>NW_025422068.1:12400000-13000000 GCF_011764305.1 Mustela putorius furo
GGCAAAAACTGACAAGGCAAGAAACAACAAATGTTGGAGAGGTTGTGGAGAAAGGGAAACTCTCTTACACTGTTGGTGGGATTGCAAGGTAGTATAGCCACTTTTGAAAACAGTATGGAGGTTCCTCAGAAAATTAAAAATAGGGCCATCCTATGACCCAGGAATTGCAATGCTGATTATTTACCCCAATGACACAGATGTAGTGATAAGAAGGCCATATGCTCCCCAATGTTCATAGCAGCAGTATCCAAACTGTGGAAAGATCTGAGATACACCTCAATAGATTAATGGATAAAGATGTTTTCCATATATACAATGAAATATTACTTAGCCATCAGAAAGGATGAATACCCTACTTTTACATCAACATGGATGGGACTAGAGGATATTATCTCAGTGAAATAAGTCAAGCAGTGAAAGTCAACTTTCATATGGTTTCATTTATTTATAAAATACAAGGAACAGCATGGAGGAGATTAGAAGGTAGGAGAAAATGTATGGGGGGGGGATCAGATGGGGAGATGAACCATGAGCAACTATGGACTCTGAGGAAGAAACTGAGAGTTTTAGAGAGGTGGGGGTTGAGGGGATGGGTTAGCCCGATAATGTATAATAAAGAGGACACATATTACATGGAGCACTGTGTGTTACATGCAATCAATGAATTATAGAACACTACATCAAAAACCAATGATGAGGCCTCCTAACTGTCTCAGTGGGTTAAAGCCTCTGCCTTTGGCTCAGGTCGTCATCCCAGAATCCTGGGATTGAGCCCTGCATTGGGCTCTCTGCTCAGCAGGGAGCCTGCTCCCCTTCCTCTCTCTTTGCCTGCCTCTCTGCCTACTTGTGATTTCTGTCAAATAAATAAATAATTTTTTTTTAAAACCCGAAAACAATGATATACTATATGGTGACTAATATAACAGAATAAAAAATATGAATATTTTGGTTAATGGTTGGTTTATATAGTTTGCTGCTCCCATGTTGGGACATGAATATTTATAATTGTTAGATCTTCTTATTGGATAAACACTTTAAGTGTGATATAGTGTACCTCTGCATCTCTTGCTGGAGTCTTTAACTTAAATTCTTCATTAGTTTAAGAATTAATTTAACAATTCTGATATAAGAATTTAAGAATTCTTGACCATAGCTTTCTTTTGAGGTCCATTGGCATGAAAAATCATTCTCTATCCCCTGACTTACAGTCTGGATGTATCTTTAGGTTCAAAATGAATCTCTTGTAGACAGCATACAGATGGATCATGTCTTTTTATCCAATCTGCAACTCTGTGCTATTTCATGGGGGGGGGGGCATTTAGGCCATATACATTGAGAATGACTATTGAAAGATATGATTTTAGTGCCATAATGTCGTCTGTAAGACTCTATTTTGATAGATTGTCTCTATAAATTTCTGTTCTATATTACCTTAGGGTTTTTCTACTTTTATAGAATCCCCTTTAATATTTCTTGCAGGACAGCTTGGTTGTCACAGATTCTTTTAGTTTCTGTCAGTCCTGGAAGCTCCTTGTCTCTCCATCTTTTCTAAATGGCATCCTTGCTGCATGTATCCTTGGCTGCATGTTCTTCTCATCTGGTACCCTGAATATGTCTTGTCAGACCTTTCTGGCTTGCCATGTTTCTGTGGACAGGTCTGACATTATTCTGATGTTCCTCCCTCTGTATATAAGAAGTCTCTTCCCCCTAGCTGCTTTCAGGATTTCTTCCTCATTTGTATGATTTGAAAGTTTTATTACATGTCGGGGCATAGATGTGTTCCCACGGATTTTGGGAAGGGTCCTCCCTGCCTCTAGGACATGAAATGCTTGTTTCCTTCTCCATATTAGGAAAGTTCTCAGAAATGATTTGCTCAAAAACATCTTCTAGATCCTCTCTCTCTCTCTCTCCACCCCCTCAGGGATCCCAATAATTCTGACATTGGAACACTTCATGGTGTCATTAATCTCTCTCAGTCTGATCTCTTGGGATTTTAGGTATTTATTCCAGGCCTCCTCAGCTTTCTTCTTTTGTATAATCTTATCCTCTTGCTCACTAAAATTAGTGAGAATTCTTTGTCATTTACTCTAGCCATCAGGGTATCCAGTTTAGACCACATCTCATCCATACCATTTTTTTTTCCTACTTGGTAATTTCTTTTTTCTTTCTTTTTTTAAATTAACATATAATTTGTTATTTGACTCTCTCTGCTTGACTTACTTGACTCAGCATAATCTCTTCCAGTCCCGTCCATGTTGCTACAAAAGTTGGGTATTCATCCTTTCTGATGGAGGCATAATACTCCATAGTGTCTATGGACCACATCTTCCTTATCCATTCATCTGTTGAAGAGCATCTTCGTTCTTTCCACAGTTTGGCGACCGTGGCCATTGCTGCTATAAACATTGGGGGTACAGATGGCCCTTATTTTCACTACATCTGTATCTTTGAGGTAAATACCCAGTAGTGCAATTGCAGGGATATAGGGAAGCCCTATTTTTAATTTCTTGAGGAATCTCCACACTGTTCTCCAAAGTGGTTGCACCATTAGCATGGAGGACAAGGGGAGATGGAGAGGAGAACGAAGTTAAGGGAAATTGGAAGAGTAGGTGAACCATGAGAGACTATGGACTCTGAAAAACAATCTGAGGGTTTTGAAGGGATGGGGGGTGGGAGTTTTGGGGAACCAGGTGGTGATTGCATAGAGCACTGGGTGTGGTGCAAAAACAATGAATACTGTTACACTGAAAATAAATTTAAAATATTAAAAAAAATATTTGTTTAAGGGGTACAGATCTGTGATTCATCACTCTTACGCAATTCACAGCACTCCCCATAGCACATTCTTTCCCCAACGTCCATCATAGCAATTTTATGTTTCGCATGATTAGATCTCATTTCTGCCATTAGAGATTCCCTATTGTCTCTAATAGTGTTCTTGAGTCTAGATATTGACTTCAGAATTGCTACTTTGGAGTCTCTCTTTGACATCTTGCTCATATCCATATCCATCAGGTCTATGGCAGAGGCCACATTCTCTAAATATTTTTTTTTTTTTTTTGGTTGGAGGTTCTCCCTCTTAGTAATTCTGTTGAGGAGTGGTTGAGGGGCTGTATAATGTCCAAAGTATTAACCACTACCCAAGCAAGATGCACCTGTTTTATAGGGGCTCTAATGTTTTTGTTCTCTTGTTCTTCCAACCTGTGTTTTGGATGAGGGGCCTGCTGTGGTATTACTCAGGCAACCCCTGCTTGGGCAGAGTTGCCCTGACCTCTGTTGAGAGGGTGGGTTCGGTGGAAACTGGTATTTTCAGCTTTTGTTCTCGGTGGATTTCTGCATCTCTTTGTCTCTTTGGAGAATCAGAGAAGAACTAATTACACCCAAATCTCTGCCTCAGAGCAGAGAAATCATAGTCTGCTATTTACTGAGCTCTTCAGGACACACAGTCTCTGTTTCTGTCTGCACTGCTAAAAATTGTAGCCTCCCCAGTGGACTGGGCCTGATAGCAACTCTCTCAGCGGTTGTCCAAGTAGCCCAGGCTTGGCCTTGCCCTTTGTGCTTCTAAAACAATGAGCTGCCCACATGTAGCACACCTGTACCCTCAGCTCCTGGTCCTCTCTCCACTGCTACTGGTCTGTGAGTCTGTGCCTGATCCCCAGCATGGACTGCTTTTGCACTCCAGTGTTATATCACCTACCTGGTGCCAGCTTTTGGAGGCTCCTTCCTCCTTCTGTTTATCTTCCAATATCAACCCACAGAATCATGACTCTGCCCTTCATACCTCACAACTACTGGAGATTTTCTGCTTGTAGAAATCCAGATATATATTTCTACATCTCAGGCTGATTTCACGGGTGTTCAGAATGGTTTGGTACATATCCAGCTAAATTCAGGGGACTTGTTAAAATAGGGTCCCCTACTCCTCTGCCATCTTCCCAGCTTTCCCCTGTCATTTTTCTATTGGACATGCTTAACTGTTTTGTTGAAGATTAGTTGACCATGGTGTTGTGGGTCCATTTTTGGATTCCCTATTCTGTTCCCTTGTTCTATGTGTCTGTTTTTGAGTGAGTACCATACTGTCTTAACGATTACAGCTTTATAATACAGTTTGAGGTACTGTGATGCCTCCAGCATTACTTTGACTGTTCGGGGTCTCTTATGGTTGAATAGAAATTTTAGGATTGTTTGTTCTTATTCTGTGAAAAATGCTGGTATTGTTCTGATAAGAATTGCATTGAATATGTAGACTGCTTTGGGTGGTATAGACATTTTTTTTTAAAGATTTTATTTATTTATTTGATAGAGAGAGAGATCACGAGTAGGCAGAGTAAGGCGGGGTGGGGGGAGCAGGCTCCCCGCTGAGCAGAGAGCCTGATGGGAGGCTCAATCCCAGGACCCTGAGATCATGACCTGAGCCGAAGGCAGTGGCTTAATCCACTGAGCCACCCAGGCTCCCAGGTGGTATAGACATTTTAACAGGATTTGTTTTTCCAACTCATTAGTTTTTCCTTTTTGTGTGTGTGCCTTCTTCAATTTCTTTCATAAGTGTTTTATAGTTTTCGGAGTACAAATCTTTACCTTCTTGGTTAGGTTTATTCCTAGGTATGTTATAGTGTTTGGTGCAATAATAAATGGGTTTGATTCCTTATTTCTTTCTTCTGCTTCATTATTGGTATTTAGAAATGCAACAGGGTTGCCTGGGGGTTCAGATGGTTAAGCATCTGTCTTCAGTTCAGGTCATGATTCCAGGTTCCTGGGATTGAGCCCCATGTCATGCTCCCTGCTCAGTGGGAGCCTCCTTCTCCCTGTCCTTCTTCCCCTCCCCCCTGCTCATCTTAAATAGATAGTTAAAAAAAAGAAAGGCAACAGATTTCTATATGCTGATTTTATATCCTGTGACTTTGCTGGATTCATGTATCAGTTCTAGCAATTTTATTGGTGGAGTCTTTGGGTTATTTTACATGGAATGTCATGTCATCTGCAAATAGTAAAATTTTGACTCCTTCCTTGCTGATTTGGATGCCTTTTATTTCTTTTTGTTGTCTGATTGCTGACTAGGTATTCCACTATTGTGCTGAGCAACAGTTGTGAGGGTGCACATCCCTGTTGTGTTTATGACCTTAGGGGTAAAGGTCTCAGTTTTTCCCCTTTTATTAGCTGTGGGTCTTTTGTATATGGCTTATATGATGTTGAGGGATGTTCATTCTATTACTACTTTCATGAGGTTTTTTTTTTTAAATCATGAATGTATATTGCGTTTTGTCAAATGCTTTTTCTGTATCTATTGAAAGGATCATATGGTACTTATCCTTTTATTAATGACAGATTGGTGAATATTGAATCAATCTTGCAACCCAGGTATAATTCCCAGTTCATCATGGTAAATGTTTTTCTTAAAGTGTACTATAGTCAGTTTACTAGTATTTTTTTTTAATTTTAATAAACATATAATGTATTATTAGTCCCAGGGGTACAATCGCCAGGTTGATACACTTCACAGCACTCACCATAGCACATATTCTCCCCATTGTCCATAACCCCACCACCCTCTCCCTAACCCCCTCTCCCCGGCCCCACTTTGGTTTGTTTTGTGACATTAAGAGTCTCTTATGGTTTGCCTCCCTACTGATTCCATCTTGTTTAATTTATTCTTTTCCTACCCCTCAAACTCTCCACGTTGCTTCTCCACTTCTTCCTCATATAAGGGAGATCATGATAGTTGTCTTTCTCCGATTGACTTATTTCACTAAGCATAATACCCTCTAGTTCCATCCATGTCGTTGAAAATGACAAGATTTCATTCCTTTTGATGGCTGCATTGTATGCCATTGTATATATATACCACTCTCCTTTATCCATTCATCTGTGGATGGACATCTAGGTTCTTTCCATAGTTTGGCGATTGTGGACATTGCTGCTATAAACATTCGGGTGCATGTGCCCCTTCAGATCACTACGTTTGTATCTTTAGGGTAAATACCCAGTAATGCAAATGCTGGATCATAAGGTAGGTCTATTTTCAACTTTTTGAGGAAACTCCATGCTGTTTTCCAGAGTGGTCTCACCAGCTTGCATTCCCACCAACAGTGTAGGAGGGTTCCCCTTTCTCCACATCTTCATCAGCATCTGTCATTTCCTAACTTGTTAATTTTAGCCATTCTGACTGGTATGAGGTGGTATCTTATTGTAGTTTTGATTTGTATTTCCTGGATGCCGAGTGATGTGGAACACTTTTTCATGTGTCTGTTGGCCACCTGGATGTCTTCTTTGCAGAAATGTCTGTTCATGTCCTATGCCCATTTTTTTTTCTTTTCAGCAAAATAGAATTCATTGTTTATGCACCACACCCAGTGATCCATGCAATCCGAGCCCTCTATAATACCCACCACCTAGCTCCACAACCTCCCACCCCCCACCCCTTCAAAACCCTCAGGTTGTTTTTCAGAGTACAGTGTCACTCATGTTTTATCTCCTCTTCAAATTTCCCCCAACTCCTTTCTCCTCTCCATCTCCCTATGTCCTCCACGTTATTTGTAATGCTCCATAAAAAGTGAAACCACATGATAATTGGCTCTCTCTGCTTGACTTATTTTACTACCATAATCTTTTCCAGTCCTGTCGATGTTGATACAAAGGTTGGGTATTCATCTTTTCTGATGGAAGCATAATACTCCATAGTGTATATGGACCACATCTTCCTTATCCATTCGTCCGTTGAAGGGCATCTTGGTTCTTTCCACAGTTTGACGACCGTGGTCATTGCTGCTGTAAACATTGGGGTACAGATGGCCCTTCTTTTCACGACATCTGTATGTTTGGGGTAAATACCCAGTAGTGCAATTGCAGGGTCATAGGGAAGTTCTACCTTTAATTGCTTGAAGAATCTCCACACTGTTCTCCAAAGTGGCTGCACCAACTTGCATTCCTAACAGTGGAAGAGGGTTTCCCTTTCTCCACATCCTCTCCAACACACGCTGTTTCCTGTCTTTCTAATTTTGGCCATTTTAACTGGGGTAAGGTGATATATCAATGGGGTTTTAATTTGAATCTCCTTAAGGGCTAGTGATGATGAACATTTTTTCATGTGTCTCATGGCCATTTGTATGTCTTCATTGGAGAAGTGTCTGTCCATATCTTCTGCCCATTTTTTGATATGATTGTCTGTTTTGTGTGTGCTGAGTTTGAGGAGTTCTTTATAGATCCTGGATATCAATCTTTTGTCTGTACTGTCATTTTCTTCTGCCCATTTTTTGACATGCTTATTTGTTTTGTGTGTGTTGAGTTTGAGAAGTTCTTTATAGATCCTGGATATCAGCCTTTTGTCTGTACTGTCATTTGCAAATATCTTTTCCCATACTGTGGGTTGTCTCTTTGTTTTTTTTTGGCTGTTTATATTGCTGTGCAGAAGCTTTAGATCATGATGAAGTCCCAAAAGTTCATTTTCACTTTTGTTTCCCTTGCCTTTGGAGACATATCTTGAAAGAAGTTGCTGTGGCTGATATCGAAGAGATTACTGCCTATGTTCTCCTCTAGGGTTCTGATGAATTCCTGTCTCATGTTGAGGTCTTTTATCCATTTCGAGTTTATCTTTGTGTATGGTGTAATATGTAAAGTTTCATTTTTCTCCATATATATAGCTGTCTAATTTTCCCAACACCATTTATTAAGGAGACTTTTTCCTACTGTATATTATTCCTGCTTTTTTGGAGATTATTTGACCATAGAGTTGAGGGTCCATATCTGGGCTCTCTACTCTGTTCCACTGGTCTAGGTGTCTGTTTTTATGCCAGCACCATGCTGTCTTGGTGATCCAGCTTTGTAGTAAAGCTTAAAATCAGGTAACGTGATGCCCCCAGTTTTATTTTTGTTTTTCAACATTTTCTTAACAATTCGGCATCTCTTCTGATTCCATACAAATTTTTGGATTATTTGCTCCAGCTCTTTGAAGAATACTGATTGGAATGGCATTAAAAGTATAGATTGCTCTAGGCAGTATAGACATTTTAACAATGTTTATTCTTCCAATCCAAGAGCATGGAATGGTCTTCCATCTTTTTGAGTCTTCTTCAATTTCATTCACAAGGATTCTGTAGTTCCTCAACTACAGATCCTTTATCTCTTTGGTTAGGTTTATTCCTAGGTACCTTATCATTCTTGGTGTTATAGTAAATGGAATCGATTCTCTAATTTCCATTTCTGTGTTTTCATTGTTAGTGTATAAGAAAGCAACTGATTTCTGTACATTGACTTTGTATCTTGCTACAATAATGAATTGCTGTATGAGTCCTAGTAGTTTGGGGGTGGAGTCTTTTTGGTTTTCCATATAAAGCATCATGTCATCTGTGAGGAGTGAAAGGTTGACTTCTTCATTGCCAATTTGGATACGTCTTATTTCTCTTTGTTGTCTGATTGCTGTTGCTAGGACTTCTAAACTATGTTGAACAAGAGTGGTGAAAGTGGGCATCCTTGTCGTGTCCTGATCTCAAGGGGAAGGCTGTGAGCTTTTCCTCATTGAGGATGATATTTTCTGTGTGTTTTTCATAGCTAGATTTGATGAAGTTCAGGAATGTTCCCTCTATCCCTATACTTTGAAGCATTTTAATCAGGAATGGATGCTGGATTTTGTCAAATGCTTTTTCCGCATCAATTGAGAGGACCATGTGGTTCTTCTCTCTTCTCTTTTTGATTTGCTATGTCACACTGATTGATTTGCGAATGTTGAACCACCCTTGCAATCCAGGGATTGGTCATGGTGGATAATCTTTTTAATGAGCTGTTGGATCCTATTTGCTAGGATCTTGTTGAGAATCTTAGCCTCCATATTCATCAGTGATGTAGGTGTAAAATTATCCTTTTTGGTGTGGTTTTAACTGGTTTAAGGATCAGGGTAATGCTGGCTTCATAAAAAGAGTCTGTAACTTTTCCTTCTGCTTCAATTTTTTGAGACAGTTTCAGGAGAATAGGCATTATTTCTTCTTTGTAAGTTTGGTAGAATTCCTCAAGGAATCTGGTAGGTCCTGAGCTCTTGTTTTTTGGGAAGTTTTTTTTTTTTTATTTATTTTTTATATATTTTCAGCATAACAGTATTCATTATTTTTGCACCATACCCAGTGCTCCATGCAATCCATGCTCTCTATAATACCCACAACCTTGTTACCCCAACCTCCCACCCCCCTACTACTTCAAACCCCTCAGATTGTTTTACAGAGTCCATAGTCTCTCATGGTTCACCTCCCCTTCCAATTTCCCCCAATTCCCTTCTCCTCTCTAACTCCCCATGTCCTCCATGCTATTTGTTATACTCCACAAATAAGTGAAACCATATGATAATTGACTCTTGCTGCTTGACTTATTTATCTCAGCATAATTTCTTCCAGTCCTGTCTATCTTGAAACAAAGGTTGGCTCTTCATCCTTTCTTATGGAGGCGTAATACTCCATATTGTATATGGACCACATCTTCCTTATCCATAAGTCCATTGAAGGGCATCTTGGATCTTTCCACATTTGGCGACCGAGGCCATTGCTGCTATAAACATTGGGGGTACAGATGGCCCTTCTTTTCACTACATCTGTATCTTTTGGGTAAATACCCAGGAGTGCAATTGCAGGGTCATAGGGAAGCCCTATTTTTAATTTCTTGAGGCATCTCCACACTGTTCTCCAAAGAGGCTGCACCAACTTGCATTCCCACCAACAGTGGGAATTGTGGCATTCTACTTGCATTAAACTTGCTTTATAACACAACAGTGGAAGAGGGTTCCCCTTTCTCCACATCCCCTCCAACACATGTTGTTTCCTGTCTTGCTAATTTTGGCCATTCTAACTGTGTAAGGTGATATCTCAAAGTGTTTTAATTTTTATCTCCCTGATGGCTAGTGATGATGAACATTTTTTCATGTGTCTGATAGCCATTTGTAAGTCTTCATTGGATAAATGTCTGTTCATGTCTTCTGCCCATTTTTTGATATGATTATCTGTTTTGTGTGTGTTGAGTTTGAGGAGTTCTTTATAGATCCTGGATATAAACCTTTTGTTTGTACTTTCATTTGCAAATATCTTTTCCCATTCTGTGGGTTGCCTCTTTGTTTCCTTTGCTGTGCAGAAACTTTTGAATATGATGAAGTTCCAAATGTTCATTTTCGCTTTTGTTTCCTTGGCCTTTGAGACATATCTTGAAAGAAGTTGCTGTGGCTGGTATTGAAGAGATTACTGCCTATGTTCTCCTCTAGGGTTCTGATGAATTCCTGTCTCATGTTGAGGTCTTTTATCCATTTCGAGTTTATCTTTGTGTATGGTGTAAGAGAATCATTGAACTTCATTCTTCTACATATAGCTGCCCAGTTTTCCCAGCACCATTTATTGAAGAGACTGTCTTTTTTCCACTGTATATTTTTTCCTGTTTTGTCAAAGATTATTTGCCCATAGAGTTGAGGGTCCATATCTGGGCTCTCTACTCTATTAGACTGGTCTAGGTGTCTGTTTTTATGCCAGTACCATGCTGTCTTGGTTATCACAGCTTTGTAGTAAAGCTTAAAATCAGGCAACGTGATGCCACCAGTTTTATTTTTGTTTTTCAACATTTCCTTAGCAATTCGGGGTCTCTTCTGATTCCATACAAATTTTTGGATTATTTGATCCCGCTCTTTGAAGAATACTGGTGGAATTTTGATCGGAATTACATTAAAAGTATAGATTTCTCTAGGCAGTATAGACATTTTAACAATTTTTATTATTCAGATCCAAAACCAATGAATGGTCTTCCATCTTTTTGTGTCTTCTTCAATTTCGTTCAAGAGTGTTCTGTAGTTCCTCGAGTACAGATCCTTTACCTCTTTGGTTAGGTTTATTCCCTGGTATCTCATGGTTCTTGGTGCTATAGTAAATGGAATCGATTCTCTAATTTCCCTTTCTGTATTTTCATTGTTAGTGTATAAGGAAGCCACTGATTTCTGCACATTGACTTTGTATCCTGTTACGTTATTGAATTGCTGTATGAGTTCTAGTAGTTTGGGGTTGGTGTCTTTTTGGTTTCCCATATAAAGAATCATGTCATCTGTGAAGAGAGAGAGTTTGACTTCTTCATTACCTTTTATTTCTCTTTGTTGTCTCAATGCTGTTTCTAGGACTTCTAATACTATGTGGAACAAGAGTGGTGGCAGTGGGCATCCTTTTCGTGTTCCTGATCTCAATGGGAAGGCTGCAAGATTTTTCCCATTGAGGATGATATTTGCTGTGGGTCTTTCATAGATAGATTTGATGGAGTTCAGGAATGTTGCCTCTATCCCTATACTTTGAATCGTTTTAATCAGAAACGGATGCTGGATTTTGTCAAATGCTTTTTCTGCATTAATGGGGTTGACCATGTGGTTCTTCTCTCTTTTCTCAATAATTTGTTCTATCACATTGATTGATTTGCAGATGTTGTACCATCCTTGTACCTCAAGAATGAATCTCACCTGGTCATGGTCCATAATCTTTTTAATGTGCTGTTGGATCCTATTTGCTAGGATCTTGTTGAGCATCTTAGCATCCATATTCATCAGTGATATTGGTTTGAAATTCTCCTTTTTGTTAGGTTCTTTGCCTGTTTTGGGGATCAAGGTAATGCTGGCTTCAGATAAAGAGTCTGGAAGTTTTCCTTCTGTTTCAGTTTTTTGATACAGCTTCAGGAGAATAGGTGTTATTTCTTTTTTGACAGTTTGGTAGAATTATCCAGGGAATTCGTCAGGTCCTGGGCTCTTGTTTTTTCGGAGGTTTTGATCACCGCTTCAATCTCGTTACAAGATATAGGTGTATTCAGGTTGTCAATTTCCTCCTGGTTCAATTTTGGGAGTTTATAGATTTCCAGAAATGCATCCATTTCATCTAGGTTGCTTAGCTTATTGGCATATAACTGGTTTTTTAATAAATTTTTAAAATTTTCGGCATAAGAGCATTCATTATTTTTTCACCACACCCAGTGCTCCATGCCCTCTATAATACCCACTACATGGTACACCAACTTCCCACCCACCTGTCAATTCAAACCCCTCAGTTTGTTTTTTGGAAGCCATAGTCTCTCATGGTTCACCTCCACTTCCAACTTCCTCCAACTCCCTTCTCCTCTCTAACTCCCCATGTCCTCCCTGCTATTTGTTATACTCCACAAATAAGTGAAACCATATGATAATTGACTCTCTCTGCGTGACTGATTTCACTCAGCATAATATCTTCCAGTCCCATCCATGTTACTACAAAAGTTGGGTATTCATCCTTTCTGATGGAGGCATAATACTCCATAGTGTATATGGACCACATCTTCCTTATCCATTCATCAATTGAAGGGCATCTTGGTTCTTTCCACAGATTGGTGATTATTTGCCCATTGCTGCTATAAACATTGGGGGTACAGATGGCCGGCTCTTCTTTTCACTACATCTGTATCTTTTGTGTAAATACCCAGGAATGCAATTGCAGGGTCATAGGGAAGTTCTATTTTTAATTTCTTGAGGAATCTTCACACTGTTCTCCAAAGGGGCTGAATCAACTAGCATTCCCAACAGTCGAAGAGGGTTCCCCTTTTCCACATCCTCTCCAAAAAATGTTGTTTCCTGTCTTGCTAATTTTGGCCATTCTAACTGGTGTAAAGTGATATCTCAATGTAGTTTTAATTTGAATCTCCCTGATGGCTAGTGGTGATGAACATTTTTTCATGTGTCTGATAGCCATTTGTATGTCTTTATTGGAGAAGGGTCTGTCCATATCTTCTGCCCATTTTTTGATATGATTGTCTGTTTTGTGTGTGTTGAGTTTGAGGAGTTCATTATAGATCCTGGATATCAACCTTTTGTCTGTACTGTCATTTGCAAATATCTTCTCCCATTCCGTGGGTTGTCTCTTTGTTTTCTTGACTGTTTCCTTTGCTGTGCAGAAGTTTTTGATTTTGATGAAGTCCCAAAAGTTCATTTTTGCTTTTGTTTCTTTGCCTTTGGAGACATATCTTGAAAGAAGTTGCTGTGGCTGATATCGAAGAGATTACTGCCTATATTCTCCTCTAGGATTCTGATGGATTCCTGTCTCACATTGAGGTCTTTTATCCATTTTGAGTTTATCTTTGTGTATGGTGTAAGAGAATGGTCGAGTTTCATTCTTCTACATATAGCTGTCCAGTTTTCCCATCACCATTTATTGAAGAGACAGTCTTTTTTCCACTGTATATTTTTTCCTGTTTTGTCGAAGATTATTTGCCCATAGAGTTGAGGGTCCATATCTGGGCTCTCTACTCTATTACACTGGTCTAGGTGTCTATTTTTATGCCAGTACCATGCTGTCTTGGTTATCACAGCTTTGTAGTAAAGCTTGATATCAGGCAACGTGATGCCACCAGTTTTATTTTTGTTTTTCAACATTTCCTTAGTGATTCAGGGTCTCTTCTGATTCCATACAAATTTTTGGATTATTTGATCCAGCTCTTTGAAGAATACCGGTGGAATTTTGATCGGCATAGCATTAAAAGCATGGAATTGTCTTCCATCTTTTTGTGTCTTCTTCAGTTTCTTTCATGTGTGTTCTGTAGTTCCTTGAGTATAGATCCTTTACCTCTTTGGTTAGGTTTATTCCCAGGTATCTTTTGGTTCTTGGTGCTATAGTAAATGGAATCGATTCTCTAATTTCCCTTTCTGTATTTTCATTGTTAGTGTATGAGAAAGCCACTGATTTCTGTACATTGACTTTGTATCCTGCCATGTTGTTGAATTGCTGTGTGAGTTTTAGTAGTTTGCTAGTGTAGTCTTTTGCGTTTTCCATATAAAGAATACGTCGTTTGCAAAGAGAGAATGTTTGACTTCTTCATTGCCAATTTGGATACCTTTTATTACTCTTTGTTCTCTGATTGCTGTTCCTAGGATTTCTAATACTATGTTGAACAAGAGTGGTGAGAGTGGGCATCCTTGTCGTGTTCCTGATCTCAATGGGAAGGACACAAGCTTTTTCCCATGAGGATGATATTTGCTGTGGGTCCTTTATAGATAGATTTGATGAAGTTCAGAAATGTTCCCTCTATCCCTATACTTTGAAACGTTTTAATCAGGAATGGATGGTGGATTTTGTCAAATGCTTTTTCTGCCTCAATTGAGAGGACCATGTGGTTCTTCCCTCTTCTCATATTAATTTGTTCTATCACATTGATTGATTTGTGGATGTTGAACCATCCTTGTAGCGCAGGGATGAGTCCCTTCTGGGCATGCTGGATAACCTTTTAATTGTGCTGTTGGATCCTGTTTGCTAGGACCTTGTTGAGAATCTTAGCATCCATATTCATCAGTGATATTGGTCTGAAATTCTCCTTTTTGGTAGAGTCTTTGCCTGTTTTGGGGTCAGGGTAAGGCTGGCTACATAGAAAGTGTCCGGAAGTTTTCCTTCTGCTTCAATTTTTTGAAACAGCTTCAGGAGAGTAGGTGTTATTTCTTCTTTGAAAGTTTGGTAGAATTCCCCAGGGAATCCATCAGGTCCTGGGCTCTTGTTTTTTGGGAAGTTTTTGATCACTGCTTCAATCTCCTTATTAGATATCGGTCTATTCAGGTTGTCAATTTCTACTGGTTCAATTGTGTGAGTTTATAGTTTTCCAGGAATGCATCCATTTCATCTAGCTTGCTAAGCTTATTGGCATATAACTGTGATAATAACTTCTTATGATAGTTTCTACTTCCTTGGTGTTTGTTGTGATCTCTCCATTTTCATTCATAATTTTTATTAATTTGGGCTTTCTTTTCTTTTGGATTAGTGTGGCCAGTGGTTTATCGATCTTATTGATTCTTTCAAAAAACCAGCTTCTAGTTTCATTGATACGTTCTACTGTATCTCTGGTTTCTACCTCATTGATCTCAGCTCCAATCTTGAATATTTCCCTTCTTATGTGTGGAGTTGGTTTGATTTATTGTTGATTCTCCAGTTCTGTAAGGTGTAGAGACAGTTGCTGTGTTTTGTTTTGTTTTGTTTTTTCAGTTTTTTTGAGGTAGGCTTGGATGGCTATGTAGTTCTACCTTAGGACCTCTTTTTATGTATCTCATTGGTTTTGGACCGAGGTGTCTTCATTCTCATTGGTTTCTATGAATTGTTTCAGTTCTTCTTTGATCTTCTGGTTGATCCACATATTCTTAAGCAAGGTGGTCTTTAGCTTCCAGGTGTTTGAATTCCTTCCGAACTTTTCCTTGTGATTCAGCTCCAGCTTCAATGCATTGTGATCTGAGAATATGCAGGGAATAATCTCAGTCTTTGGTATCCGTTGAGTCCTGATTTTTGACCCAGTATGTGGTCTGTTCTTGCGAAGGTTCCATGGGCACTTGAGAAGAATGAGTATTCTGTTTTTTTACAGTGGAATATTCTGTATATATCTAGAGGTCCATCTGGTCCTGTGTGTCATGCAATGCTCTTGTTTCTGTATTGATTTTCTGCTTTGATGATGTGTCTATTTCTGAGAGAGGCGTGTTAAGATCTCCTATTATTAATATATTCATATCAATATGATTCTTTATCTTGATTAACATTTTTCTTATGTAGTTGACTGCTCCCATATTGGGGCATAGATATTTACAATTGTTAGATCATTTTGGTGGATAGTTACTTTAAGAATGATGTGTTGTCCTTCTGTATCTCTGACTACAGTCTTTAGTTTAAAATCTAATTTATCTGATATGAGAATCACTACCCCAGACTTCTTTTGGAGCCCATTTCCATGAAATATGCTTCTCTATCCCTTCACTTTCAATCTGGATGTACGTTTAGGTTCAAAATGGGTCTCTTGTAGACAACATATGGATGGGTCCTGTCATTTTATCCAATCTGCAACCCTGTGCCATTTTATGGGTGCATTTAGGCCATTCACATTGAGTGTGATTATTGATACATTTTTATTGACATCGTGTTACCTTTGAAGTCTTTTTTTTTTTTTTGTAGTTTGTCTCTATATTTCTGTTCAATGCTATTCTTAGAATTTTTCCTCTTTTATAGAACCCCTTTAATATTTCCTGCATTGTCAGCTTGGTGGTTGCATAATCTTTTAATCCTTGCCGGTCTTGGAAACTCTTTATCTCTCCATCCATTTTGAATGTCAGTCTTGCTGGATAAAGTATTCTTGGCTGCATGCTCTTTTTCTTTAATGCCCTTAACATACCTTGCCAGCCCTTTCTGGCTTGCCAGGTTTCTGTGGACAAGTCTGACATTATTCTGATGGGCTTTGTTCCATAAGTAAGGAGCCTCTTTGTCCTAGCGGCTTTCAAGAGATTATCCCTGCAATTATGATTCCTCAATTTGACTATTAGGTGCCTTGATGTTTTCTGGAATCTATAATCTTGGGTGGAGACTGGCCTCTAGTACATGAACGCTGGTTCCATTGGCGAGATTTGGAAAATTTTCATGAAGAACTTGTTCCACTATATCTTCTAGACTTCTTTCTTTCTCCTCCCCTTCAGGGATTCCAATAATTATTCTGATGTTGGAACGTTTCATGGCATCATTTATTTCCCTGATTCTGTTTTCATGGTTTCTAAGCTGTTTGTTCCAGGCTTACTCCTGATCCTTTCTCTCTATCTGTTTGTCCTCCAGATCACTAATTCTATCTTCTGTCTCAGTTACCCTAGCTTTGAGAGAATTTAGGTTAGATTGGAACTCATTGAGAGCATTGTGAAGTTCATCCCTGGTAGCTTTATGCTCAGCCCTAACATTGTGAACATTCTGTCTGGTCGCTTTCAGCTTGGCCCTAATCAATTCTTTTTCGTCATCCATGGCTCTCTCCAACGTAGCTATTGCCTGGATAATTGTTATCCTGAATTCTCTTTCAGACATATTGTCTATGTTGATAGCCGTTAGTTCTGTTGCAGAAGGTCCATCCTCTGTATTTTTCTTCTGTTGGGCATCCCTCCTCCTAATCATTTTGGTGAGAAATGACTGAACAGATGTATTTGGATGTTTCGACCATGGTGCAGTTAGGGTGCACCCTGGAACACTTATGAGCAATCAGGATTCCCCACCCAAATGAGAGAAAAAAGAAAAGAAAAAGGAAAAGAGAGAGTGAGTGAGAGGAGAGAAAGGGAAGATGAATGAGAAGGTTCAGCCCAAATGGGCCCCAAGGTAAGATTTATGATGTATACAAAGAAAAACAGACAAACAAAAAGACTGATAAAATTATGTAATAGAAAAAAATATGCAAGTAAAGGAAGAACCTCTTCAAAAAGAACCCAACTGTAATTTTTATATACTATCAGGACAGACACAAAACACAGAAACAGTGGTGGAAGAAGAAGTTGGGAGAGTGGTTATGAATTCTCAGTTTGGGCGAGGAAGGGTGTTTTGATTCTTCCTGTATGTATCTTGATATCTTTGTTAAAGGACTCAACTTTCCTAAGAGAAAGGGGGATTAAAAATTGTTTTACCTATAGTGGTAGTATTCATTGGGAAAGTGGATTACTTTGAAGTTTAATTCTATATGAATATTAGAAAATGAAAAGAAAAAAAGAAATAAACTAGAGTATACTAAACTAAAATTGAAAAAAATGAAATTCAAAAAGTAGAAATCAAAAGAAAAACAGAAGTGTATATATCAAAAAGTTCAGGTTAGATGGTTATTATGGAATTTGATGTACTGGACAGCTCGCTGTGATGGTAAATAAGTTAAAAATTATCTATATAAAAAAAGAGTTAGAATTGTGGGAACAGATTATAAATAAAAGTTGTTGTATGAAGTTGCTGCTTCCAGTTGGTAATGGGAGAATTAGGTACAAACAAGTCAACTGCAGGAGATTGGGAGCAGGGGACAACAGTCACAAAGGACTGCTGCCAGGAGCAACTCCATAGTCTCACTTTTTTGGATAGAAACAATAGCCAACAGAAGGACTGATGAAGGTCAAACATTAATCCAGTCTTGCAGACAAGCAAGGAGTAGGATAGAGTTTATAGTTAAGCACATTCAAAGGACTTATCTAACTAACAAAGGGCACTTCTGGGAAGAGAAAGCAGCGATAACGGAAAAGGGAAGCAGGTGGTTTTTGTTCCACCCTGAGCTGACCAGGTGTTCCCGCGTGCTTGGCTTCCCTGAAGGAGGCAGCATTCTGCCCTGGGCGGGCCAGGTGTGCCTGACTGCCTGGCTTCTGTGAAGGGGCGGCCTTCTGCCCTGAGGGGGCCAGCCATCCCCAGCTGCCCAGCTTCTGTGAAGGGGTGGTGCTCCGCCCTGAGCGAGCCAGCCATCCCCAGCTGCCCAGCTTCACAGTCGTATATCGTCCTTCTCCCCGAAGACCTGTTGCCAGTATATGTATTTCTTAAGGCCGTATCTAAATGTGCTTGGCAACTAGTAAAATCCTCCAGAGGTTACAGTTTAAGTAACAAATTGTTTCGAGGGGCAGCAGCAGAAGTGGTGGTGGTGGTTCTCTTATAGTCTTTATTTCTTTTTTTTTTCTTTCCTGTATGGTTTTCTGGGGGAGGGGCCTGCCACGTGGGTTTTCAGTCAATGATGTTCCCTGAGTTAAGTCCTCCAGTCTCCCTCAAGGGGGTGGGCTCTGAGGAAACCGGTTTTTTCAGGTTTTTGTTCTCTGGCGGTTTTTATGTTTGTTCACTTTTTTTTTTCCTCTTGCCTTGACCGCTTTTGTTAGTTTTTGTAGGTTTAGAGGAAAGCAAACTGCACCCTGACCTCCTTCTCAGAGATAAGCCTCAGTCTGTTCTTCTGTGGGTGTTGCAGAGCCCATATAAATTTCCCCTTGGCCACTGGCAGAGCAGGTTCTGAGTCGCGGTCCCTGGGGACACAGTATCTTTTGCTTGTACCCCAAACCATGGCAGGGGCGACTGTCTGGGCAGCTCCAAACCACCAGAGAGGTTCCAAGCAGCGATCGCACACTGAGATTTTCCCGCTGGCCTGGGCTGGGAGTGCCTGGTCTTTCTGGGTCTAAGAGCACCTGGCTTGCGCTCACCAATTTCAGGGGAGGCTGTGGGTTGTGCATGCATCTCAGGCTCTGAGAACGGGGCTCAGGTCCAAAAGCACCAGGCTGGGCCTTCGCGCACCTCTCTCAGGGGAGATTTTGGGGCACGCGTCTGAGGCTCTGAAACAATGGCGCGGATCAAAGAGCGCAGGCTGGACCTTTGTACCTCTTTCAGGGGAGGATGAGGGGCATGCGCATCTCAGGCTCTGTAGCAGGGCTTGTGCATTCTGCTGTCGGGCGTGGCTTCCATCCCTTCACAGGAGCCAGACCCCATGCAATCTTGGGCACACTGGGGGCTCAGGACCAAGGCCTAGTTTCTCCACCGCACTCTATCTGGCTCAGTGAATCTCTGGCTCAGTGCCAGGGGAGGCTGTCCTGGGACTGGAAACTTAAGCCCCTGTCCCTAACCTCCCTGATTCCCACAATTTCCCCCTTCGATCCTTTGCTCTTTTGGAGTGCTTTCAACCAGTCTCCAAGTTAATGCTGGTCCCCTTTGGGAGGTTTTTGATCACTGCTTCAATCTCGTTAGTAGATATCTGTCTCTTCAAGTTGTCAATGTCTTCCTGGTTCAATTTTGGGAGCTTATAGTTTTCCAGGAATGCATCCATTTTATCTAGCTTGCTTAACTTACTGGCATATAACTGTTGATAATCATTTCTGATGATTGTTTCTATTTCCTTGTGTTAGTTGTGATCTCTCCCTTTTCATTCATAGTTTTATGAATTTGAGCCTTCTTTCTTTTCTTTGTATTAGTTTGTATTAGTTTGGCCAATGGTTCATCAATCTTATTGACTCTTTCAAAAAACCAGCTTCTGGTTTCATTGATGCGTTCTACTGTATCTCTATTTTCTATCTCATTGATCTCCGCTCTAATCTTGGTTATTTCCCTTCTTGTGTGTGGTGTTGGCTTATTCGTTGTTGATTCTCCAGTTCTTTAAGGTGTAGAGACAGCTGCTGTGTTTTGGATTTTTCCTTTTTTTTTTTTTTTTTTTTGCAGGAGACTTTGATGGCTATGTATTTCTCCCTTAGGACTGCCTTTGCTGTATCCCATAGGTTTTGGACCAAAGTGTCTTCATTCTCATTGGTTTCCATGAATTGTTTCAGTTCTTCTTTGATCTCCTGGTTGATCCAAGCATTCTTAAGCAAGGTGGTCTTTAGCTTCCAGGTGTTTGAGTTCCTTCTGAACTTTTCCTTGTGATTGAGCTCCAGTTTCAAAGCATTGTGATCTGAGAATATGCAGGGAATATTCTCAGTCTTTTGGAATTGTTGTAGCCCTTATTTGTGACCCAGTATGTGGTCTATTCTGGAGAAGGTTCCATGTGCACTCGAGAAGGATGAGTATTCTGATGTTTTAGGGTGGAATGTTCCATATATATTTATGAGGTCCATCTGATCCAATGTGCCATTCAATGCTCTTGTTTCTTTATTGATTTTCTGCTTGGATGATCTGTCTATTACTGAAAGTGGCATGTTATGATCTCCTCCTATTAATGTATTCATATCAATATGACTCTTTATCTTGATTTAACAGTTTTTTTATGTAATTGTCTGCTCCCATATTGGGGGCATAAATATTTACAATTGTTAGATCTACTTGGTGGATAGTCCTTTTAAGAATGATGTGTTGTCCTTCTGTACCTCTGACTACAGTCTTTAGTTTAAAATCTAATTTGTCTGATATGAGAATCGCTACCCTGGCCTTCTTTTGAGGCCCACTGGCATGAAAGATACTTCTTCATTCCTTCCCTTTCAGTCTGGGTGTATCCTTAGATTTGAAATAGGTCTCTCATAGACAGCATATGGATGGGTCCTGTCCTTTTATCCAATCTGCACCCCTGTGTCATTTATGGGAGCATTTAAGGCATTCACATTGAGAATATTATTGATAGATACGTTTTTATTGACATCGTGTTACCTTTGAAATCTTTCTTTCTGTAGATTGTCTCCATATATTTCCGATCATCTATATCCTTAGGATTTTTCCTCTTTTATAGAACCCCCCTTAATATTTCCTGCTTGTCGGCTTGGTGGTCACATACTCTTTTAAGCCTTGCCGGTCTTGAAAACTCTTTATGTATCCATCCATTTTGAATGTCAGTCTTGCTGGATAAAGTATTCTTGGCTGCATGTTCTTCTCATTTAGTGCCCTGAATATGTCTTGCCAGCCCTTTCTGCCTACCAGGTTTCTGTGGACATGTCTCACGTTATTCTGTGGGCTTTCTTCTGTTTGTAAGGGATTTTTTGTTGTTGTTGTTGTTCTAGCTGCTTTCAAGAGCTCCTGTCTACAATTATGATTCATCATTCTCACTATTCTGTGTCTTAAGGTTTTTCTAAATTCTGTAATTTTGGGGGCAGACCTTTCTGCCTCTAACATAAGAACACTTATGTTAAGAACACTTAACATAAGAATGGTTCCATTCTCAAGATTGGGAAAATTTTCATGGAGAATTTGTTCAACTCTAACTTCTAGTCTTCTTTCTTTCTCCTCCCTCTCAGCAATTCCAATAATTCAATAATTCAATATATGAATAATTTTGAATGTTTCATGGCATCCTTTAGTTCCCTAAATCTGTTTTTGTGGCTTTTAAGCCTTTTTTTCAAGGCTTTCTCCTGATCCTTTTTCTCTGTTTGTCCTCCAGATCACTAATTCTATCTTCTGTCTCCGTTTCCCTATCTTTTAGAGATTTATATTAGATTGGAACTCATTGAGGGCTTTGTTAACATCATCCCTGGTGGCTTTCACTTCTGCCATAATCAATTCTATTTTGTCTTCCATGACTTTCTCCAACCTAGCTATCGACTGGATAATTGTTAGCCAGTATTCCCTTTCCGACATATTGTCTACATCGATAGCCATTAGCTCTCTTGGAGAAGGCACAGCCTCTGATCTTTTCCTCTGTTGGGCATTCCTTCTCCTAGTCATTTTGGTGAGAGATGGCTGAATGAATGTAGCTGAATGTATCAACTGTGGTACAGGCAAGGTGCACCCTGGAATGCTTCTGAGCAATCAAGAGTCTCCACCCAAATGAAAGAAAAAAGACAGAAAAAAGGAAAAGAGAGAGAGAGAGAGAAGAAAACAAAGCAAGATAAAATAAAAGAGAAGGACCTGCCCAAATGGACCCCCATGTAGGATTTATGAAGTATACAAACAAAAACAGACAAACAAAAAGATTGATAAAAGTGGATGACAAGAGAAAAATATATATATAAAAGCACAACAACAAAAAAAGAACCTGGTCAAAGAGAACCCCAAATATAAGATTTATACACTACCAGGACAAACACAAATATATTGGAACACTGGCAGAAGATAAAGATGAGAGAGTAGTCATAAATTCTCAGTGTGGGCAAGGACGGTTATTTTGAATCTTTCTGGATGTATCTTGATATCTTTGTTAAAGGACACAACTTTCCTAAGATAACAGGTGATAAAAACTTTTTTACCTATAGCGGTAGCATTGATTGGGGCAAGGGGATTACCCTGAATCTTAACTGTATATGGATATGGATAAGGAAGATGTGGTCCATATACACTATGGAGTATTATGCCTCCATCAGAAAGGATGAATACCCAACTTTTGTAGCAACATGGACGGGACTGGAAGAGATTATGCTGCGTGAAATAAGTCAAGCATAGAGAGTCAATTATCATATGTTTTCACTTATTTGTGGAGCATAACAAATATCATGGAGGACAAGGGGTGTTAGAGAGGAGAAGGGAGTTGGGGTAAATTGGAGGGGGGGTGAATCACGAGAGACTATGGACTCTGAAAAATAATCTGAGGGGTTTGAAGTGGCGGGAGTGTGTGAGGTTGGGGTACCAGGTGGTGGGTATTATAGAGGGCACGGATTGCATGGAGCACTGGGTGTGGTGAAAAAATAATGAATACTGTTTTTCTGCAAATAAATAAATTAAAAAAAATAAAAAATAAAAAACTGAAGTGAAGGTGTAAAAAAAAGAAATAAAAAAAGAATAAACTAAAAACTAAAATAAAATTTAAAAAATTCAAAAATAGAAAAGCAAAAGAAAAACACAGGTACATATATCAAAAAGTGTCGGAGTCACGCCCCCAAGATGGCGCCAGAGCAGTAGGGACAGCCTAAAAAATATCCTCCCTGGCCACACGTGACTTCGAGCTCGTCATGAGCACCGTGTACCGCCACTGCCTTCGAGCCCCAGATACCTCCAGGTGAACAGCCCTGTGATTGGCTGTATACTCCCTGTTCACGTGAACACCCCTGTGATTGGCTGTTATGCCCTATATAAGGCAAGGGAACTTCCCCGCAGAAAAAGGAGAAAGAAGGAGAGGGGAGGAGAAAGATCGACCAGGGAATAAATAAGAGCTTTGCATCGACCTGTGTGTGTGTTGCGTTATCTCTGCGGGCAGGAAGAGTGCTACATTTGGTGCCGGCACCCAGGAACTGTGAGTATATTTAAAAATAGCAAAGATACAGTGAAGGTAGAAATTCTGATATTGGTTGAGATATGTTCTTATTTGCTGATGATGTTGAGGCATATTTAACTTTTTAATCTTATGTGCATTGATCTCACATTGAACAGTTTTGTCAGAGTGAAATACAATGTTTCCATTTTGTTTACTTGATTTTTAGAAGTGGTAGTTCTAACAGGAAGATTCCATGGAATAGAAGTTGTGCAGCCTTTTAAACTTAGCGTTTTAGAGAGAAGGCAATACATGAGTACTTTTCCCCCCTCGTCATATTGCACGTTCGTCACTAGGACGACCACAAGGGAAAGGTTAGAAGTTTGCTGAAGAGCAACCACAAAGGGACAGCAGCTGTATATTCGCGGATCGCAACTGTAAAGGTAAAGATAATGGGGTCGGAAATTTCTAGTTCCTCTGAAACTGACAGTGAAAATGGTGAAGAGGAGGAGTTCAGTGGGGAGGAATTAGAAAGGAAGGTAAAAGAACTAAAAATAGGTCATGCAACCCTTTCTGATAGGATCAAGCCCACAGCGCCACCCTCTCCCTATTCAGGTTCCTGTAAGGGTGCATGCTCCTGTCAAACCTCCTCTCCTTGGGCAGATCTCTCAACGGCTTGCTTCCCCATTCTGGAGGACGCTCAAAGCCAAAGGTTTCATCAGCCCTTAGATTTTAAGCTTGTGAAACAATTAAAGGAAGCAGTTAACACATATGGTCCTCAGGCCGCCTTCACAGTATCCTTATTAGAGTCCCTAGCGGGGCTCAATTTGAGCCCAGGGGACTGGACAAACTTGGCTAGAGCGACCTTATCAGGGCGCCAATATCTGATGTGGAAAACAGCCTGGCAGGAATACAGCACGGACACTGCCAGGCGCAATGCAGCCCCCGGCCACCCAGACTGGAATGTAGACATGCTAATGAGCCTAGGAAATTATGTCACTGTTCAGGCTCAAGCCCAATACTACCCTGCCATCTACCTACAAATAGCCACCGCAGCTACAAAAGCTTGGAAAACCCTACAGAGTACCGGAGGTTTACATGGACAATTATCAAAAGTCATTCAAGGCAATAATGAGCCATATGCCGATTTTGTAGATCGTCTACTCCAGACAGCTTCCCGCATTTTCGGGGATGCGGAACAAGCCATGCCCCTAGTCATACAAGGGCAGGTCCTTGCAGCAGCCATTACCCAGGGCCTTTCAAATTATGGTTTTCAGAAGCCATATCAGTCTAATCCGGGTGCCTGCTTTTCCTGTGGGCAATTCAGGCACAGGAAAGCACAATGGCCAAACAAACGGCGCTCTGAACAAGCTGAACAAAGCAAAAAACCCAAGCTCTGTCCTAGATGTAAGAAAGGGAACCATTGGAGTAATACTTGTACCTCCGTAAGAGATAGGGAGGGAAATTTCCTAGGTCCTAATCCTAAGCTACAAAAAAACGGGAATTCGGGCCCTTCACTCCGGGGCCCACAACAAATGTACGGAGTGATACAACAAGTGCCCATGAGCTGGCATCCACTTACGAGCCAAGGAGGGCCACAGTAGGAAGCACAGGATTGGACATTTGTGCCACCTCCAGATTGGTCTTAACTCTTGACATGGGGGTGCAGACGGTGGAATCAGGTTGGTAGGGACCAATCCCCAAGGGACAGTCGGCCTCCTGTTAGGAAGGAGTTCCACTACCTTGAAGGGATTAATTGTGCACCCAGGTGTTATTGATTCTGATTTTCAAGGACAAGTGTAAATTATGTTATCCTCCCCAAAAGGCATAAGGGTCATAACCCCAGGAAATAAGATAGCTCAAATGCTTATTCTACCTAGCCAACATGATCTTTATGCATATAAGAACACCTCCCAAGGAACTAAAGGTTTTGGTTCCTCCGGAGAGCCTCTCGCTTGTTTAACCCTGGGATTACAGGACAGGCCGTTATTAACCCTAACCATTCGAGGAAGGGACTTCCTGGGTCTGCTCGATACAGGAGCTGACAAAAGCCTTATAAGGTCCCTTGACTGGCCTAAAGATTGGCCTATAGTCAAAGCCAACCAAACACTACAGGGCCTGGGAGTTGCACAAAGCCCCGACCAAAGTGTAGCAACATTGCAATGGAAGGACAGAGAGGGCCATACTGGACTGTTCCAACCATACATTTGTGCCCTACCTATATCACTTTGGGGGCGCGATATCCTAGCACAAATGGATTTAAAACTAACCACGGAGAATTTGTTCAACGGTCCTGTCAAGGGAATGATGCAGTCAATGGGCCGAGGGTTAGGGAAACAAGAGCAAGGCATAACTCAACCGATACCACTCTCAGAGCACTTCCAGAAGAATCAAGGTCTGGGTTTTTATTTATTTATTTATTTAAAGATTTTATTTATTTATTTGACAGAGAGAAATCACAAGTAGATGGATAGGCAGGCAGAGAGAGAGAGAGAGAGGGGGAAGCAGGCTCCCTGCCGAGCAGAGAGCCCGATGTGGGACTCAATCCCAGGACCCTGAGATCATGACCCGAGCCAAAGGCAGCGGCCTAACCCACTGAGCCACCCAGGCGCCCCTCAAGGTCTGGGTTTTTTTTTGTTTTTTTAATATAATTTTTTATTTTTATAAACATATATTTTTATCCCCAGGGGTACAGGTCTGTGAATCACCAGGTTTACACACTTCACAGCACTCACCAAAACACATACCCTCCCCAATGTCCATAATACCACCCCCTTCTCCCAAACCCCCTCCCCCCAGCAACCCTCAGTTTGTTTTGTGAGATTAAGAGTCACTTATGGTTTGTCTCCCTCCCAATGCCATCTTCTTTCATTTATTCTTCTTGTACCCACTTAAGCCCCCATGTTGCATCACCACTTCCTCATATCAGGGAGATCATATGATAGTTGTCTTTCTCTGCTTGACTTATTTCGCTAAGCATGATTCGCTCTAGTTCCATCCATGTTGTTGCAAATGGCAAGATTTCATTTCTTTTGATGGCTGCATAGTATTCCATTGTGTATATATACCACATCTTCTTGATCCATTCATCTGTTGATGGACATCTAGGTTCTTTCCATAGTTTGGCTATTGTGGACATTGCTGCTATAAACATTCGAGTACACGTGCCCCTTTGGATCACTACGTTTGTATCTTTAGGGTAAATACCCAATAGTGCAATTGCTGGGTCATAGGGCAGTTCTATTTTCAACATTTTGAGGAACCTCCATGCTGTTTTCCAGAGAGGTTGCACCAGCTTGCATTCCCACCAACAGTGGAGGAGGGTTCCCCTTTCTCCGCATCCTCGCCAGCATCTGTCATTTCCTGACTTGTTGATTTTAGCCATTCTGACTGGTGTGAGGTGATATCTCATTGTGGTTTTGATTTGTATTTCCCTGATGCTGAGTGATATGGAGCACTTTTTCATGTGTCTGTTGGCTTTTTTAATAGGGGCCACTGAACATGCCATACCTTTAAAATGGAAAGGTGATAGGCCTCGCTGGATTCCTCAGTGGCCCCTAACTAAAGAAAAATTAGAGGCAGCCAAAGGTTTAATAAAGGAACAACTGAATGCTGGGCATCTTTGCCCTTCGACATCCCCTTGGCATACACCCATACTTGTTAAATTCCACTACACTCCACAGAAAATTTCAAATACCGAAAACCCTTGCTCAACAGATTGTTAAGTCTTGCCGGCACTGTGCCCCTCTCATCCCAGCACCCTCCCTTGGAGTAAATCCACGTGGAATACTACCCAATCATGTGTGGCAAATGGATATTACACACATCCCTGAATTCGGCAACTTAAAATATGTACATGTCTCAGTAGACACATACTCGGGGGTCATTATGGCCTCCTTACATACAGGAGAAAAGGTCAGAGATGTCATTCAACATTGCTTGAAAAACTTTGCCTCTTGGGGCATCCCAAAACAAATCAAAACCGACAATGGGCCTGCTTACACATCACACAGCTTTAAAAATTTTGCTGATACATTTCACATACATCTAGTCACAGGCATACCCTACAACCCTCAAGGTCAAGGAATTGTCGAACGTGCACACTTGACCCTGAAAAATCAATTAATAAAACAAAAAGGGGGAATAAGGGCCACCTACAAGTCCCCTAAGGACAAACTCAATACCGCTCTCTTTACTTTAAATTTTTCGGTCATGGACACAATAGGACGATCGGCAGCAGATCGCCACTCGCGTCAGGAGGTCAATCTCAATGGTTGGGTAAAATGGAAAGACATTCTGACAGGACTATGGAAGGGTCCGGACCCAGTCCTATGATGGGTCCGTGGTTCCGTTTGTGTTTTCCTTCAGGATCAGCCGACTCTGGTTTGGGTTCCAGAACGCCTGACACGATGAGTACATCAAAATTCTCTCCACCAGTTGTACCCAGCCCTTATCAGGCATATGCATCACATCTAACTTGTATTCTAATCTCTCCCGAGCAGCGAACCTCTCTGGAGAATTATCTCAGATGCTCAATGGCACCTGGTCAGCCAAATTCCACAACCTGACAGCCTCCCTCCAGTTGGAGATTCTGCAGATCAATGCCATGAGAGTCAACCCTCTCACGGCCTCCCAATTCCTACAAACTATGCAGGCAGTGGTGGCTTTTGGGAAATCCTGGTTTGGGACTATTGCACTCAGCTGTATTGTGCTCTTTGTCCTCCTCCTGGCTCTGCGTTGGATAAGGGCCCTCCAACGCACATTAGCCAGAGACCGGCAGGCTGTACATCAAACCTTGGTAGCCACAGAGCATGGTAGCTCACCCCAAGTATGGCTTAGCATGCTGGACCGGTAGTCAATGATGGGTAATGAGGACGATAACGGCGTACCAACCTAAGACAGAAGCTGCAGCATGCTCTGTAGTATTTGATGACAGGTAAGGGCGCAAGTTGATTGTCCCAACCTAAGACAGGCACGGTCCCTTATCCATACAAATAAATAAAGAAGGGGGAGCTGTTGGGGTCACGCCCCCAAGATGGCGCCGGTCGTGCCCCTAAGATGGTGCCAGAGCAGTAGGGACAGCCTAAAAAATATCCGCCCTGGCCACATGTGACTTCGTGCTCGTCACATGAGCACCGTGTGCCGCCACTGCCTGCGAGCCCCAGATATCTCCACGTGAACAGCCCTGTGAATGGCTGTATACTCCCTGTTCACGTGAACACCCCTGTGATTGGCTGTTATGCCCTATATAAGGCAAGGGAACGTCCCCACAGAAAAAGGAGAAAGAAGGAGAGGGGAGGAGAAAGATCGACCAGGGAATAAACAAGAGCTTGTGCATCGACCTGTGTGTGTGTTGCGTTATCTCTGCGGGCAGGGAGAGCGTGACAAAAAAGTTCAGGTTAAATGGGTATTATGTAATTTGATGTACTGGACATCTCACTATGATGGTAAATAAGGTAAAAGATTATCTATAAATACAAATGAAACAGAATCGTGGGAACAAATTAAAAATAAAAGTTGTATCAATGAAGTAGTGGAGCTTGATCTCTTGTACTTTTTTTTTTTTTTTTTGGTTGGCTTTCTGGGGGAGGGGCCTGCCATGGGGGTTTTCAGGCTATATTCCCTGAGTTAAGTCCTCCTGCCCCCATCAAGGGGGTGGGCTCTAAGGAAACCGGTTTTTCAGGCCTTTGTTCTCTGGAGTTTTTTTGTTTGTTTGTTTGTTCATTTGTTTTCTCTCGCCTTGACAGCTTTTGATGTTTTTTGGAGGTTTAGAGGAAAGCAAACCTCCCTCTCAGAGAGAAGCCTCAGTCTTCCAATACCTCTAGGTGCTCCAGAGCACATAAATTCCCCCTCAGCTGCTGGCAGAGCACGTTCCCAGTTGCGGTCCCTGTGGACGCAGGAACTCCTGTTTGTACCAAAAACCATTACAGTGGTGGCTGTCTGGGCAGCTCCAGACCACCAGAGAGGTCCCATGTAATGATAGCACACTGAGATTTTCCCACTGGTCTGGGATAGGAGTGCTCAGACTTTCTCGGTCTGAGAGTGCTGGTCTGGCGCCTGCATGCACCTCTCTCAGGGGAGGTTGTGGGGTGTGACTGAGACTCTGATAACACAGTGCTACGTGCACATGGAGAGTGCAAAAGGCTGTGGTTCTGATGGATGGTGAGGCTCCCAGCCCCTCACGGGAGCCACCACCCAGGTGCTCTTAGGTGCACTCATGACTCAGGGTCCAAGACCTGGTTTCTTTGCCACACTTTCTCTGGCTCAGCCCCAAGGGTGGCTGTCCTGGGTCTGGGGACTTAAGCCCCTGTTCCTAACCGCCCCAATTCCCACAATTTTCCCCCATGATCCTTTGCTCTTTTTGAGTGCTTTCAACCAGACTCCAAGTTAATTCTGGTCCCCAGTCTCAGGGCACTCTCATATTGGAGTATGACTTTCCAATGGGTCACTTCTGGTGGCTCCCACCCCCTTTTGTTTATCTTCCAATATCATTCCAATGTTCCCACTCTGCTTTACCTGCCCACTGGTGTCTTATGCCCCTGTAAAGATGCAGAAGTGTATAGTTGTAATCTCAAGATGATTTCATGGGTGATTAGGCAGTGGTGGCTTTTGGGAAATCCTGGTTTGGGACTATTGCACTCAGCTGTATTGTGCTCTTTGTCCTCCTCCTGGAACTGCGTTGGATAAGGGCCCTCCAACGCACATTAGCCAGAGACCGGAAGGCTGTACATCAAGCCTCACCAAAATACTAGCCAATAGAATCCGACAGTACATTAAAAGGATTATTCACCATGACCAAGTGGGATTTATTCCAGGGCTGCAAGGTTGCTTCAACATCCGCAAATCAGTCAATGTGATACAACACATCAATAAAAGAAAGAACAAGAACCATATGATACTCTCAATAGATGCTGAAAAAACATTTGACAAAGTACAGCATCCCTTCCTGATCAAAACTCTTCAAAGTGTAGGGATAGAGGGCACATACCTCAATATCATCAAAGCCATCTATGAAAAACCCACCGCAAATATCATTCTCAATGGAGAAAAACTGAAAGCTTTTCTGCTAAGGTCAGGAACAGGGCAGGGATGTCCATTATCACCACTGCTATTCAACATAGTACTAGAGGTCCTAGCCTCAGCAATCAGACAACAAAAGGAAACTAAAGGCATCCAAATTGGCAAAGAAGAAGTCAAATTATCATTCTTCGCAGATGATATGATACTATATGTGGAAAACCCAAAAGACTCCACTCCAAACCCGCTAGAACTTGTAGAGGAATTCAGTAGAGTGTTAGGCTATAAAAACAATGCACAGAATTCAGTTGCATTTCTTTACACCAACAACAAGACAGAAGAAAGAGAAATTAAGGAGTCAATCCCATTTACAATTGCACCCGAAACCATAAGATACCTAGGAATAAACCTAACCAAAGAGGCACAGAAACTATACTCAGAAAACTATAAAGTACTCATGAAAGAAATTGAGGAAGACACAAAGAAATGGAAAAATGTTCCATGCTCCTGGATTGGAAGAATAAATATTGTGAAAATGTCTATGCTACCTAAAGCAATCTACACATTTAATGCAATTCCTATCAAAGTACCATCCATCTTTTTCAAAGAAATGGAACAAGTAATTCTAAAATTTATATGGAACCAGAAAAGACCTCGAATAGCCAAAGGGATATTGAAAAAGAAAGCCAACGTTGGTGGCATCACAATTCCGGACTTCAAGCTTTATTACAAAGCTGTCATCATCAAGACAGCATGGTACTGGCACAAAAACAGACACATAGATCAATGGAACAGAATAGAGAGCCCAGAAATAGACCCTCAACTCCACAGTCAACTAATCTTCGACAAAGCAGGAAAGAATGTCCAGTGGAAAAAACACAGCCTCTTCAATAAATGGTGCTGGGAAAACTGGACAACCACATGCAGAAAAATGAAATTGGACCATTTCCTTATACCACACACAAAAATAGACTCAAAATGGATGAAGGACCTCAATGTGCGAAAGGAATCCATCAAAATCCTTGAGGAGAACACAGGCAGCAACCTCTTCGACCTCTGCTGCAGCAACATCTTCCTAGGAACAACGCAAAAGGCAAGGGAAGCAAGGGAAAAAATGAACTATTGGGATTTCATCAAGATCAAAAGCTTTTGCACAGCAAAGGAAACAGTTAACAAAATCAAAAGACAACTGACAGAATGGGAGAAGATATTTGCAAACGACATATCAGATAAAGGACTAGTGTCCAGAATCTATAAAGAACTTAGCAAACTCAACACCCAAAGAACAAATAATCCAATCAAGAATTGGGCAGAGGACATGGACAGACATTTCTGCAAAGAAGCGATCCAGATGGCCATCATACACATGAAAAAGTGCTCCATATCACTCGGCATCAGGGAAATACAAATCAAAACCACAATGAGATATCACCTCACACCAGTCAGAATGGCTAAAATCAACAAGTCAGGAAATGACAGATTCTGGCGAGGATGCGGAGAAAGGGGAACCCTCCTACACTGTTGGTGGGAATGCAAGCTGGTGCAGCCACTCTGGAAAACAGCATGGAGGTTCCTCAAAATGTTGAAAATAGAACTGCCCTATGACCCAGCAATTGCACTATTGGGTATTTACCCTAAAGATACAAACGTAGTGATCCAAAGGGGCACGTGCACCCGAATGTTTATAGCAGCAATGTCCACAGTAGCCAAACTAAGGAAAGAACCTAGATGTTCGTCAACAGATGAATGGATCAAGAAGATGTGGTATATATACACAATGGAATACTATGCAGCCATCAAAAGAAATGAAATCTTGCCATTTGCGACAACATGGATGGAATAGAGCGTATCATGCTTAGCGAAATAAGTCAAGCAGAGAAAAACAACTATCATATGATCTCCCTGATATGAGGAAGTGGTGATGCAACATGGGGCTTAAGTGGGTAGGAGAAGAATAAATGAAACAAGATGGGAATGGGAGGGAGACAAACCATAAGTGACTCTTAATCTCACAAAACAAACTGAGGGTTGCTGGCGGGAGGGGGTTTGGGAGAAGGGGGTGGGATTATGGACATTGGGGAGGGTATGTGCTTGGGTGAGTGCTGTGAAGTGTGTAAACCTGGTGATTCACAGACCTGTACCCCTGGGGATAAAAATATATGTTTATAAAAAATAAAAAATTAAAAAAAAATGTTTGGTAGAAGTCCCTGGAAGACATCTGGCCCTGGGCTCCTGTTTGTTTTGAGATTTTTGATGACTGCTTCAATTTCCTTACTGGTTATGGGTTTGTTCAGGTTTTCTGTTTCTTCCTGATTCAGTTGTGGTTAGTTTATATGTCTCTTGGAATGCATCCATTTCTTCCAGATTGTCAAATTTGTTGGAATATAGTTACTCATAATATGTTCTTATAATTTTTTTATTTCATTGGTGTGGGTTGTAATTTCTCCTCTTTCATTCATGATTTTATTCATTTGGCTTCTTTCTCTTTTCTTTTTGATAAGTCTGGACAGGGGCTTATCAATCTTATTGATCCTTTCAAAGAACCAGCTCCTAATTTCATTGATTGTTCTATTGTGTTTTTTTTGTTTGTTTCTATTTCATGATTTCTGCTCTGATCTTTATGATTACTCTTCTCTTGCTGGGTTTAGGCTTTCTTCGTTGTTCTTTTTCCAGCTCCTTGAGCTGTAGGGTTAGGTTGTGTATTTGAGACCTTTCTTTTTTCTCGAGAAAGGCTTGTATCACTATAGATTTTCCTCTCAGGACTGTTTTTGCTGTGTGTCACAGATTTTGAACCATTTTTTTTTTTTACATAATCATCTGTTTTCAATATTTTTTTCAATTCTTCTTTAATTTCTTGTTGACCCATTCATTCTTTAGAAGAGTGCTGTTTAGTCTCCATAGTTTACTAGTATTTTATTGAGAATTTTGGCATCTATGTTCATTGGGGATATTGGCCTATAATTTCTTTTTTGGTGGCATCTTTATTTGGTTTTGCTATCAAAGTAATTTTGGATTCATAGAATTAGTTTCAAAGTTTTCTCTTCTAATTTTTGGGATAGTTTGAGAAGAATCGGTTTTAACTGTTTTTTAAATGTTTAGTAGAATTCATCTGTAAAGTCATCTAGTCCTGGTCTTCTGTTTCTTGGGAGTTTTTTGATTATTGATTCAATTTTCTTTTCTTTTTCTTTTTTTTTTTTTTTTTTTGCTGGTTTTGTAATGTCTGAGTTTTGGTAGTTTATATGTTTCTAGGAATAATCTCCTTCTTCCAGGTTTTTCAACTTGTTGACATATAGTTTTTCATAATATTCTCTTTTGATTGTACTTCTGCGGTGGTGTTGTTTCTCCTCATTTGTGATCTTTTTTTTTTTTTCTTTTGAGCCCTTTCTCTTTTCTTTTTGATAAGTCTGGACAGGCATTTTTCAAGTTACTTCATTTTTTCAAAGAACCAGATCCTTTTTTCATTTGTCTGTTTCATTTTTTTTTTAAAGTTTCTGTATCATTTATCTCTGCTCTAGTTTTATTACTCCATTCCTTCTGCTGGCTTTAGACCTTTTTTCTTCCTAGCTCCTTTAGGTAAAAGACTAGTGCTTTGAGATTTTCCTTCCTTCTTAAGGTAGGCCTGTATTGTTATATATTTCCCTACTGTTGCCACATTTCAAAGATTTTGGACAATTGTGTTTCCATTTTTACTTATTTCCATGAATTCTCATTTATAATTTAGTAGCCTGTTGTTTAACCTCCATATATTTGTTGTCTTTCTACAATTTTACTTATGGTTGACTTCTAGTTTTATTTTTATTTTTAATTTAAATTCAGTTAACTAATTTATAATACATCATTAGTTTCAGATGTAGTGTTTAATATTTTATCAATATTTTATGCTTATCATATCACATGCCCTCCTTAATGCCCATCACCCAGTTACCCCATCACCCCACCCACATCCCCTCAAGTAACCCTTAGTTTGTTTCCTAGAATTAAGAGTCTATCATGGTTTTTCTCCCTCTCTGATGACTTCCCATTCTGTTTTACCTCCCTTCCCCTATGGTCCTCTAAGTTGTTTCTTATATCCTAAATGTGAGTGAAACTGTATCATAACTGTCTTTCTCTGATTTACTTATGTCACTCAGTATAATACCCTCCAGAGTTGAGGGTATTATATTTAATATTATCATAATAATGATAAATATTAATCTTTTCTGGTGGTTGAATAATATTCCATTTTATGTGAATATATCTATGTATATCTATGTATATATATAGATATATATACACCACATCTTCTTATGCATTCATCTGTTGAAGGAGAACCACTTGATTCCTTCCACAGTTTGACTATTATGGACATTGCTGCTATGAACATTGGGGCACAAGTGCCCCTTTTGATCCCTATGTTTATATCTTTGTAGTAAATACCTAGTAGTGCAATTGTTGGGTCATAGGGTAGCTCCATTTTAACTTCTTAAAGAATTTCCATACTGTTTTCCAGAGTGCTTATACCACCTTGCATTCCCACCAACAGAGTAAGAAAGTTCCCTTTTCTCCACATCGTTGCCAACATTTGTTGCTTCCTGCCTTAATAATTTTAGCCATTCTGACTGGTGTGAGGTGGTATTCCATTGTGGTTTTGGTTCATATTTCCCTGACATCAAGTGATTATGAAGCATTTTTTCATTTTTCATGTATCTTTTGGTCATTTGTGTGTCTTCTTTGGAGAAGTGTCTGTTCATTTTTTGTTCCAATTTCTTGACTGGATTATTGATGCCACAGCTTTGGTTTTTTGGGGTGTTGAGTTTGAGAAGTTTTTTTTATAGAATTTAGATACTAACCCTTTATCTGTCATGTCATTTGCAAATATTTTCTCCATTCTGTAGATTTCTTTTTAGGTTTGTTGACAGTTTCCTTTGCTGTGCAGAAGTTTTTATCTTGATGAAGTCCCAAAAGTTCATTTTTGCTTTTGTTTTACTTGCCTTTGGAGATGTGTCTTGAAGGAAGTTGCTGTGACCAAGGTGGAAGAAGTTGCGGCCTATGTTCTCCTCTAGAATTTTGATGGATTCCTGTCTCACACTGAGGTTTTTTTATCCAGTTTGTTTATCTTCATGTATGCTGTAAGAAAATGATTCACTTCATTCTTCTACATGTGCTTGTTCAATTTTCCCAGCACCATTTATTGAAGAGATTTTTTTTTTTATCCATTGGATATTCTTTTCTGCTTTGTCAAAGATTAGTTGACCTTGGTGTGAGGACCTATTTCTGGCTTCTCTATTCTGTTCCATTGATCCATATGTCTGTTTTTGTGTCAGTATCATACTGTCTTGCTGTATTGATCACAGCTTTATAATTTAGCTTGAAGTCAGGCATTGTGATGCCACAGCTTTGGTTTTCCTTTCTAACATTCTTCTGGCTATTCAGAGCCTTTTCTGGTTCCATTCAGATTTTAGGATTATTTGCTTTGGGTCTGTGGAAAGTGTCCATGGTATTTTGATGGGTATTGCATTGAATGTGTATGTTGCTCTGGTATCATAGACATTTTAACAAAATTTGTTCTTTCAGTCCATGGGCATGGAATGTTTTCCATCTCTTTGTGTCTTCCCAATTTCTTTCATAAGTCTTCTGTAGTTTTTAGAGCAAAGATACTTTACCCATTTGATTAAGTTTATTCCTAGGTATCGTATGGATTTTGGTGCAATTGTAAATGAGATCAATTCTTTACTTTCTCTTTCTTCACTCACATTGTGAGTGTATGGAAATGCAACTGATTTCTGTGCATTGATTTTATATCCTACCACATTGCTGAATTGCTTTGAGTTCTAGCAATCTTGGGGTGGAGCCTTTTGGCTTTTCCACGTAAATTATCATGTCATCTGTGAAGGGACAGTTTGACTTCTTTGTCAATTTCAGTGATTTTTATTTCTTTTTTTGGGACTGACTGCTAGGTTTATAATGTTGTTGGCTAGCTTGATCTATGACTGACATGAGCTTGAGCCTTTGAGCTTGAGAAAAACATAGGTTCCTATGTTGCATTTACTTTTTCAGGAAAGGTAAGGCTGACGTGGGCATAGTCACAGTAATTCTTGCACTCTTCACTCAGTGAGTGCCTTCGCAGAGCAGTTAAAGCCGTTCAGTAGCTGGTTGTTTAAATGCATTGGTCTATGTGGACAAGTAAATTCTGTACAATCAACATTCCAGTTGATTGGCACCCCAATTTATAATCCTCTCTCTAATCTGTGCTTTGTGGTAGCTTATCTGATTACAGTTGGGTCATGATTATAAGAACTTCACTCCATTTGCCTTCTAACATTCAGTATATCTACTGAGAATTCCAATATTATATAAATTGTACATATTTGTGTGTGAACTGTTTCACCCCTGGAGGGTTTTAATCTATTATTTGCACTTGTATTAAAATTTCATAATGCTTTTTCTAGACAGGCTTCTTTTAATCAACTATATTAGGGATTGAATGGGCCATAACTCTTGAAATCCAAGTTATTTAATAGGAGGATATATCATTGAAAAAATACTTTTAGCATTTTTCTCACTTCCATATTTTTTCCAAATCCTTTCTTCAAAAATTTTTTGTTTGCATTGACTCTCTTAAACAAAAGCTCAAATTTTATTACCTTTTTCACTTTCCATACTCCTGTCTTTCTGTGAATTTTTTTAAGTTTTAAATTTTAATTCCTACTAGAGTTAACATATAGTGTTATATTAGTTACATGTATGCAACATAGTGATTCAACAGTTCTATAAAATACTCAGTGCTCATTGTGATAAGTGTACTCTCAATCCTCATCATTTGTTTCACATATACTCTACCACCATCCTTTCTGATAACCATCAGTTTCTAATCTTTAGTTGAGAGTCTGTTTTTTAGTTTGTGTCTTCCTGTGGTATTTGTCTTTCTCTGACTGGCACATTTGGTTTACCATTATACAATGTAGTCCCATTCATGTCTTTGCAGGAGGCAAGAGTTCATTCTTTTTAATGGCAGGGTAATATTCCATTGATTATATATACTACATCTTCTTTACCCATGAATAGACACTTTGGAAGCTTCTGTACTTTGGCTTTTGGAAACAATGCTGTAATAACCATAGAGGTGGTTCTTGAACTGGTGTTTTTGTCTCTGTTGGGTAAATACTCAGTAGTATGATTACTGGATTGTATGGTAGTTCTACGTTTAACTTATTGAGAAATTTCAAAGCTATTTTCCATATTGACTGTACCAGTGTGCTTTCCCACCAACAGTGCAAGAGGATTCATTTTCCTCTGCATCCTCAGCAACACTCTTGTTCTTTGTGTTTTTAATTTTAGCCTTTCATAGGCATGAGGTGATATCTCATTGTGGTTTTGATATGCATTTCCCTGATGATAAGTGGTGTTAAGTATCTTATTTGTGTCTGTTGGTATTATCTTCTTTGGAGAAATGGCTGTTTAGATCTTCTTCCCATTTTTGTAATTAGATTATTTATTATTTATTTTTGTGGTTTTACTTTCATTAGTTCCTTATCTATTTTGAATACTATCTCTTTATTACATATGTCATATGCAAATATCTTCTCCCATTCAGCAGGTTTTCTTTTAGTTTTGTTGAGAATTTTCTTTGCTGTGCATAAGTTTTTTATTTTGAGGTGGTACCAATAGTTTCTCTTTTTCTTTTTTTTTATGTTCTACTTCATGATCTTTGGTATCCTATATTAAATGTTCAAAAAGTAAGTTTTATTCCTCCAAAGCTCTAACCACTTGTTCTAATTTAATATCTCTTATTATGTTTTTGTCTCTCTGAGCAGGTCAATCAGAGTTCCCTCTTGAAAAAAAGTCTTTTTGTTCGTTGCACAAGCTGTTTTTTTTTTTTAATTATATCCATTTGTTTTGATTTCTATCTTCTATTTTGGAAGATTTCTTCAAAATCTGGTGACCCTTGGATTTTTGCTATTGGGAATCTCTCTGAACAAGACCATATCTTAACTGGTAAACATTGTGAAACTATGGTCTCAACCACTCATTTATTTGAGAACCCCCAAAAGTCACTATTCTTGTTATTCTCCTTGGAAAGATCTGACTGATAGACATACCAGGTTACTCCACCTTTAAGCTTGTAGTGTTTCTTCCAGTATTATTTAACTTATTTTTAAGCATTGCCCATTGCTACCTTAATATTTTGCATTTTTTAGCTTTAATAAGTCAACTACCTTTATGCTTTTGCTTTCCTGCTTCTAAAACTTTATTGCTGTTGTCTTCTTTTCCAAACTCCTAATCCTTGTGTATTTATGCATTAAGCAAAGGAGTTATCTCAGTGAGTTTTTAACATATGTGTAGAAGCATGTGGGGATAGAGCTTTTTTCAATTCAGTGAAACTACACTATGTATACAGCATGCTTCATGTAACATCTTTCATCAAGATATGTTTTTGTAAAGATATGTGTAGATGCATATGGGACTAGCCATTTGCTTAATTCATTAACACTACATTGTGAAAAAGATCAAAAAATAAATTCTATTTTCCCCTTACTTTTAAAGGAATATTTTCTTAAGTTTAGAATTCAGTATTAATAGTTTAATTTTCTCAGGATTCTCAACTGAAACCTCCTCTTTATACGTTGATTATTTAGAAGTACATTTAATTTACATATGAATAGATATTTCTCTAAAATACTTAAACTTGTGTGCTTAAATACTGAATTTCCAGTCTTATATAATTATTACAAGAGGACACATTATTAGGGTTTCAGTTATAGTATATATATTTGGTTTATTTTATGGACTAGGGTGTGGTCTATTTAATAAATGTTTATGTGCCTTTGAAAAATATATTTGTCTATCGTCACAATTTATTGGGTGAAATATTCTGTTAGCTTTCTACACTGTTTAATGCCATCTTTGCCCTTTTAATTTTTATTTTTCATTTGGAATTGTTTTTTACTTTTTGAGTCTGGAAGACAAGGTCTGTGACAATTTTCAGAAGCTACTCTCCAATTTTTAATTTGGAAACTAGGCCTATGTCTAAAATAAAATCATAATTAAAATTCCATATGTTGAGCTAATCCAATACTTATTCTTATCTTCATGTTTATTAATATTGATTGAGTATGAGACAGTGATCAAATTTATTTCAACAGCTTTATTCAGTGTAGTAAATAGGGCTGACAAAGTGTGACCTACTCATAAAGAAAGAAATATTTTAAAATGGAAGGGCATGGAACAAATGATTAAAAAAAAAACCTCTTAAAACTCTTAAAAACTCTTAACTATATTTTGGGGGGACAAAAAGAGAGTAAGAAATAATGAAATTAGAAGATAAACAGAAAACATAAACACATACACTTCATCAGGCCACTCAACAGTGAAACAAGAAGTCATTCCTAAAATTCTTCCTTCTCTGAATTTTCCTTTAAGTTTTCCAAAAATACCCAATTTATACAACTAGTTTGAAAAAGAATCTCCTATTTCTATAGCTTAACAAATAAACTTGATTCTCTATTTCCATCTCCAGGAAACATATTTAGCTGAGTCCCTCTTTTATCTATTGTGCATGTGATAGGCATTTCAGTATTACTCACCCCCTCTCTGTTCCACTTTTGGAGATATAAGAAAATCTTAAGACTCTGCTCACTTGAAATTTTATATGGCCATCTGCCTTGCTGCAACTCAGGAGATCTGAGGGAAGAAGTATGTGTAATTTCTAGGAGGAAAAATATCTAGTTTTGTGGGATTGGACCTATAGCCCTATCTTCTGTCATGGGATTGCATATGGAAACATCTTAAGAAAAAAGCATCTTAGAATATTAAGCCTACAAGCACAGTTCACTGCCCCAGAGAGTTATATGTTCCCACACTGGACTCCGAAAGTGAATGAAATAAACCCATGTTGTTTGTTAAGGTACTGACAATCTGTTGTTGTTACCTTGATATTCTCTTAGCTTTACTGATTATAAGGGTTATAAGAGTCTTTTCTGAATAGCATTAATTCTTGCCACACACTCTAAGACACATTTTTTGCCATTAGTGCAACTTCCAGACATCCTACTTAACTAATTCTTGGTAATAAAATTTGACAACTGCCTTAAAATTCTGCCATAAATCAAAGGAGAGTTATGTGTTACAGAGTCTTGTAGGTACATGTTATAAATGGTATTTCTAACAACACAACAGCCCAGAACATTTCAGAAAAAAGGAAACAAACTTCCAGATCAAATTATAGTATTGAATTGCTAGAACCATCTTTTAATATCACAGTTCCATTAGGAAAAATTCACTTGGATTAGGCAGAGTTGTGATTGTTTAATTTTATAACAAGAAAGCACAGAAAGCAGATGAAGCACATAGTTTTTTAATACTTATATTATTTTAAACTGTTATTTAATTTATATACATAGAAAGGTATATTTGGCAAATATGTATCTTATTTGTAATAAAATGGAGGCTAAGTTAAGTTTGATTTAATTTAGGGATATATGTGATCATGATATGAGTACATCTTTACTGTTTGAATAACACAGAGGCACTTCACTGTCATGGCATAGTCTTCTAAATTTTTAAATAAAGGAAGAATATAGCATAGAATACTCAGGTAACATTTCTTCTTTATACTCAAATTTTTATTATCATACTCAAGTTAAAAAGGAAAGACTATACATGCATGAGGATCTAGGGAACCTCTGGAAAAATTTCCCCTTTTTTCAGGTTTGCATGAAAAAAAATCCACAATACATGGTTCTTTTTTATTTTTATTTTTTAACAGTTTTATTTTTTGAGAAAGAGAGAGAGAGAGAATAAGCGGGGGTGGATGGAGAGAATCTTCAAGGTGACTCCCTGCTGAGGATGGACCCTGAAGTAGGGCTCAGTCTCAGGATCCATGAAATCATAACTTGAGCCAAAACCAAGAGTGAGATATTTAACTGACTGAGCCACCCAGGATCCCCTATACAGTTCCTTTAAAAAGAAATAATTAAAACAAAAGTAACAGTTAATATATATTTTATTGGTTTTCTGAATCAAAACAGTCAAGTTCATGGTGCTTATGTTGCTTAATAAATATTAACATATTTTCTTGAAAAGTCAACTCTGCAACAGTATTCCTCAATTGGAAAATATATATCTACACCTATCAGGTGCCAAAAACTGGCATTGCATTTATACAGATATATTGCCTTAACAAAATGACATGTAAAATCATAGAAATAAAAGTTAAGTAATAAATTATTGTCTTTGAAACAAAACTCCACTTTTAAAATGATGATTCAAAGATCATCTCTTATGAACAATGTGTGAATGTCATGATTTTCAACCTCCTTTCTGGTTCAAAGATCAATTTCTACTTTTTCCTTATGGTGATCCTCTTCTCAGCAGTTGTAACAGTATATCCTTTACATCTTTGTTCCTTAGGGAATAGATGAGAGGGTTTAACAGTGGTGTGGCCACAGTGTAGAAGAAAAGTAGATAATTTGCTGTATTTTGAAGCAAAGTGGTTCTTAGGGTATGTATACACTGGTGCCACTGTTCCATAAAACATGAAGACCACAATGATGTGGGAGGAGCAGGTGGCAATGGCTTTCTGCCTTCCATCCTTGGATTGGATTTTACCTAAAGCTTGAGCTATGTAACCAGAAGAAGTCAGGATCAATCCCAGTGGCACGATGGTGAAAAGAACAGCAGATATTGTCATCTGCCACTCACTGGCAAATGTGTCTCCACACGTCAAGCGTATGAGGGCTGGAACCTCACACAGAAAGTCATCTAGGTGGTGGTGGGTGCAGAAGGGAAGCTTAAGTGTGACAGGAATTTGGGTAACAGATTCTATCAGGCCAGACATACAGGCTATGAACACCAGCTTCCAACAGAACTGATGATGCATGATGATTGTATAGTGCAGGGGCAGGCAGATAACAATATAGCTGTCAAAGGCCATCACCACCAACATGACACATTCTGTGGCACCAAGACAGAGCAAAACACAGAGTTGGATGACACAGCCTGTGTCGGTGATCTTTCCTGGCCCCCACAAGTTGGACAACATATGGGGCACAGTAGTTGTTGTAAAGCAGAGATCCAAGATGGAAAGATTACTAAGAAAGAAATACATGGGAGGTGTATAGAAGAGGGTCCACATAAGAAAGCAAGATAATGGTTGAGTTGGAGAGGAGGATCATGGTGTACAAGATGATCACAATCCAAAAAAGAACCATTTCTAGATGAGGCCATTCAGAGAAACCAAGAAGAATGAAGCCCATTGGGAAACTCCTGTTGGTCATCATTGGTGCTTTTGGCATTGGAATTTGAATAAATTTTAACAAAATTTCATTAGTTGATTTTTGAAAGCCATCCTGTCATTTTTTTTTAAGAGAAAAAAAGCATTATTAGTTTTCCAGGGGATCTTAGGACAGGAGATATATATGTGTTTTCTCTTATGCTAGACAAGCAACATACAACTTCTCTTCTATAAGGCTGTTCTTTGTACACAAAAGAGGTATAAATAAGATATTACCCTGGAGATTTATCTCTAAATCTGAAATCACAACATTCTCCATAGACACTCTGACACAATGGCTTTAGTTTATGTGCATGTTTCTTCTAGATTGTCTTTTCAGCTATACATGTAGTAGCTCTCTAAAATATTTGGGATGACATGTTGAAAACAAAGTTTTATTTTTCAAATAGGTAGTGCCCCTGTGTATTGTGAAGTTCTTTGTATTGTTCAGTGATATTTAGAGAAACACAGGAGATGGATATTATCCCAGAAACAAGATCTTTCTGTTATCAGTGTAGAATCTAAAAAATGAGATCTTAACCTTTATTCTCCGAGTGTCTGAAGAACCACCTTACCAGTTTTTAAGGGAAGAAAATCTAAGCTGAATGCATGGTATTAAATAAAGTTTTTATCTTAAGCAATTCAAATTTCTTTAGGTAAATAAGTTAAAACTCTTCAGTCTATATTGTGATCTAAGAAATGGCTATAATAATTCTCACATCAGTAGATTAGGGTACAAATTATAGAAATGACAGTATATTACTGCCTTCTACTTTAAAGCACAAAATGCTAAACATGATTAGAGTGGTGAAAAGAAAGCATTACATATGCTATATAATTTTTGCCTCACAAGTCATTATTGTTCTATTCAGTCATCAATCAGACTAAATACATTTCAATAAGAAACAACTGAAATGTATTGTAAAATGTATTGTAAAAGAGAAATAAATATTAACAAAATTATGAAATGCATGATTTTTAAAAATATTTACTTCAAGTGCAGAAGGCAAAGAGAGTACAGAGGTGTTATCTATGAATTACTAAGGTAGGATATTAATTTTGAAGACACTGTTCTGGATATTAATTTTCTGTCTCCCATAGTTCAGAGGACACAAAAATGTGAGATGCACAGAATACCAAAAAAAAGCTATCAAATGAAAAAATTGAGTTATTAGATTGTGAAAATTAAATTTTGCAAGTAGCTAAACAATGCAGAAATTTGGAGAACTTTACAGGGTCCTGCTTTTATTCAGAAGCAACCTCATAGGTATATATTCAGTGCCATGCAGGCACTGTGCTATGATATGGAATATAATTTGAACAATAGAAATTGAATCTATATTTATATAGATTATATAGCATATAGATTTTATATATATTTATATAGATTTTATATAGATTTATATATATATAATATAGATATATATAATATATAATATAATATAGATTTATATGTAGGTTTTATATAGAGATTTTATATATATATAGATAATATAGATATAGATCTATATATATAAACTATATATAGTTTATATAGATTATATAGAATATATAGGCTCCAAAGCCTGTGGGCAAGAGAGACAGCAGAGAATACATAAGCAAGTAAATCAGGAGGATTTAATTATTTCAATGTTAAATTCTAAAAAATAATAATGTGTTGCAATTGAGGATAACAATAGAGGATGTAAGAAGCAGAGGAGGATTATTTTACATGAGGGAAAAAGAAAAGCAAAAAGTCTGATGCCTGAAGAAATATGCAAGTTCCAAGAAGTTCAAGAAGTTCCAAGAAGTTCAGCTGTTGGGGAAACACAGAGCTGTCTATATGGGATGTGGCTAGATATGTTAGCTAAATTCAGCTTTTCTATTCTATCATCATGAATTGAACTGAATTAATTTTTTTTTCAGTGTAAGAGGACATTCTGATTTAACCACACAGTGTCCATTCTGTTTTATTAGTGTTTTTTTCTATAGTTTTCTTAGTGTTAAGAATTATCATGGACTTACCTTCACCTGGCTCAGAATGCAATACTATATAAAACTGTGACATTTGGAGAAGAACATTCACATTGCTCATCTGGCTTTTCTTTTGAAACTACCTCATGGGTTCAGTTTTTCTTTATGAAAAAAAAAAAAAACAAATTCAAGTCAATGATATCATGTGCTTTTCTGTTATATTTAATTTGAATTATTTAAAAATATCATTTTAATTTCACAATTTATTATGAACACTACAGATAATTTAACACATATGGAACAAAAGAAGAATAGAGGCACATCTAATCCCAACATTGAATATGATTTTTACAGGGCACCTGGGTGGCTCAGGGGATTGAGCCTTTGCCTTTAGCTCAGGTCATGATCTCAGGGACCTGGGATTGAGCCCCACGTCAGTCTCTCTGCTCAGCGGGGAGCCTGCTTCCCCCCCCTCTCTCTGCCTGCCTCTCTGTCTACTTGTGATCTCTGTCTGTCAAATAAATAAATAACATCTTTTAAAAAATACATTTATGAATATGATATTTACTATGAAAGTTTCATCTATTCTTTACAATATATATTTCAATAAATAATGCACACAGATAGGGGCACCAGAGTGGCTCAGTGGGTTTAAGCCTCTGCCTTTGGCTTTGGTCATGATCCCAAGGTCCTGGGATCAAGCCCCACATTGGGCTTTCTGCTCAGTGGGGAGCCTACTTCCTCCTCTATCTCTCTGCCTGCCTCTCAGCCTACTTGTGATTTCTATCTGTCAAATAAATAAATAAAATCTTTTTAAAAAATGCTCTCAGATAGATATATAAAATATATCAGATATATAATAAAATTATGCTATGTATAGTTTTATATTTCCCTAAATCTTATATTTGTATACATATTCTCATTTTTAATAGTTAAAAATATAATTCTTATGAACATTTAAAAATATCCCTATTATTTTACCATACCAAAATAATTCTCATAGTAATTCTATGTTATTTTAAATACAATATTCCTTGAAATTTTTACTAACCTAAAACAATGCTGAGAAAAATGTCTATGTAAAATAATCCCCAGATTCTATATGATGAATTATTTTTATTAAGAAAATACTGTTTATTTCAGAATTATATATTGTAGCTACCTATGAAAGAGCTACCCTTACATATTAGTCAGCATTTCTGGTCTTATAACTTTCATCACAACATCATCCATTTTTCTGGTCTATAATTCAGCAAGAAAAAAAATGTGGGGATCTAATCTCAATTTAATTTGCATTTGTATTACTATTTATTTGTTTCTGTAATTGTTTCTTCGTAAAAATGTTTGTTCCACTTTTCAAACTTGGAATGTTTGTATTTTTTCTGCTAAATATGTAAGAGATTTATATATTACTGATCTTTAGCTTTTGATATGTCATATAATCAGATAAATTCTCTAATTAAAAATATTTTAGTATGGTTTATGACTTTTTTTCTTCTAAAGTTCTTTTTTTCTTTTTGAAATTCTAATTTACTTTCTGTGGCACTTTTTTCATTGTCTTTGTTCATATAAACTTTTATGTACACATTTGTCTACCTATTTTAGTTTTTCATTTTTTATATCTAACCTTCAATCTGTTTCATTTTATAAATATAAAAACAGTAAAATTATTACTAATATGTTATTAAATTTTCAGAGAATGTTACAGAAATATTATCTCTTCAATGAATCCCAAAGATGATTTTGCTACCTATACTTTCTATAAACTTTGGTGGTAGCAGAGTAATTGATGAATCAGGGTTGAATAAGAAGCACACATTTCATTTTCATGATTTTGGCCCAAACTTACCCAAATGTTGATCAGAACACATATATTTGCCTCTTGTTCTCATTTCTTTCTATATTTCCTCTGTCTCTCCTGTTTTTTTTTTTTTTTTTTTTTTTTTTTTTAATTTTTTATTTTTGATAAACATATATTTTTATCCCCAGGGGTACAGGTCTGTGAATCAACAGGTTTACACACTTCACAGCACTCACCAAATCACATACCCTCCCCAATGTCCATAATCCCACCCCCTTCTCCCAAACCCCCTCCCCCCGGCAACCTGTTTTTAAGAGATTATAGCATTAGACATTTTCACTGTTGTCCCTAGTAGATTTAATTAATAAATATGTTTATTTTAGATCTAAATAGATTGTAGCTCCTTTCAGACTATTCCTGTTACATATTAACACAAAAATTCTGAAGATGTGTAATCATTTAACTCTAAGGTTTATTGTAACAATATTTAACAAATTAATCCAATACCTAACTTTTTATACCTTTTAATATAAGGGTTTTATTTTTATTTTTTAAAATTTTAAAAAATATTTTATTTTTTTATTTGAGAGAGAGACAGTGAGAGAGAGCATGAGCGAGGAGAAGGTCAGAGAGAGAAGCAGACTCCCCATGGAACTGGAAGCCCGATGTGAGACTCGATCCCGAAATCCAGGATGATGACCTGAGCCGAAGGCAGTCGTCCAACCAACTGAGCCACCCAGGCATTTCAATATAAATGTTTTATTTATTTATTTATTTATTTATTCAATTTATTTATTTTAAGAAAAACAGTATGCATTATTTTTTCACCACACCCAGTGATCCATGCAATCCGTGCCCTCTATAGTACCCACCACCTGGTACCCCAACCTCACACACCCTGGCCACTTCAAACCCCTCAGATTGTTTTTCAGAGTCCATAGTATCTCTTGATTCACCTCCCCTTCCAATTTACCCCCGCTCCCTTCTCCTCTCTAACACCCCTTGTCCTCCATGCTATTTGTTATGCTCCACAAATAAGTGAAACCATATGATAATTGACTCTCTCTGCTTACTTGTTTCACTCAGCATAATCTCTTCCAGTCCCGTCCATGTTGCTACAAAAGTTGGGTATTCGTCTTTTCTGATGGAAGCATAGTACTCCATAGTGTATATGGAACACATCTTCCTTATCCATTCGTCCATTGAAGGGCATCTTGGTTCTTTCCACAGTTTGGCGACCATGGCCATTGCTGCTATAAACATTGGAGTACAGATGGCCCTTCTTTTCACTACATCTGTATCTTTGGGGTAAACACCGAGGAGTGCAATGGCAGGGTCATAGGGAAGTTCTATTTTTAATTTCTTGAGGAATCTCTACACTGTTCTCCAAAGAGGCTGCACCTACTTGCATTTGCACCAACAGTAGAAGAGGGTTCCCCTTTCTCCACATCCTCTCCAACACATGTTGTTTCCTGTTTTGTTAATTTTGGCCATTCTAACTGGTGTAAGGTGGTATCTCGATGTGGTTTTAATTTTTATCTCCCTGAGGGCTAGTGATGATGAACATTTTTTCATGTGTCTGATAGCCATTTTTATGTCTTGATTGGAGAAGTGTCTGTTCATATCTTCTTCCCATTTTTTTATATGATTGCCTGTTTCGTGTGTGTTGAGTTTGAGGAGTTCATTATAGATCCTGGATATCAACCTTTTGTCTGTACTGTCATTTGTGAATATCTTCTCCTTTCTGTGGGTTGCCTCTTTGTTTTCTTGACTGTTTCCTTCGCTGTGCAGAAGCTTTTGATTTTGATGAAGTCCCCAAAGTTCATCTTTGCTTTTGTTTCCTTTGCCTTTGGAGACATATCTTGAAAGAAGTTGCTGTGGCTGATATAGAAGAGATTACTGCCTATGTTCTTCTGTAGGATTCTGATAGATTCCTGTCTCACTTTGAGGTCTTTTATCCATTTTGAGTTGATCTTTGTATACGGTGTAAGAGAATGGTCGAGTTTTAGTCTTCTACATATAGGTGCCCAGTTTTCCCAGTATTTATTGAAGAGACTGTCTTTTTTCCACTGTATATTTTTTCCCGTTTTGTCGAAGATTAATTGACCATAGAGTGAGGGTCCATATCTGAGCTCTCTACTCTGTTCCACCGGTCTATGTGTCTGTTTTTATGCCAGTACCATGCTGTCTTGGTGATCACAGCTTTGTAATATAGCTTGAAATCAGGTAACGTGATGCCTCCAGCTTTATTTTGTTTTTCAACATTTCCTTAGTGATTTGGGGTCTCTTCTGATTCCATACAAATTTTTGGATTATTTGCTCCAGCTCTTTAAATACCGGTCGAATTTTGATTAGAATGGCATTAAAAGTATAGATTGTTCTAGGCAGTATAGACATTTTAACAATGTTTATTCTTCTGATCCAAGAGCATGGAATGGTCTTCCATCTTTTTGTGTCTCCTTCAATTTCTTTTATGAGTGTTCTGTAATTCCTCGGGTACAGATCATTTACCTCTTTGGTTAGGTGTCTTCCCAGGTATCTTATGGTTCTTGGTGCTATAGTAAATGGAATCGATTCTCTAATTTCCCTCTGTATTTTCATTGTTGGTGTATAAGAAAGCCACTGATTTCTGCACATTGACTTTGTATCCTGACACGTTGCTGAATTGCTGTATGAGTTCTAATAGTTTGGGGGTGGAGTCTTTTGGGTTTTCCATATAAAGAATCATGTCATCTGCGAAGAGAGAGTGTTTGCCTTCTTCATTACCAATTTGGATACCTTTTATTTCTTTTTGTTTTCTGATTGCTGTTGCTAGGACTTCTGATATCATGTTGAACAAGAGTGGTGGAAGTGGGCATCCTTGTCTCGTTCCTGATCTCAATGGGAAGGCTGCAAGCTTTTTCCCATTGAGGATGATATTTTCTATGGGTCTTTCATAGATAGATTTAATGAATTTCAGGAATTTTCCCTCTATCCCTATACTTTGAAGCATTTTAATCAGGAATGGATGCTGGACTTTGTCAAATGCTTTTTCTGCATCAATTGAGAGGACCATGTGGTTCTTCTCTCTTCTCATATTAATTTGTGGTATCACATTGATTGATTTGCGAATGTTGAACCATCCTTGTAGCCCAGGGATGAATCCCACCTGATCATGGGGGATAATCTTTTTAATGTGCTGTTGGATCCTGTTGGCTAGAATCTTGTTGAGAATCTTAGCATCCAGATTCATCAGTGATATTGGTCTAAAATTCTCCTTTTTGGTAAGGTCTTTGCCTGGTTTGGGCATCAGGGTAATGCTGGCTTCATAGAAAGAGTCTGGAAGTCTTCCTTCTCCTTCAATTTTTTAAACAACTTCAGGAGAATAGGTGTTATTTCTTCTTTGAATGTTTGGTAGAATTCCCCACGGAATCCATCAGGTCCTGGGCTCTTGTTTTTTGGGAGGTTTTTGATCACTGCTTCAATGTCGTTATTAGATTTCGTCTATTCAGGTTGTTGATTTCTTCCTGGTTCAATTTTGGTAGTTTATAGTTTTCCAGGAATGCATCCTTTTCATCTAGTTTGCTTAGCTTATTGGCATATAACTGTTGATAATAACTGCTGATGATTCTTTCTACTTCCTTGGTGTTAGTTGTGATTTCTCCCTTTTCATTCATAATTTTATGAATTTGGGCTTTCTCTCTTTTCTTTTGGATTAGTGTGGCCATTGGTTTATCGATCTTATTGATTCTTTCAAAAAAACAGCTTCTAGTTTCATTGATACGTTTTACTGTATCTCTGTTTCTACCTCATTGATCTCAGCTCTAATCTTGATGATTTCCATTCTTATGTGTGGAGTTGGTTTGATTTGTTGTTGATTCTGCAGTTCTTCAAGGTGTAGAGACAGCTGGTGTATTCTGGATTTTTCACTTTTTTTGAGGGAAGCTTGGATGGCTATGTATTTCCCCTTAGGACCGCCTTTGCTGTACCCCATAGTTTTTGGACCTAAGTGTCTTCATTTTCATTGGTTTCTATGAATTGTTTCAGTTCTTCTTTGATCTCATGGTTGATCCAAGCATTCTTAAGCAAGGTGGTCTTTATTTTACAGGTGTTTGAGCTCCTTCTGAACTTTTCTTTGTGATTGAGCTCCAGTTTCAAAGCATTGTGGTCTGAGAATATGCAGGGAAGCATCTCGGTCTTTTGGTATAGGTTGAGTCCTGATTTGTGACCTAGTATGTGGTCTATTCTGGAGAAGGTTCCGTGTGCACTTGAGAAGAATGAGTATTCTGTTGTTTTAGGGTGGAATGTTCCGTATATATCTATGAGGTCCATCAGGTCCAATGTGTCATTCAATGCTCTTGTTTCTTTATTGATTTTCTGCTTCAATCATCTGTCTATTTCTGAGAGAGGCGTGTTAAGATCTCCTACGATTAGTGTATTCATATCAATATGACTCTTTTTCTTAATAGTTTTCTTAAGTAATTGGCTACTCCCATATTGGGAGCATAGATATTTACAATTGTTAGATCATCTTGGTGGATAGTCCCTTTAAGGATTATGTAGTGTCCTTCTGTATCTCTGACTACAGTCTTTAGTTTGAAGTCTAATTTATCTGATGTGAGAATCACTACCCCAGCCTTCTTTTGAGGCCCATTGGCATGAAAGATGCTCCTCCATCCCTTCCCTTTCAGTCTGCGTGTATCTTTAGGTTCAAAATGGGTCTCTTGTAGGCAGCATATGGATGAGTCCTGTCGTTTTATTCAATCTGCATCCCTGTGCCATTTTATGGGTGCATTTAGTCCATTCACATTGAGAGTGATTATTGATAGATACGTTTTTATTGATATCGAGTTACCTGTGAAGTATTTCTTTCTGTACACTGTCTCTATATTTCTGTTCAATGCTATTCTTGGGATTTTTCCTCTTTTATAGAACCCCCCTTAATATTTCCTGCAGTGTCGCTTGGTGGTTGCATAGTCTTTTAACCCTTGCTGGTCTTGGAAACTCTTTATCTCTCCATCCATTTTGAATGTCAGTCTTGCTGGATAAAGTATTCTTGGATGCATGTTCTTCTCACTTAGTGCCCTGAATATATCTTGCCAGCCTCTTCTGGCTTGCCAGGTCTCTGTGGACAGGTCTGACATTATTCTGATGGGCTTCCCTCTGTAAGTAAGGAGCCTCTTTGCCTTGGCGGCTTTCAAGAGATTATACCTACAATTATAACCCTCAATTTGACTATCAGGTGTTGTGATTTTTTTTGGAATGTATAATCTGGGGTGAGACCGTTCAGCCTCTAGTACATGAACGCTGGTTCCATTCCCGAGATTGGGAAAATTTTCATGAAGGACTTTTTCCAATATATCTTCTAGACTTCTTTCTTTCTCCTCCCCTTCAGGGATTCTAATAATTCTGACATTGGAATGCTTCATGGCATCATTTATTTCCCTGATTCTGTTTTCATGGTTTCTAAGCTGTTTGTTCCAGGCTTCCACCTGATCCTTTCTCTCTATCTGTTTGTCCTCCAGATCACTAATTCTATCTTCTGTCTCAGTTACCCTAGCTTTGATAGAGTTTAGATTAGATTGGAACTCATTTAGATCGTTATGCACCCCCTCCCTGGTAGCTTTAAGCTCCGCCCTAACATTGTGAACATCCTGTCTGGTCGCTTTCAGTTGGGCCCTAATCAATTCTGTTTGGTCATCCATGACTTTCTCCAACGTAGCTATTGCCTGGATAATTGTTAGCCTGAATTCTCTTTCTGACATATTGTCTATGTTGATAGCTGTTAGCTCTGTTGCTGAAGGTCCATCCTTTGTATTTTTCTTCTGTTGGGCATTCCTACTCCTAGTCATTTTGGTGGGAGATGAACGAACAGATGTAGCTGGATGTATCAACTGTGGTGCAGGTACGGTACACCCTGGAACACTTCTGAGCAATCAGGATTCCCCACCCAAACGAGATACAAAAGAAAAGAAAAAGAAAAAGAAAAAAAAGGAAAAGAAGAAAGAAAAAAAGAGAGTGAGACAGACAGGAAAGAAAGGGAAGATGAAAAAGAAGGTGCAGCCCCGATGGCCCCAAGGTAAGATTTATGAAGTAGACAAACAAAAAGAGATAAAAAGACTGATACAAGTATATGACAAGAGAAAAATATATATATGCAAATAAAGAAAGAACCTCGTCAAAAAGAACCCCACGTATAAAATTTATATGCTATCAGGACAAAAACAAAAAACACAGATACACTGGTGCAAGAAGATGGGAGAGTTCTTACAAATTCTCAGTGTGTGCAAGGAAGGTTGTTTTGATTCTTCCTGGATGTATATTGATATCTTTGTTAAGGACTCAACTTTCCTAAGATAAAGGGGATTAAAAATTGGTTTACCTATAGGGGTAGTATTGATTGGGGAAAGGGGATTACTTTGACGTTTAACTCTATATGAATATTAGAGGATAAAAATAAAAAGGAATAAACTAGACTAAACTAAATTAAATTTAAAAAAAGGAATTCAAAAAATAAAAATGCAAAAGAAAAACCTGGGTGTATGTATCAAAAAGTTCATGTTAGAAAGGTATTATGGAATTTGATGTACTGTACAGCTCACTGTGATGGTAAATAGGTTAAAAAAATTACCTATGTGTAAAAAAAAAAAAAAAAAAAAAAGAACCGTAATGGTGAGAATGAGTGAACAATACAAGTTTTCCCATGATGTAGTGGTTGTTCTCTTGTAGTCCTTTCTTTTTTTTTTTTTTCTTTCTTGGTTTGTTTTCTGGGGGAGGGGCTTGCCACGTGGTTTGTCAGTCAATGATTCCTGAGTTAAGTCCTCCCGCCCCCCTCAAAGGGGTGGGCTCTGAGGAAACTCGTTTTTTTTCAGGCTTTTGTTCTCTGGCGGTTTTTATGCTTGTTCACTTTTTTTTCCCTCTCATCTTGACCGCTTTTGATGGTTTTTGTAGTTTTAGAGGAAAACAAACCGCACCCTGATCTCCCTCTCAGAGAGAAGCCTCAGCCTGGGTGCAGAGCCTAAATAAGTTCCCCCTTGGCCACTGGCAGATCAGGTTCCAATTTGCAGATCCTGGGGCGCAGGATCTTTTGCTTGTACCCAAAGCCAAGGCAGTGGCAGCTGTCTGGGAGCTCCCCACTGCCAGAGAGGTTCCAAACAGTGATCAAACACTGAGATTTTGCCGCTGACCTGGGCTGGGAGTGCCCGGCTTGTGCGCACCTCTTTCAGAGGTGGCTATTGTTCCCGTGCACATCTCAGTCACTGAGAACGGGGTGCAAGTCCATAAGCACCAGGCTGGGCTTTTGCGCACCACTGTCAGGAGAGAGTTTGGGGTGCATGGCTTAGGCTTTGAAACAATTGCGCTGGTCAAAGAGCGCCGGCTGGGCCTTTGTAACTCAGGGGAGCATGAGGGACATGTGTGCGTATCTCAAGCTTTGTGGTAGTGCTCGTGCCTTCTGCTGACTGGCATAGCTCCCATCCCCTGACAAGAGCCAGAACCCACGCATTCTCGGGGCGTACTGGCAGCTTAGGGACCAAGAGCTGGTTTCTCAGCTGCACTCTCTCTGCCTCAGCGCCCTGGAGGCTGTCCTAGTACCGGGGACATAAGCCCCTGTCCCTAGCCCCCCTGATTCCCACAATTTCCCCCCATGATCCTTTGCTCTTTGGAGTGCTTTCAACCAGTTTCCAAGTTAATGCTGGTCCCCAGATGCAGGGCACTCTCACTCGTATTGGGGTATTACTTTCCAACGGGTCACCTCTGGTGGCTTCCTCCCCCTTTTGTTTATCTTCTCATATCAGTCCGCAGTTCCCACTCTGCTTTACCTGCCCACTGGCATCTTATGCCCCTGTAGAGATCCAGACGTGTATAATTATGATCTCAGGCTGATATCATGGGTGATCAGAGTTCTTTGGTAGGTAATCAGCTCACTTTGGGGTACTGGCTGAAAAGGCGCTTCCTCCTACTCCCCCGCCATCTGTCCCCCAGACCAAAAAGTTTTCAGCAGGTTGGAAGGATTAGAAGAAGCGGTAGAATTTGGGGGGGGGGGGCGATTATCGGTGTTAAGAACTCAAATGTCTTTAATATGTCATGGAGGATTTCAACATATTTGTGTCACTTCCTTGAAAGCCTTGAACTATTCTTGGGATGCTGTTAAACATCATTTGCAAGGAATATGGTTTCATAGTAATGTAAGTCTAGATCTTGCAGAGTTGAAAAAGGAAATTGCTAATATAGGGCATCACAACTAGATGTACAAAATCCTGGTACTATAGTATCTCAGGTTTTGGATGGGTTGCACGTGTTTAATCCTGGAAATATAATGAAATATCCCTTTTGGATTTTTATCATTATATTCATAGTCTTGGCTATATTGATTATAAGATGGAGAGTTTCCTTGTTTAATACAGGACAACAATGACTGCATACTCAGGCACAAATTCATATGCTTGATTTATTTTAAAAAAGAAGGGGGAGATGTTGGAGACTACGGCATTGTTGGAGTCGTGGATCAAACTAGGCTTTGACTTGTGTCTCCTTTAAAGTCCAGACACCTTTGGGTGCCTGGGTGCCTCAGAGGATTGAAGCCTCTGCCTTCGGCTTAGGTCATGATCCCAGGGTCCTGGGATCGAGCCCCGCATTGAGCTCTTTGCTCAGTGGTGAGCCTGCTTCCCCTTCTCTCTCTGCATCTCTGTCTGTCTCTCTGCCTATTTGTGATTTCTATGTCAAAAAAATAAATAAAATCTTTTAATAAATAAATAAATAAATAAAGTCCGGACACCTTGATAAGGGATTAAGGACAGGAAAGTTGAGTAACACTGAGAAAGGGTCTGTGCTATGTGCCGTGATCTCACCTAAGTGACTTCCCACATGTTCTCCTTACAGAAGGGAATAATATGGTCAGGGTCATGAATTCTTAGTTGGACCTTGTTGTTCCTGTACCTCTCATAACCCACTCCCTGGTTGATTGTCTTGCTAATGGCATTAGCTGTGACTACCTGGCATCTCGAGATTTGCTTGAAGTTAATGTAAACTTGTTATAGGAACTTGCAGTCATCTGACTAGATACTCATGTATTACTCCTCCTTTTGTGTTCTTCCTTATAAATGCTTGTAAGATGTGGAATAAAACAGGTACTGTTGGATATACTCCTCAATGTTCCTTCTGTCCCCATCTCTTTGTCTCTTAAGTTCTTTTCACCATCCTCTTACCCTCACGTTTTCCTGGTCGATTTGTCACGCCGGATGCAACAGGGCTCATTACATAGAAAATATTTAAAATTGAGAGAGCCTTGGAACTCTTCGCAATAATACTATGTTAGAAGACAAAGATGGGAACATAAATGTGATGGAACATCATCCTCTTTTTTTCCATTTTTTAAAAAATTTCTTTTCAGCATAACAGAATTCATTGCTTCTGCTTCACACCCAGTGCTCCATGCAATCTGTGTCCTCCTTAATACCCAGCACCTGGCTCCCCAACCTCCTACCCCTGCCCCTTCAAAACCCTTAGATTGTTTTTCAGAGTTCATAGTCTCTCATGATTCACCTCCCCTTCCAATTTCCCTCAACTCCCATCTCCTCTCCATCTCCCTATGTCCTCCATGTTATTTGTAATGATCCTCAAATAGGTGAAACCATATGATAATTGACTCTCTCTGCTTGACTGATTTCACTCAGCAGAATCTGTCCCACTCCCGTCCATGTTGCACAAAAGTTGGGTATTCATCCTTTCTGATGGAGGCGTAATACTCCATAGTGTATATGGACCACATCTTCCTTATTCATTCGTCCGTTGAAGGGCATCTGGGTTCTTTCCACAGTTTGGCGACCATGGCCATTGCTGCTATAAACATTGGGGTACAGATGGCCCTTCTTTTCACTACATCTATATCTTTGGATTAAACACCCAGTAGTGCAATTCCAGGGTCCTAGGGAAGCTCTATTTTTAATTTCTTGAGGAATCGCCACACTGTTCTTCAATGTGGCTGCACTAACTTACATTCCCACCAACAGTGTAAGAGGGTTCCCCTTTCTCCACATCCTCTCCAAGACATGTCGTTTCCTGTTTTGTTAATTTTGGCCATTCTAACTGGTGTAAGGTGGTATCTCAATGTGGTTTTAATTTGAATCTCCCTGAATGGCTAGTGATGATGAACATTTTTTCATGTGTCTGATAGCCATTTGTGTGTCTTCATTGGAGTAGGGTCTGTTCATGTCTTCTGCTCATTTTTTGGCAATGATTATCTGTTTTGTGTGTGTTGAGTTTGAGAAGTTCTTTATAGATACTGGATATCAACGTTTTGTTTGTACTGTCCTCTACAAATATCTTCTCCCATTCCATTGGCTGCCTCTTTGTTTCGTTGGCTGTTTCCTTTGCTGTGCAGAAACTTTTTATCTTGATGACGTCCCAAGTTCATTTTCACTTTTTTTTCCTTATGTCTTTGGAGACATATCTTGAAAGAAGTTGCTGTGGCTGATATCGAAGAGGTTACTGCCTATGTTCTCCTCTAAGATTCTGATGGATTCTTGTGTCACGTTGAGGTCTTTTATCCATTTTGAGTTTATCTTTGTGTATGGTGTTAGAGACTGGTTGAGTTTCATTCTTCTACATATAGCTGTCCAATTTTTACAGCACCATTTATTGAAGAGACTGTCTTTTTTCCACTATATATTTTTTCCTGTTTTGTCGAACATTAGAGTTGTCGACCTTAGAGTTGAGGGTCCATATCTGGGCTCTCTACTCTGTTCCACTGGCGTATGTGTCTGTCTTTATGCCAGTACTATGCTGTCTTGGTGATTACAGCTTTGTAGTAAAGCTTGAAATCAGGTAATGTGATGCCCCCAGTTTTATTTTTGTTTTTCAACATTTCTTTAGCATTCGGGGTCTCTTCTAATTCCATACAAATTATAGGATTATTTGCTCTAGCTTTTTGAAAAATACCGGTGGAATTTTGATCGGAATGGCATTAAAAGTACAGATTGCTCTAGGCAGTATATACATTTTAATAATGTTTATTCTCCCAATCCGTGAGCATGGAATTATCTTCCATCTTTTTGTATCTTCTTCAATTTCTTTCATGCGTGTTTTGTAGTTCCTTGAATACAGATCCTTTACCTCTTTGGTTAGGTTTATTCCCAGGTATCTTGTGGTTCTTGGTGCTATTATAAATGGATTCAGATCTCTAATTTCCCTTTCTGTGTTTTCATTGTTAGTGTATAAGGAAGCCACTGATTTCTGCACATTGACTTTGTATCCTGTCACATTACTGAATCGCTGTGAGCTCTAGTAGTTTGGGGATGGAGTCTTTTGGGTTTTCTATATAAAATATCATGTTATCTGCATGGAGAGAGAGATTGACTTCTTATTTGCCAATGTGGATACCATTTCTTTCTCTTTGTTGTCTGATTGCTGTTGCTAGGACTTCTGATGCTATGTTGAACAAGAGTGGTGAGAGTGGGCATCCTTCTAGTGCTCCTGATCTCGACAGGAAGTCTCTGAGCTTTTTCCCATTGAGGATGATATTTGCTGTGGGTCTTTCATACATAGGTTTGATGAAGTTCAGGAATGTTGCCTCTATCCCTATACTTTGAAGCATTTTAATCAGGAACGGATGCTGGATTTTGTCAAATGCTTTTTCTGCATCAATTGAGAGGACCATGTGTTTCTTCTCTCTTGTCTTATTGATTTGTTTTATCACATTGATTGATTTGAGAATGTTGAATCATCCTTGCAACCCAGGGATGAATCCTACCTGGTGATGGTGGATAATCTTTTTAATGTGCTGGTGGATCCTATTTGCTAAGACCTTGTTGAGAATCTTAGCATCCATATTCATCAGGGATATTGGTCTGAAATTCTCCTTTTTGGTGGGGTCTTTACCTGTTTGGGGATCAGGGTAATGCTGACTTCATAAAAAGAATGTATTCCACTAGTTTTGTTTTCCTTCTGCTTCAAGTTTTCCTTCTGGAACTTTTTCCTTCTGGAAGTTTTCCTTTTGCTTCATTTTTTTGATACAGCTTCAGAAGAATACGTGTTATTTCTTCTTTGAAAGTTTGGTAGAATTCTCCGGGAAATCCATCAGGTCCTGGGCTCTTGTTTTTTGGGAGGTTTTTGATCACTGCTTCAATCTCGTTACTAGATATTGGTCTATTCAGGTTGTCAATTTCTTCCTGGTTCAATTTTGGGAGTTTATAGTTTTCCAGGAATGCATACATTTTATCTAAGTTTCTTAATTTAGTGGCATACAACTGTTGGTAATAACTTCTGATGATTCTTTCTACTTCCTTGGTGTTAGTTGTGATATCTCCTTTTTATTCATAATTTTATTATTTTTGACTTTCTCTCTTATCTTTGGGATTAGTGTGGCCAATGGTTAATCGATCTTACTGATTCTTTCCAAAAACGAGCTTCTAGTTTCATTATTGCATTCTACTGTATTTCTAGTTTCTATCTCATTGATCTCCGCTCTCATCTTATTTCCCTTCTTGTGTGTGTAGTTGGCTTAAATTGTTGTTGATTCTCCAGTTCTTTAAGGTGTAGACACAGCTGGTGTATTCTGGATTTTTCACTTTTTTTGAGGGAAGCTTGGATGGCTATGTATTTCCCCCTTAGGACTGCCTTTACTGTATCCCATAGGATTTGGACTGAAGTGTCTTCATTCTCCTTGGTTTTCATGAATTGTTTAAGTTATTCTTTGATTTCCTGATTGATTCAAGCATTCTTAAACAAGGTGGTATTTAGCTTCTAGGTGTTTGAATTTCTTCCATACTTTCCCTTGTGGTTGAACTCCAGTTCCAAAGCATTTTGATCTGAGAGTATGCAGAAAATCATCTCAGTCTTTTGGTATCAGTTGAGTCCTGATTTGTGACCCTATATATGGTCTGTTCTGGAGAAGGTTCCACGTGCACCCGAGAAGAATGAGTATTCTGTTGTATTAGGGTGGAATGTTGTCTATATATCTATGAGGTCCATCTGGTCCAATGTGTCATTCAATGCTCTTGTTTCTTTATTGATTTTCTGCTTTGATGATCTGTCTATTACTGAGAGTGGCATGTTAAAACCTCCTACTATCAATGTATTCATATCAATATGACTCTTTGATTAAAAGTTTTCTTCTGTAATTGGATCCTCCCATATTTGGGGCATAAATATATACAATTGTTAGATCTTCTTTGTTGATAGACCCTTTAAGAATTATGCAGTGTCCTTCTGTATCTCTTCCTACAGTCTTTAGTATAACATGTAATTTATCTAATATGAGAATTGCTACCCCAGCCTACTTCTGAGGCCCTTTGGCATGAAAGATGCTTCTCCACCCCTTCACTTTTAGTCTACATGTATCCTTATGTTCAAAATGGGTTCTTGTAGACAACATATGAATGGGTCCTGTAGTTTTATCGAATCTGCAACCCTGTGTCGTTTTATGGGCACATTTTTTTCCCCATTCACATTGAGAGTGCTTATTGAAAGATATGTTTTTATTGATATCATGTTATCTGTGAATTTTGGTTTCTATAGATTGTCTCCATATATTTCTGTTTAATGATATTCTTAGAATTTTTTCTCTTTTATATAACTTCCCTTAATATTTCTGCAGTGTCAGCTTGGTGGTCCCATACTCTTAAACCTTGCTGGTTTATCTTTATCTCTTTATCTCTCCATCCATTGTGAATGTCAGTCTTGCTGAATAAAATATTCTTGGCTGCATGTTTTTCTCATTTAGTGCCCTGAGTATGTTTTGCCAGCTGTTTCTGGCTTGCCAGGTTTCTGTGGACAGGTCTGACATTATTCTGATGGGCTTTCCTCTATACATAAGGGATTTCTCCCCTCTAGGTGCTTTCAAGAGCTCCTGTCTACTATTATGATTCATCATTTTCACAATCAGCTGTCTTGAGTTCTTTCTAGATTCTATGATCTTGGGGGCAGCGTTTTCGCCTCTAGCATAAGAATGCTGGTTCCAATCGCCAGACTGGGGAAATATTCATGGAGAATTTCTTCAACTATATCCTCTAGTCTTCTTTCTCTGTCCTCATCCTCAGGAGTTCTAATAATTCTCATGTTGGAACATATCATGACATCACTTATTTCCCTAATTCTGTTTTCATAGCTTCTAAGCTGTTTGTTCCAGGCTTCCTCCTGATCCTTTTTCTCTATCACTTTGTCCTTTAGATCACTAATTCTACTCTGTCTCAGTTACCCTTGCTTTTGGATAATTTAGATTAGGTTGTAACTCATTGAGATAATTGTGAACATCATCCCTGATGGCGTCATCAAAGACTTTCTTCAATATAGCTATTGCTTGGATAATTGTTAGCCTGAATTCCATTTCTGACATAATATGCATGTCCATATCCAGCAGCCCTGATGGAGAGGTCCCAGTCTCTGAATTTTTCTTCTGTTGGGCATTCCTCCTCCTAATCATTTTGGTGAGAGATGTCTGAATGGATGTGTAACTGAATGTGTCAACTGTGATGCAGGCACAGTGCACCCTGGAATGCTTCTGAGCAATCAGAAGGCCCTACCAAAAAGAAAGAAAAAAAGATAAAAAGGGAGAGAGATGTGAAAAAAAAATAAAGATAAAACAAAAGAGAAAGCCCAGCCCAAATGGGCCCCAAAGGTAAGTTTTTTGAAATATGCAAACAAAAACAGAGAAACTAAAAGTCTGACAAAAGTAGTTGAGAAGGGAAAAAAATAAAAATAAATAAATAAATAAAAGAACCCCATCAAAATGAACCTGAAGTATAAGATTTATATACTACCGGAATAAAAACATATACACAGAAACACTGACAGAAAAAAATGATGGGAGCATGGTTGTAAGTTCTCAGTGTTTGTGAGCAGGGTTATTTTGTTTCTTCCTGGATGTATTTTGATATCATTGTTAATGGACTCAACTTTCCTGAGATCAAGGGGGATTAAGACTGGTTTACCTATAGGAATAGCATTGATTGGAAAAAGGGCATCACCTAGAAGCTTATCTCTATATGAATATTAAAAAAATAATTAAATTAAATTAAAAAAATTAAAAAATAGAAAAGCAAAAGCAAAACAGAGGTATATGTATCAAGAAAGTTCAGGTTAATATTCCATGGTAAATATGAATCACATCCTCTTTATCCATTCTTCTATTGAAGGCTATCTCAGCTCCTTCCACAGTTTTGTTATTGTGGATATTGCTGCTATGAACATTGGAGAACATATGTCCTTCTTTTCACTACATTTATATACTACCAGAATATCTTTGGGGTAAATACCCAGTAGTGCAATTGTTAGGTCGTAGGGTAGCTCTAATTTTTACTTCTTTAGGAACCTCCATACTGTTTTCCAGAGTAGCTGTACTAGCTTGCATTCCCACCGACAGTGTAAGAAGTTTCCCATTTCTCCACATCCTTGCAAAAACATGAAATATTACTGAGCCAACAAGGATGACCACTTACCATTTACATTGACATGGATGTAATGGAGGGGATTATGCTGAGTGAAGTAATCAATCAGAGAAAGACAATTATCACATGGGTTCACTCATATGTGGAATATAAGGAATAGTGCAGAGGATCATAGGGGAAGAGAGGGAAAATTGAAAGGGAAAAAATCAGAGATGGAGATAAACCATGAGAAACTCTTTTGACTCTGGGAAACAACTGAGGATTACAGAAGGGGAGGTGTTTAGGGGAAGGGAATAAATGGGCAATGGCCATTAAGGAGGTCATGTGATGTGATGAGAACTGGGTGTAATAAACAACTGATGAATCGTTAAAAAAAAAAAAAAGAAAAGAAAGTTCAGGTTAAAAGGTTATTATGGAATTTCATGTTTAGTACATGAAATTAGTACATGTTTAGCATCTCATTGTGATGGTAAATAGGTTAAAAATTATTAAAAAATGAAAAGAACCAGAATAGTGGGAATAAATTAAAAACAAAAGTTGTATCTATGAAGTAGTGGTGGTTTTCCTCCTGTCTTTTGTTTTTTTGACTGGCTCTCTGGGGGAGGGGCCTGCCACATGGTTTTTCAGGGATTCTTGCTAGAGTTGAGTCCTGGGCTCTGAGGAAACCGGTTTTTAAGCATTTTGATATCTGGAGGGTTTTTTGGTTTTTTGCTTGTTTGTTTATTTTTTCTCCCTGTGGCGGCTTTTGTCAGTTCTTAAGAGATTTAGAGGAAAGCAAACTGTACCCAGACTTCTATCTCAGAGAGAAGCCTCAATCTGTTCCCCTCTGGGTGCTCCAGAGCACATAAATTCCCCCTTTGCTGTTGGCACAGCACGTCCCCCATCAAAGTCTCTGGGGTCACAGGAACTCTCGCTTGTACCCCAAACCATGAGAAATACTAGCCTTGGCTGTCTGGGCAGCTCCAGTCCACCAGAGAGGTCTGAAGCAGAGACAGTGCACTGAGATTTTCATGCTGGCCAGGGCTGAGAGTGCTCAGACTCTCTGGGTCCTAGAGAGCACCAGCTAGCTGGCACCTGCATGAACCTCTCTCAGGGGAGGCTGTGGGGCATGACTCAGACCCTGCTCTAACAGCACACATGCAGAGTGCAAAAAGCTGTCGTTCTGCCAGCTGGCGTCCACCGCAGGCTTCCTCACCCTCACGGGCACTGCCACCCGAGGCTCTCAGGCAAGCCGGCAGCTCAGGGACCAAGACTTGGCTTCTCGCTGCACTCTCTGGCTCCTTGCCAGTGGTGGCTGTCCTGGGTCCATGGGCTTATGTCCCTGTCCCTAACCGCCCAATTCCACCAATTTCCCCTTAAGATCTTTTGCTCATTTTGAGTACTTTCAACCAGACTCCAAGTTAGTGCTGGTCCCTAATAACAGGGCACTTTTGTGTTGGGGTATTACTTTCCAATGGGTCACTTCTGGTGGCTCCCTCCCCCTTTTGTTTATATTCTGATATCAGTCCAATGTTCCCACTCCGCTTTACCTGTCCACTGCCATCTTCTGCCCTGGTAGAGATCCAAAAGTGTATAATTCTAATCTCAAGCTGATTTCATGGGTGATCAGAGTTCTTTGGTAGGTAATCAGCTCACTTTAGGGTACAGGTTGAAACAGGGCCTTCTCCTACTTCTCTGCCATCTTGTCTTCTAAGTAGAATTTTTTTATTAATATACATATATTAATATATATATTTATTAATATATAATGTATTATTAGCCCCAGGGGTACAGGTCTGTGAATTGCCAGGTTTACACACTTCACAGCACTCACCATAGCACATACCCTCCCCAATTTCCATAACCCCACCACCCTCTCCCTGGAAACCTTCAGTTTGTTTTGTGAGAGTAAGAGTCTCTTATGGTATGTCTCCCTCCCAATCCCATCTTGTTTCTTTTATTCTTTTCCTACCCCCTAAACCCCCCATATTGCATCTCCACTTTCTCATATCAGGGAGATCATATAGTTGTCTTTCTATGACTGACCTATTTCGCTAAGCATAATACCCTCTAGTTCCATCCACATCATCACAAATGGCAAGATTTCATTTATTTTGATGATTGCATAGTATTCCATTATATATATATATATACATATATACATATATATGTATATATACACATACCACATCTTCTTTATCCTTTCATCTGTTGATGGACATCTAGGTTCTTTCCATAGTTTGGCTATTGTGGACATTACTGCTATAAACATTCAGGTGCATATGTCCTTTCGGATCACTACATTTGTGTCTTTAGAGTAAATACCTAGTAGTGTAATTGCTGGGTCATAGGGTAGGTCTATTTTCAACTTTTTGAGGAACCTCCATGCTGTTTTCCAGAGTGGTTGCACCAGCTTGCATTCCCACCAACTTTGACATGTGGGTTGTGTTTTCTTTTGCCATGCTTTTCTGGATATAAAGAAGTAATGCCTCTATAAAAAAGGTCATTTATACAACTTCTTCTCATCTTGAGTATTATAAATGAAAGATTGTGTCCCTTAACATGTCCCACTCTGTTCCCACTAGGTTACTCCCATTAGTGTGTGTGTTACTCATATTTGAAAATTCTAGAAGGCAAATTCAACTAGTCTTTTATGATTTTTCTTTCTCATAAATTTAATATTCATTATTTTTGTTGCTATCAAGGTGTTCAAAGGGTATAAATTTCACAACGTATCTTTATAGAGGTCTTAACTAATTTATTTAGAAAATTTCTCTGATTTTTTTTTTTCTTATGTGTGCAGCATTTTTGTCTTTAAACTTGTCTTTGGATGTAGAGACAGGTCAAAATTTTCTCTTCAGCTCTTGTAGACTGACAACGTCATTTTGATATGAAGAATTTTAAATGATCCTCTTTTCTTTTTTGTCATTGCAAGTTTAAAACATATGAAAGCCCACACAAATTCTGTATGAATTATGCTTTTTATTTTCATTGATATTTTTATGCTTCTTTTTGCCTTGCTGTGTCATAATAAAAAAAGAAAGTAAAAGATTGTAGATTAAATTAATTTTCCTATAGCTGCACAATTCTGTTAAAGTACTTGATTTGGCAAGTTAACAAATTTCACTCTCTTTGGACAGAAAGACAGAAAGAATGACACACTTTTCTTTCACTTTCACTCAATTTCTAAATCTTTTAAGAGAAGGGGAATAAATAATATGTGAACTGATCAACTTAATAAAAGCTTACTCATTTCACTTTTTTAATAAAAAAGTCATAATTTACATTACAAATGTAATCAATGTATCACAATTCTGAATTAGGTTTATGTTTTTTATAATACAAATAAGCCAACATAGTGAAATTTGTCCATTCTCTAGTTTAAACTAATGGTGAAACAGTTACATATTATATATAATTTCCAAGTTTACTTTATATATATGTATATATATAAATATTATATATATATGCACACATATATATAATATGTATGTTATAGATTATGTCATATATATGCATAAATATGTTATAAACTTGGAAACATACATATATACACATGATATACAACATATATATTATGTGTGTTTATATGTACACACAGTGTTTGAAAATATAGAAATAAAGTATATTTCATATTTCATGGGAACATATATTATGATAATTTTTTTAAAGGTAAGGTGAATGATAATTCCAGAAAGCTGGGGAGTGCCAGTAACATTTCAGTTGAGCTTTTAGGAATAAGCAGAGGTTTACAAGCTACACATGGACTCCAGCGTAAAACAATCTGTGCATGAAAATTGATTTGATAACATGGTTGAAGAAGAGAAAAGTTGATAGAACATAAGATCTTGGATTCATTCAAAGAATGTTTGGAAAGAATGAAAAACCACGGTGACTTGAGTATTTTAGCTTCTTACAGAATTCTGTGTCTGTTACTATTCCTTATGGCAATGTTTAAAAACAACCCAGTACTTAGAACAAATCATCTGTGAGCTAAGAATAGCCCACTAATGTTATATCTACAGTCATATATTTTCTAAAACAAGAACATTTCTCATTACCAGTGTTCTCAAGGCCCCTTTCACATCTTTGTTTCTCAAGGTATAGATAATGGGGTTTAAGAGTGGGGTGACTATGGTGTAGAAAAGAGAGACAAATTTTCCCTGGTTTTTTGAGCTACTTTTGGCTGGTTGAAGGTACATAAAGATGATGGTTCCATAGAAAATAATGACCACAATCAGGTGGGAAGAACAAGTCCCAAAGGCCTTCCAGCGCCCTTTTGCTGATTTTATCTTCAGCATGGCTTTTGTTATAAAGCCATAGGAGACTAAGATGAGTGACACAGGTACAATTAGAAAAATTATACTAGCCACAAAGAGTTCTATTTCATTGAAAGTTGTGTCCACACAGGCCAGCTTAATGAGCACAGGAACCTCACAGAAAATATGGTTCAGTTTGTGATGACCACAAAGGGGCAGTTGCACAGTAAGGGAGCATTGAATTAAGGAGGTTATGAGTCCACTGAGCCATGCTACACTGGCCAGGGATGCACAGAGCTGAGGATGCATTATAGTTGTGTATTGCAGAGGCTGGCAGACAGCAGCATATCGGTCATAAGCCATGACTGCCAGGAGAATACACTCAGAGGAGCCCAACCCCATGGCCACATAGAGCTGGGCCACACATCCACCATAGCTCATGTTTTTTTCTTTCTTATTCATGGTAACCAGCAACTGTGGGGCAACACTGGTGGTAAAGCAAATGTCCACACAAGAGAGATTGCTGAGGAAAAAGTACATTGGGGTGTGGAGTTTGGGGGCTAAACAAGATACCAAAATGATGGCAGTGTTCCCCAGGATGTTCAAGATGTAGAAAAGCAAAATTATGACAAAAAGGATCCTTTCTAGTTGGGGCTCATCTGAAAACCCCAGAAGAAGAAATCCCTTTTCAGAACTGTTTTTGCTTTCCTCCATTGTCCTGTAGACTTCAATTTATAAAAGGATTAATATTTTAGGGAAAGATGATAATAAGGTAAACAACGGTAAACTGTAGTGTTTATCTAATATGATTATCTTCCTTTTATAACATTCATATTGTAAAGACTGATAGTACTTTTCTCAATGTGTGTTATTTGATGGAAAATTCCTCCTCCATCTGTTTCCTTGAGCATATATCCCTCTTTCAAATGGGAACAGCACTAATGAAAACACCATCACAATACTTTCTCTTGGAAACAGGCTTCATGCAATGAACAGCAAGCTGGAAAAAGCAGATGAATGAATTAATGATACAGAAGACAAAATGGAAAATAATGAAGCTGAACAAAAGAGTGACAGAGGAATTCTGCAACATGAGAATAGACTTAAGGAATTCAGTGACTCCATAAAACATAGTAATACTCATATTATAGGAGTCCCAAAGAAGAAGAGAGAAGAGGGGCAGAAAATTTAAGTAAAGAAATGAGATGAAAACTTCCTTAATCTGGGGAAGGAAACAGACATCCAGATCTGAGAGGCATAGAGAATTCCCATCAAACTCAACAAAACCAGGCCAACACCATGACATATTGCAATTAAATTTGCAAAATATTGTGCTAAAGAAAAAAATCTTAAAAGCAACAAGAAAAAAGAAGTCCTAACTTACAAGGGAAGCTGGAGATTTCTCAACAGAAGTTTAGCAAGCCACAAGAGAGTGGCATCATATATTCAAAGTGCAGAATGGGAAAAATCTGCATCCAAGAGTATTCTATCCAGCAAAGATATCATTCAGAAAGAAGGAGAGATAGAGTTACCAAAACAATTGAGCCCTACATCAGGCTCCCTTCTCAGTGGATAGTCTGCTTCTTCTCCCCCTACTTGTGTTCTCTCTCATTCTCACTCACTCACTCACTCTGTCAAATCAAAATTAAAATAAACAAACAAACAAATAAAAAAATAATAAATGAATTGCCCAGACAAACAAAAAACAAATGTTGAGTATTAATTTTTGAAATATTTCAATGGTATTTATAGTCACCCAGTATTTATTATTTTTGTTTATAATTTATTTTGAACACATTATGTTTTAGTACATAATATTTGAAAAATAATATATTTAAATTTAAAAAATAACATTGACTTATACTATCTTTATCCAAATATCATTGTTAACTGCCGAGTACACTAGAAGAAACAACTTGTTTTAGCAATTATTTTGTTAAATGTAATTGAAGTTGGTTATTATTTATTACCATAAATGATAACATTGTAAAAAAATACAATTACTTATACTTTATTTACTCTAAAGTATTATTTATTTACTTTAAAGTTTTCCCTAATAGCACTAGTTGACAAAATGTATGACATTAAGCTTGCCAATCTTATGTATGTAGTATAATCAATGTTTCTTCCAGACATGATTGAAAGCTATTCATGTCAACTTACCATGAACAAATTATATTTTATTATTTTTAGCTTCTAATGTGATTTGTGAAAATAATTGTTTTAATATTTATTTTTAAGTGGAAGTTGTTTGTTATTTGCATTTTTAAAATGTATTTGCATATTTTGTTAATTTTTAAGTGATATGTTTGAATATTAAAATTACTTATGCAGGAGAATAATTCACCTTCTGTTTTCTTTTTATGCAAATATTTTACTTTAAGATGTAATCAAATATCTTGATCAATATTCAGACTACTATCAAAGTTATATTGCCAAATATTATTCCATATCTATAATTGCGTGCATGCATAAAATTACATCATAATCCAAGTGAAAATCAATGAGAAAATTTAGTTAAAATGAAGACTTACACATATTTAGCCAAAGCTGGTCAATGGACATTAGGGGATTAACATTTGATGCATGGCATCATTAAGAGCAAAGCTATAGACTTTCATGCAAAAGAGGAGAAAATGGAATTCAAAATGAAACCTACTCTAGTTCTTTGGCTCTCAATAACAAATAGCATGGAGGACAAGGGGAGATGGAGAGAAGGGAGTTGAGAGAAATTGGAGGGGGAGGTGAACCATGAGCAAAACTATGGACTCTGAAAAACAATCTGAGGGTTTTTAAGGGGCTTGGGGTGGGAGGTTGGGGGAACCTGATGGTGGGTATTGGAGAGGGCACGGATTGCATGAGGCACTGGGTGTGGTTCAAAAACAATGAATACTGTTACGCTGAAAAGAAATTTAAAAAAAAAGAAGAAATGTTTATTTGTGTATATCTTTGTTAATCAAGATGAAATGATGAAATGTTAAACCTATATAGTTTATATAACTGTCTTATTACAGCAATATAGAAATTTATCTGAGTTCAGAACTATGTAACATAATTTTCCTTCTTAAGGTAAGGCACAAATAGTAAAAAATTCTCCTGTGTTAGAGTAGCTATCAAAAAAAAGTTTTTATTTGAGATGGAATAATTTAGATGAAAAAGTGAAAAAATCTTTGATCTTACAGGCATTTTGTTTATGGCTTATCATATTAGTTATTAGTTTTGCTAATAAAATGAGGGATATACATACTAACTAATCATATATTCAAAAAATTTTTTCTTTTAATTATATACATATACACATATGTGTGGGTGTATAAATATGTATTTTTTCAATGTTTCCTTGTCATATGCACTACTTCTCTCTCCCAGTCACCGTTTTCTACTATTTGGAACTCTGCAGAAGTACCCTAGTGAAAATCTTTTTTACACTTTTAAAAAAAGTATTACTATATGCTGGCCAATTGAACATAATAAAGAAAAGTATTCTTTTAAAATTCTTATTTCATTTATTTTATTTATTGATTTGCAGAAAGGCAGAGAGCACACAAGCAGTGGGAACATCAGACAAAGCGAGAGGGAGAAGCAGGTTTCCTGCTGAAAAGAGAGTGTGATACGGGGCTCAATCCTAGGACCCTGAGATCATGACCTGAGTTGAAGGCAGATGTGTAACTTATTGAGACACCAAGATGCCCCCTAATTTCAATCAGCTCCTTCTTCACAGAGGCAAACAGTAAAACTTTTCTAATATAAGTAAGGAGGTTGCTAGTACACAACTTTAATTAATTTTATAATCTTATAAAATTATAAGATTATAATCTTACTCATTCTATTTTAATTTTTAAATATATACCAAACATTCACGACAAGAAGTTACAAAAGAAAGTGCAAATGACATCTTCATTATAATCAGGAGACAAATAAAACTGACCAAATGCAAATGACATGTAATAGAGAAAAAAAGGTACTGTGATTCATAAAAACCTGTGCTGAAAACCAAAAATGGGAACAGAAGTTCCAGAAAAGAAGAAGAGCAACATTCAAGGTAACCGACAGAAGCAGCACTCCAAAAATATCAGAAACTATTTTTCCTAATAAGAAGAGTTTTTTTTCCCATTAATGTGAATACCTGTGCAGAAGTCTGATAGGCAAAATGCAAAGAGCAATCAGAAGATACATCAAAAGAAAGGCTTGGAGAGAGCCTGGGAAGGAGATGGTGGAGCTAAGAGGAAGGATTGTCAAAACTGAGGAGATCACCTTACCAGTCATGGCCAGGGATAATAAAGTAATGAGAAGTGAGACATGACTTATTCAACATAATACTGGCAGTCTTAGGCACAGCAATCAAACAAGAAAAAAATTAAAGGTATCCACACTAGTAAGGAAAAAGTTAAACTGTCACTATTTGCAGATGATATGATATTATATATAGAAAAATCCCCAAAAAACACAACTACTGGAAATGAATTCAGTGTATTTGCAGGAAACAAAATTAATACCCAGAAAATGATAGTGGTTCTATACACCAATATCAAAATATCAGAAAGAGAAATTAAGAAAATAACTCAATTTATAACAGCCCCCAAAATAATAGAATACCTAAAACAAATAACCAAGACAGTGAAAGACCTGTACTCTGAAAACTATAAAGCACTGGTAAAAGAAATCAAATATGACACAAATAAATGGAAAGAGATTCCATGCTCATAGACTGGAAGAATTAATATTGTTAAAATGTCCATATTGCCTAACAAAGCAATCCCTATCAAAATACCAACACTTTTCAGAAACTAGAACAAATAAAACTAAACTTTGTATGGAAACAAAAAGACCACAAATAGTCAAAACAATCTTGAGGAAGAAAAACAAAGCTGGAAATATCTTAAGTTCACAAATCAGTTTATACTACAAAGGTATAGTAATCAATACAGTATGGTGCTGCATAAAGAATGGACACATACATCAATGGCACAGAATAAAGAGCCCAGAATTAAACATGCAATTATATAGTTAGCTATTCTATGACCAAAGTAGACAAGAATATACAATCAGAAAAAGACTCTTCAATAAATGGTCTGGGAAAACTGGAAAACTATATGCAAAATAATGAAACTGGACCACTTTCTAATACCATACACAGAAAATAACCTCAAAATGGATGAAATATGTGAGATATGAATAGATTAAATGTGAGACCTAAAATCATAAAAATCCTAGAAGAAGTAATAGGCAGTAATTTCCTTGAAATTGGTCATGACATTTTTCTAGATAAGTCTCCTGAGGCAAGGTAAGCAAAAGCACAAATGATCTAGTGAGACTACATCAAAATGAAAAGTTTTTTAAAAATTTAATTTAATTTATTTTCAGTGTTCCAAGATTCGTTGTTTATGCACCACACCCAGTGCTCCATGGAATATGTGCCCTCCATAATACCCACCACCAGGTTCACCCAGCTGCCATAATGAAAAGCTTTTGCACAGCAAAGGAAACCAACAAAACAAAACAAAAAAGCAACCTATTGAATAGAAGATATTTGCAAATGGTATATCTCATAGGGAATTAATATCCAAAATATGTAAAGAACTTATCCAACTCAAAATGAAAAAAATCTGAATAAAAAATGGGTGGAGAACCTGAATAGATATTTTTCTGAAGAAGACATACAGATGACCAATAGACATATACAAAGATGCTCCACATTATTAATCATCCCGAAATGAAAATCAAAACCACAGTTAGCTATCACCTCAAAGCAGTCAAACTGGCTAGTGTTAAACAGAGAACAAACAAGTGTGGGTAAAAATGTGGAGTAAAAGTGATCCTTGTACACCACTGATGGTAATGCAAATGGGTGTAGCCAGTATGGAAAACAGTGTGCTTAATGCAACATTATTTCAAATAGCCAAGATACGGAAGCAAACTAAGTGTCCATCAATAGAGACATGGGTACGGATGATATAGTGCACACACACACACACACACACACACACAGGAATAGTATGCAGCCATAAAAAGAAGAAATCATGTCATTTGCATCAGCACGAATAAACCTGGAGGGCATCATGGTAAGTGAAATAACTCAAACTGAGAAAGACTAATACCATACACTTTCACTCATATGTGGGTGTACTCTAAGATAAATTAATAAACAATAAATTATTAAACAAACAAACAAACAAACAAAAAAACAGAATCAGACCTTAATACAGAGAAGAAAGAAACATAGTTACGAGAAGGCAAGGACATAAGGAATTGGCAAAGTGAGTGAAGAAGAATGGGAGATAAACATTCTTCCAGTTGTGAAATGAGTAAGACAGGAGACAGCATAAGGGACAGCATAAGGAATACAGTCAATGATATTGTAATAACATTGTAAAATGACAGATAATAGTTATATTTGTGATCAGCATAGTATAATGTATAAATCTGTGGAATCACTATATTTTACACATGAAACCAATGTAATTTAGTGTGTAAACTACACTTAAATTTAAGAACAAGAAATTAGAAAGATATAAGACATGGAGAAAATTGTGGGAGTGAATATGACAAAGCAGTAGAGCTTGAGAAATGTGGAAAGGATTCCCCCATGACAGCAACTTCATGGAATCTAACTGGTAACAATGGTAAAAGCAAATTAAATCTTTAAATAATAACATATGAAAATGCATTTTCTAACCAAAAATACTATAGGGAAAAGGAAACATCAACAAAAAATAATTAGCAAACTTTTTAGGAGAACAAGTAGATTGATCTGAAATTTGTTGTCACAAGCCAGATTTAAATCCTAATACAATACTGAAACTTTATTTACAACCAGAAAAAAAATTCTAAATAAAGTAGTTTTGACAATGGGAAAACATCATAAGGCTGAAATATAAGAGTCAGAGATTTGATGACTTGTCCAGAAGAGGTCATCGTCAGAAAACAGAGAAATGTAAAATGGGAATTAGCTTGAGTCAGGAAAGAATTTGAAAATAATAATGAAGATTAAACTGAATGGTTGCTTCACGGTTAATATTTGGCAGTAAAAAAAAATTTAGGGTTAATAAATCAAGTAGTGAAAGACGAAGCATATTTAAAGATAGAGAGTAACAAACACTAGGAAATATGAGCCAGGATTGGATGATAAAAAAAGAGAAAAGATATTTGAAAGGTAGTTTATCTTGTTTATATTAGGGAACCAGTACAAACTGCATAAAGAGAAATAAAACAAAGGGCATGTTACTCTTTATAAAGTATAATTTATACCCTATGAATGTGTTGTTAAAAGAAAACTGAACAAATATATAAAATTAGTTATATGGACATAGAACCCCATAGTAAAAAAAAGTCTTTAAAATAAAGCAATAAAATGATATAAATTAGTATAATGCAAGAGAATACAATATAAATTTATTAGATATATCAATAAGTATCATTGGGTTTAACATACTTAGTAAAGGGAAAATATTACTATTCTCTCTCTCTGGCAGTCTCTTTCACCGGATAAATTGTGGTCTTTTTTATTTTTTCAATTCATTTAGGTCTCTTCTCCATTATTTGATTATTAGAGAAGTTTTATTTTATAAGTTAATGTTAAATTGTCATATGCTCCTTACCCTGTTTTATTTTTATTCACATTAACCATTTCTCATATTTTTATCATGACTTTATTATCTCTTCTCCATAATAGGATGTAAATATAAGAATTGTGGCATTTTACCTATTTTTATCACTGGTATTTCCCCAATTTTTGACACAATGCCCACACCAATGTAGAAGTTAAAAAATAATTTTTTAAAGGGATATACAAAATCATTTAGAAGTGACATCAGCAAGGTGATGGAATAGTTGACACCAGAGTTTAGTCTCCCTTACAGAAATATGAATTAACAACTATCCACAGACAACAACACAGCCATAAAAAACTCAAAACCCAGGAGTGAGACTGAAACAGCCCCCTAAAGTATGCAAACCAAAACCATCTACACTAGATTTTCATATGGTTTCACTTATTTGTGGAGCATAACAAATAACATGGAGGATATCAGGAGTTAGAGAGGAGAAGGGAGTTGGGGAAATTGGAAGGGGAGGTAAATCATGAGAGACTATGGACTCTGAAAAACAATCTGAGTGGTTTGAAGTGGCAGGGGGTGGGAGGTTGGGGTACCAGGTGGTCAGTATTATAGATGGCACTGATTGCATGGAGCACTGGGTTTGGTGAAAAAATAATGAATACTCTTATGCTGAAAATAAATAAATTTAATTTAAAAATTAAAAAAAAAAAGAAGAGTAGAAGTTTAACTTTCTGCCATTCCTCCCCAGTAAACACTACTGTTTGGCCTATGATTTCTATAGTCAAGAAAAGAGATTTTGGGGGGGGGGACAAGATGGCGGGGAAGTAGGAGGAGGTGCATTTGAAACCTGTACCCTAAAGTGAGCTGATTACCTACCAAAGAACTCCCATCAACCATGAAATCAGCCTGAGATCAGAATTATACACATCTGGATCTCTACAGGGGCAAAAGATGCCAGTGGGCAGGTAAAGCAGAGTGGAACTGTGGGAACAGACTGATATCAGACTGATATCAGAAGATAAACAAAATGGGGAGGGAGCCACCAGAGGTGATCAGTTGGAAAGTAATACTCCTAATATGAGCCAGAGTGTCCTGCATCTTGGGACCAGCATTAACTTGGAGACTGGTTGAAAGCACTCCAAAAGAGCAAAGGATCATGGGGCAGGGGGAAATTGTGGGAATTGGGGCGGCTAGGGACAGAGGCTTAAGGCCCCAGTCCCAGGACAGCCTCCCCTGGTGCTGAGCCAGAGAGAGGGCAGCGGAGAAACCAGGTCTTGGTCCCTAAGCCAACAGCGCGCCTGAGAACGCGAGGGGTCCAGCTCCTGTGAGGGGCTGGGAGCTTTGCCAGATGACAGAACGCACAAGCCCTGCTATATACAGCCTGAGATGCGCGCACCCCTCATTCTCCCCTGAAAGAGGTAGACAAAGGCTCGGCCTGCACTCGTTGACCCACGCCATTGTTTCAGACCCTAAGACTTGTGCCCCAAACTCTCCCCTGAAAGAGGTGCACGAAGGCCCAGCCTGGTGCTTTCGGACCTGGGCCCCATCCTCAGAGCCTGAAATGCGTGCGCGACCCACAGCCTCCCCTGAAATTGGTGCGTGCAAGCCGGGCGCTTTTAGACCCAGAAAGACCAGGCACTCCAAGCCGGGGCCAGTGGTAAAATCTCAGTGTGCAATTGCTGCTTGGAATGTCTCTGGCACTCTGGAGCTACCCAGACAGCCTCCGCTGCCCTGGTTTTGGGTACAAGCAAAAGATCCTGCGTCCCCAGGGACCATGACTCAGGACCTGCTCTGTCAGCAGCCAAGGGGGAACTTATTTGGGCTCTGTAGCCAGACTGAGCCTTCTTTCTGAGAGGGAGGTCAGGGTGCAGTTTGTCTTCCTCTAAAACTAAAAAACCATCAAAAGCAGTCAAGGTGAGAGGGAAAAAAAAAGTGAAAAAACATAAAAACTGCCAGAGAACAAAAGCCTGAAAAAACAACAACAACAACAACAAAAAAAAAAACAGTTTCCTCAGAGCCCACTCCCTTGAGCGGGGCAGGAGGACTTAACTCAGGGAACATCATGGACTGAAAACCCACGTGGCAGGCCCCTCCCCCAGAAATCCAACCAAAAAAGGAAAAAAAAAAAGACTACAAGAGAACAACCACCACTACTTCATAGGACAACTTTTATTTTTAACTTGTTCCCACTATTCTGGTTCATTTTTTTTATATAGATATTTTTTTAACGTATTTGCCATCACAGTGAAATGTCCAGTACATCAAATTCCATAATAATATTTTAACCTGAACTTTTTGATACATACACCTTTGTTTTCCTTTTGCATTTCTATTTTTTGAATTTCATTTTTTTAAAAATTTAGTTTAGTTTAGTCTAGTTTATTCCTTTTTATTTTTATTTTCTAATATTCATATAGAGTTAAACTTCAAAGTAATCCCCTTTCCCCAATCAATGCTATCCCTATAGGTAAACCAATTTTTATCCCCCTTTATCTTAGGAAAGTTGATTCCTTCAACAAAGATATCAAGATACATCCGGGAAGAATCAAAACAACCTTCCTTGCAACAGTGAGAATTTATAACCACTCTCCCAACTTTTTCCTCCACCACTGTTTCTGTGTTTTTGTGTTTTTCCTGATAGTATATAAATCTTTACACTTGGGACGAACTTGGGGTTCATCCTTTAGACGAGGTGATTCCTTTATTTGCATATATATATATTTTTTTTTCTTTTGTCATATACTTTTATCAGTCTTTTTGTTTGTATACTTCATAAATCTTACCTTGGGGCACATTTGGGCTGAAACTTCTCTTTTACCATCCCTTTTTTCTTCTGTCTCTCTCTTTCTCACTTTTCTTTTTCTTTTTCTTTTCTTTCTTCTTTCATTTGGGTGGGGAGTCCTGATTGCTCAGAAGCATTCCAGGGTGCACCTTGACTGCACCATGGTCGATACATCCACCTACATCTGTTCAGTCATCTCTCACCAAAATGACTAGGAGAAGGAATGCCCAACAGAAGAAAAATACAGGGATGAGTCTTCTGCAACACAGCTAACAGCTATCAACATAGATAATATGTCGGAAAGAGAATTCGGGCTAACAATTATCCAGGCAATAGCTAGGTTGGAGAAAGCCATGGATGACCAAACGGAATTGATTAGGGCAGAACTGAAAGCTACCAGACAGGATAAAGGTTGGAGAAAGCCATGGATGACCAAACGGAATTGATTAGGGCAGAACTGAAAGTGACCAGACAGGATGTTCACAACATTAGGGCTGAACTGAAAGCTACCAGGGATGAACTTCACAATACTCTCAACGAGTTCCAATCTAATCTAAATTCTCTCAAAGCTAGGGTAACTGAGAGAGAAGATAGAATTAGTGATCTGGAGGACAAACAGATAGAAAGGATCAGGAGGAAGCCTGGAACAAACAGCTTAGAAACCACGAAAACAGAATCAGGGAAATAAATGATGCCATGAAACGTTCCAACATCACAATTATATGAATCCCTGAAGGGGAGGAGAAAGTAGTCTAGAAGATATAGTGGAACAAGTTCTTCATGATAATTTTTCCAATTTCGCGAATAGAACCAGCGTTTATGTACTAAGTCAAAAGGTCTCCACCCAAGCTTATACATTCCAAAAAGTCATCAAGGCACCTAATAGTCAAATTGAGGAATCATAATTGTAAGTATAATCTCTTGAAAACAACTAGGACAAAGAGGCTCCTTACTTACAGAGGAAAGCCCAACAGAATAATGTCATACCTGTCCATAGAGACCTGGCAAGCCAGAAAGGGCTGGCAAGATATATTCAGGGCATTAAATGAGAAGAACATGCAGCCAATAATACTTTATCCAGCAAGACTGACATTCAACATGGATGGAGAGATAAAGAGTTTCCAAGAACGGCAAGGCTTAAAGACTATGCAACCACCAAGGCGAAACTGAAGGAAATATTAAGGGGGGGGGGTTATATAAAAGAGGAAAAATCCTAAGAATAGAATTGACAGAAATATAGAGACAGTGTACAGAAAGACAGACTTCAAAGGTAACACAATGTCAATAAAAATGTATCGATCAATAATCACTCTCAATGTGAATGGCCTAAATGCACCCATAAAACAGCACAGGGATGCAGATGGGATAAAATGACAGGACCCATCCATATGGTGTCTAGAAGAGACTCATTTTGAACCTAAAGATACACCCAGACTGAAAGGGAAGGGATGGAGAAGCATCTTTCATGCCAATGGGCCTCAAAAGAAGGCTGGGGTAGTGATTCTCATATCAGATAAATTAGATTTTAAACTAAAGACTGTAGTCAGAGATCCAGAAGGACACTACATCATTCTTAAAGGGACTATCCACCAAGATGATCTAACAATTGGAAATACCTATGCCCCCAATATGGGAGCAGCCAATTACATAAGAAAACTGTTAATCAAGATAAAGAGTCATATTGATATGAATACATTAATAGTAGGAGATCTTAACACACCTCTCTCAGAAATAGACAGATCATCAAAGCAGAATATCAATAATGAAACAAGAGCATTGAATGACACATTGGACCCGATGGACCTCATAGATATATACAGAACATTCCACCCTAAAAGAACAGAATACTAATTCTTCTCAAGTGCACATGGAACCTTCTCCAGAATAGACCACATACTGGGTCACAAATCAGGACTCATCTGATACCAAAAGACTGAGATGATTCCCTGCATATTCTCAGATCAGAATGCTTTGACACAGGAGCTCAATCACAAGGAAAAGTTTGGAAGCAACTCAAACACCAGGAAGCTAAAGTCCACCTTGCTTAGGAATGCTTGGATCAACCAGGAAATCAAAGAAGAACTGAAACAATTCATGGAAACCAATGAAAATGAAGACACTTCAGTCCAAAACCGATGCATACAGCAAAGGCGGTCTTAAGGGGGAAATACATAGTCATCCAAGCCTCTCTCAAAAAATTAAAAAGTCCAGAACACAGCAGCTGTCTCTACACCTTAAATAATGGGAGAATCAACAACAAATCAAACAAACTCCACACATAAGAAGGGAAATAATCAAGATTATAGCTGAGGTCAAAAGGTAGAAACCAGAGATACAGCACAACGTATAAATGAAACTAGAAGCTGGTTTTTTGAAAGCCTCAATAAGATAGATAAACCATTGGCAACACTAATCCAAAAGAAAGAAGAGAAATCCCAAATTCATACAATTATGAGTGAAAAGGGAGAGCTCACAACTAACATCAAGGAAGGAGAAACAATCATCAGAAGTTATTATCAACAGTCATATGCCAATAAGCTAAGCAAACGAGATGAAATGAACACATTCCAGAAAACTATAAACTCCCAAAATTGAACCAGGAAGAAATTTACAACCTGAACAGACCAATATCTAGTAACGAGATTGAAGCAATGATCAAAAACCTCCCAAAAAACAAGAGCCCAAGACCTGATGGATTCCCTGGGGAATTCAACCAAACTTTCAAAGAAGAAATAACACCTATTCTCCTGAAGCTGTTTCAAAAAATGGAAGCAGAAGGAAAACTTCCAGACTCTTTCTATGAAGCCAGCATTACCCTGATCCCCAAACCAGGCAAAGAACCTACCAAAAAGGAGAATTTCAGACCAATAGCACTGATGAATTTGGATGCTAAGTTTCTCAACAAGATCCTAGCAAACAGGATCGAACAGCACATTAAAAAGATTATCCACCATGATCAGGTGGGATTCATCCCTGGGCTACAAGGATGGTTCAACATTCGCAAATCAATCAGTGTGATAGAACAAATTAATAAGAGAAGAGTGAAGAATCAAATGGTCCTCTCAATTGATGCAGAAAAAGCTTTTGACAAAATTCAGCACCCATTCCTGATTAAAACAATTCAAAGTATAGGGATAGAAGCAACATTCCTGAACTTCATCAAATCTATCTATGAAAGACCCACAGCAAATATCATCCTGAATGAGAAAAAGCTTGCATCCTTTCTGTTGAGATCAGGAACACAACAAGGATGCCCACTCTCATCACTCTTGTTCAACATAGTATTAGAAGTCCTAGCAACAGCAATCAGACAACAAAGAGAAAGAAAAGGTATCCAAATTGGTAATGAAGAAGGCAAACACTCTCTCTTCGCAGATGACATGATTCTTTATATGGAAAACCCAAAAGACTCCACCCCCAAACTACTAGAACTCATACAGCAATTCAGCAATGTGGCAGGATACAAAGCCAACGTAAAGAAATCCGTGACTTTCTTATACACTAACAGTGAAAGTACAAAAATGGAAATTAGAGAATCGATTCCATTTACTATAGCACCAAGAACCATAAGATACCTGGGAATAAACCTAACCAAAGAGGTAAAGGATCTGTACTCAAGGAACTACAGAATACTCTTGAAAGAAATTGAAGAAGACACAAAAAGATGGAAGACCATTCCATGCTCTTGGATTGGAAGAATAAACATTGTTAAAATGTCTATACTGCCTAGAGCAATCTATACTTTTAATGCCATTCAATCAAAATTCCACCAGGCATTTTCAAAGAGCTGGAGCAAATGATCCTAAAATTTGTATGGAATCAGAAAGGACCCAAATCGCTAAGGAAATTTTGAAAAAAAAAATAAAGGAGTGGGCATCATGCTACCTGATTTCAAGCTTTACTACAAAGCTGTGATCACCAAGACAGCATGGTACTGGCATAAAGACAGACACATAGACCAGTGGAACACAGTCTAGCGCCCATATATGGATGTTCTACTATATGCGCAAGTAATCTTTGACAAAACAGGAAAAAATATACAGTGGAAAAAAGACAGTCTCTTCAATAAATTGTGCTGGGAAAACTGGGCAGCTATATGTAGAAGAATGAAACTCGACCATTCTCTTACACCGTACACAAAGATCAACTCAAAATGGATAAAAACCTCAATGTGAGACAGCAATCCATCAGAATCCTGGAGGAGAACATAGGCAGTAACCTCTTTGATATCAGCCCCAGCAACTTCTTTCAAGTTACGTCTCCAAAGACAAAGGAAACAAAAGCCAAAGTAAACTTTGGGGACTTCATCAAAATCAAAAGCTTCTGCACAGCAAAGGAAACAATCAATAAAACAAAGAGGCCACCCATGGAATGGGAGAAGGTATTTGCAAATGACAGTACAGACAATAGGTTGATATCCAGGATCTATCAAGAACTCCTCAAACTCAACACACACAAAACAGACAATCATATCAACAAATGGGCAGAAGATATAAACATACACTTCTCCAATGAAGACATACAAATGGCTATCAGACACATGAAAAAATGTTCATCATCACTAGCCATCAGGGAGATTCAAATTAAAACCACATTGAGATATCACCTTACACCAGTTAGAATGGCCCAAATTAGCAAGTCAGGAAACAACATGTGTTGGAGGGGATGTGGAGAAAGGGGAACCCTCTTACACTGTTGGTGGGAATGCAAGTTGGTTCAGCCTCTTTGGAGAACATTGTGGAGATTCGTCAAGAAATTAAAAATAGAACTTCTCTATGACCCTGCAATTGCATTTCTGTGTATTTACCCCAAGGATACAGATGTAGTGAAAAGAAGGGTCATCTCTACCCCAATGTTTATAACAGCAATGGCCATGGTCGCCAAACTGTGGAAAGAACCACGATGCCCTTCAATGGAGGAATGGATAAGGAAGATGTGGTCCATATACACTATGGAGTATTATGCCTCCATCAGAAAGGATGAATACCCAACTTTTGTAGCAACATGGGCGGGACTGTAAGAGATTATGCTGAGTGAAATCAGTCAAGCAGAGAGAGTCAATTATCATGTGGTTTCACTTATTTGTGGAGCATAACAAATAGCATGGAGGACATGGGGAGATAGAGAGGAGAAGGGAGTGGGGGGAAATTGGAAGGGGAGGTGAACCATGAGAGAATATGGACTCTGAAAAACAATCTGAGGGGTTTGAAGTGGCGGTGGTGTGAGAGGTTGGGGTAACAGGGTGTGGGTTTTAGAGAGGGCATGGATTGCATGGAGCACTGGGTGTGGTGCAAAAATAATGAATACTGTTTTGCTGTAAATAAATAAAAAATAATTAAAAAAAAGAAAGAGAATAGAGATTTCAAGGCAGAAATTAAAGTTCCTTGGATTCTGGAGCATTTTTCACCTGCCCCATTTCTTTCTCATGTCATTGAGAATGCTGAGGGAATTGGTAGGGCTAGATTATCTAGTATATCCCTTGCGTGGGCACGCACACACACACACACACACACACACACAAAAGGTGTAAAACCCACCAACTGGTGCATATGAATTTGTGATTAAACCATCTCCTTGCTGGCAACCTTACCTAGACAAAAATCCCAGGCAGCAGCTTCAACCATCTATGAAGCTGAACTACAATCCCATATATGGTCAATGAGCACAATCAGCAGTTCTCTCTGACTAAGGTCCTTAATCAGTGGTCCTGTCCATTTGTGGCTCCAAGCCTTGTGACCGTCTTCGACTACAGAGGAGAGAGGGCAACACTACTTATTCCAGTCTGTAGTTTCACCCAAATGTGGGACATAGCCTGAAACCTCATTTTTCCTGGGACCACCAATTACAACCAGTGGACTTACCTGATAATTTAGTCCATCTGTAGCTATGTTCAAATGTAGTCTTTGTGAAAACATAGCCCAGCCAGTGACATCACCTATTATGGGGGTCAAACCTGGGATATTGCCTGACCAGGGATGATTACAGAATCCAGGCTGTGGCTCAGTATGATCACAGAATTTAGCCAGTCACACTGATTCTTAAAGAGCTCAGCCTGAGTTCCCAAAAAATTGCAGAATATAGCCAGTGGCATTGCCTGGGCAAGAATCACAGCATACATCCCTGCCTGTCCAGGGAGCCCAGTCAGTAGTCCCGCCTGAGTGCAAAGCCCAGCCAACCGCTATGGTGTACTATAGAGTCTAACTGGAAAGCCCACGTGACTAGCCAGTGATCTCTCCCATCCAGAAGGCCTAGCCATAAACCTTGGTAGTAGACATGCCAGATCACAGAGCCCAGCCAGCTGATCTGCTGAACCATAATTTAGATAGAGTTCTTAGCTAATCTCAAGATTCACTGTTTTCACCAAACCAGAGACTTTAGTAGAATGCCCCTCTTTCTATACTATAGAATGCCCCTCTTTTCTATACTATAATTTAGCCTGACTGGAACACCAGTTTGAGATGACTGGTAAAGATCTTTTTCTGTCAAAATGAACATGTGAATCATGTAACAAATGGCCACTTTCTCAAATGTGTAGACACCAACATAAAGATGCAAGGATCATGAAGATGATGGGAAACATGACACTACTAATGGAAACTAACTCAGCTTCAATAACCCATCCTAAAGAAAGATCTATGAACTGATTGACAAAGAATTCAGAATAATTCTTTTAAATAAGTTCAGTACACTAAAAGAAAACCCAGATAGATGACTAAATTAAGTTAGGAAAATAGTAGTAAATGAACAAAATGAGATGTTTAACAAAGAAAAAGAGATCATAAACAAAAATAAAAAGAAATCTATAACTAAAGAGTACAATGATTGGAAAATTGAATAGCAAGCTTCAAAAAGAGATTTGATCAAGAAGGATAAATTATTAACCTGAAAACAAGTCATTTGAAATTAACCAGAGGAGTAAAAATTGAAAAAGAAAAAAAAGAAAAAGTGCAAAGTTTCTACATTAAAGTACACAATATGAATATAATAATAGGAGTCTCAGAGGGCAAAGGAGAACATTCTTTTTAGAGAAAAATGACTGAAAACCTCCAAAATTTGAGTAAGGATATGGACATTCAGGTGTAAGAAGTCCAAAGATTCCCAAGGAGATTTAAGTCATGTTGAATGTTCAGTGAGATACAATATAATAAAAATAAATGTGACAAGAGAAAAATAAAATTTTGAAATAAATAAGATAAAAGAGACTCATCACATACAAAGAAACCCCTATAAAACTATCAGCAGATTTTTCAACAGGGGCCTGGTAGGCCAAGATATAATGAAATGATATATTAAAAGAGTAATCTACCTGGAAAACTGCCCTTCAGAAATGAAATAGAATTTAAAAACTCCACCCTTACCAAAAAGAAAGTGAAGAGAATTGATTGTCACTAGAATTTCACTATAAGAAATGCTGAAGAGAGTTGTTCAAGTCAACATAAAATATGCTAATTAACAACATAAAGTATATGAACATATAAAACTCACTGGTAAAGGTAAATATGCAGTAAAATTCTGAATTTTCTAATATTGTAATAAACTATAACCTTTAGTACAAAGTTAAAAGACAAACATTAAAATACTTACATATATGATAACCTACATATGTGTTATACAGTATTAAAAGTGTAAATTGCAACAATAATGTCAAATGTAAGGAAGAAAAGTAAAATATAGACTTTTTGTATTTGATCAAATTTAAATTGTAATCAGCTTAAACTATATGATGTTTAACTATATGATGTTTAACTATATGTTAAACTATATTATGTTTTATGAAGTCTCATTACAATCAGAAAGGGTAAATCTGCAGAATATAAAGTGAAAGTAATTAAAACATACCATCACAAAAACATTTACCCAATTCTGGTTGGAAACAAATTTCTATGTAAATTAATTTCTTGGGTAACTAATTTCTTTAGTTTTCTTTTAATTTTTAATTTCTTTAAAATTTCAAGTAATCATTTTGAAGGGAAATAGTGACTATATTATTAACAAGGTGATGTAAAATAATTCTTCCATTTTTTTAATTTTATAAACTTTAAATAACATTATGAAGTATAGTTATAAGAATAGCTTTTTAAATATGCAAAATAAATTGAAATATTTTTATACAATCAGCCTTAAAAGTTTTCAGGCTTGTTTTCAGCAGAGCATAGTTGGTACTCTCTACAATCTTCAGGTTTAACTGTTTTTGTTTTGTTTTATTTTGTTTTTTATTTTTATTTTTTATTATTTTTTATTAACATATAATGTATTATTTGTTTCAAGTCATCCCTCCATTTTATGTTAAGAAATTATGGCTATGGATATTGTGTAAACTGTTCTCAGCCATTTGACCCTTTCTTCTATTGCTACCTCCTGTCATTTATAAAGTATTAACTTTAAACAGAAATGCTCCATTTTCCAGCCACTAAGATCTTTCACTCTTTCTTTTCCTAACACACACACACACACACACACACACACACACACACACACTTTTATATAAGTAAGAAAAATGAGAATGAAAGACTCAAATTATGCATGAAGTTCTATGTAATGTCTTTTGAATATATGAAGGTGTATTTTTATGTCAATTTTATACTGTGATGTGTCTGTTCAGGTAAGTGGGCTATTGCTTTATTTCATGGCTGCATTTACTTCATTTATCTTTAAAATGACTATATGTGTACTTTTGATTTAAGTGGAATTCTAAAAAATAAACATTCTGATTTATATCAGTTTAACATTTTGTATGATGTCAAGTCCAGGTAATTTGTTCAGAATAAAATCTGACAACCACACTTGAAATAACAACAATCTTTCTATGTCCCAATATTTGAAGCCCCTAATCTCTTCCCACCGTTCAAGAGCTGCTTGTCCTTTAAGCTTGAAACTCTTTGTCTAGAACTCATTGCAAAGCTCTGCTGAGTGGTAGTCATGTTACAAGAGTGAATGAAAGAATTCTAGGAGGCCATGCATCTTTATTCAAGAGTCTTAAAGTCTCTAGACATATTGAGGACTTTAATTTGCCTGTAGCCAGTTAGCTTTGTTGATTAATCCTGTGGTATAAAAAGGTAAACATAATGGCAAACTCAGAAGAATAACCAATCTTCTGATATCAAAAGTAGTTTTCTTTGTCCATATTTTAGCTCTTATACAATTATGTCACTATATTGCTTTTCATGATCTACAATCAGCAAAAATTCATCATGTGGGGGGCACTAAGAGGCCCCATGGAGACACTGTGATGACCAAAATCAGACATAGAAACAATGAAGCTTTAGATATTTTGCTACAATAATAATTATCTTAATAATATAAAATCCTTCTTTACAGCACAATCATACTGGGCACAAAAGGAGTTGTTATTGTATTATGCTTCATTATCTGGCTTATAGAGAATATTTATACAATGTTAAATTAATCAATTGGTATAAAATCTACTAGTTCAGGTATACTAAAGTCTGCTCTTTAAAATAAGGGATTGTAGTGGCTCAGTTTACTTGACATGATCCCATCTAGTCATTTTATCTGGAGGAAACTTGGAAAAGAAAATTATGTTTTGATGCTTCAGACTGACATGGTCATGAACATGTATTGACTTGCATTGCAGATGAGTCAGGTTTAGGGACATATTTAAATTCCAGTATAATTTGTAGCTGCAATACGTCATCAAGTTCACATCTAGATTTCAATGTGATTGTTATTTCTAATAGTTAAAATTTATGTAAATGTTACATACAGAATCCTGCTATTTTTTTCTTTAAACAATTATAATTCATAGAGTATATATCATAATACCTGATAGTCCAGGTATATGATCCAGCCTTTTTGATCAGTGATCCAGCCTCTTCTTGGATGATCCCTTTTGGCTTGAATTTTTGTGTGATTCCAGTTATAAATTTTGGATAATTCAAATAGAAAAAAAAAATGAAAATTCCTGGAAAAAGCAATGTGAAAATGCCAATTGAAGGAGAAAAGGAAGCATATACCCCCTTAGCAATATGCCAAGGTTTGGCTTCTTCACCTACTTTTTTGTATTTAGGAGTCAGAACAGTAAAACTGACAGAATGATACAAGTTCTACATTTTAAATCTAAAGCAATGAGAAAATATGAAAGGAAATGGAGTAGAAAAGGGTCTCCCTATAGGGATAATGTGGCTAGATTTAGGGTATGACTTATTTATACTGGTTACACCACAGGGACTATGATCCCAACCCACCAATTAAACTTAGAGAGATTCAATAGAGAATTACGGTCTTGAGATCACGTCATATTAAAAAAAAAAAAATCTTACTATCCAACTGACCAAAATACCCACAATAAAATTCTCATAAACAGAATATGCAATTTAAATTTTTTCAATGTATTTCAAAAATTTTCAAATGTTTAATTAACAATTATTACATATGTTAATCCTGCCAACAAAAATTTTGAAGCGGGAAATTAAAAACTGCAATTTATTATATAAATAAAGGAATTAAACTGAAAAGGAAAGTTGAGATTTGAAAGCAATAAAAAAATTATTTTATTTTATTTTCTCAGTGTTCCAAGATTCACTGTTTATGCAGCACACACAGTGCTCCATGCAACACGTGCCCTCCTCAATGTCCACCACCAGGCCCTTCCACATGAAGGAAAATAATTAAAAAAATAAAGATTATATTGAATCAGGATATGAAAAATGTATTATTTATTTTATGATGCCATTTAATTAATTAATTTTTTAAGTATGTGAAAGAACTCTGGAAGTTTTTATAAAAACAATAACTGCATTTTTATAGAATAATTATTTATCCATTATAGGCATTATTTCTATAAGAATTGTAAATTTGAAGAATTAATAAAATGTAAGGGGTCTTTCTTCAAACAGGGATGTAAAATCAGTTTTTATATTAATATATTTTATTATACTGATAAAACATATAGGATGTAAAATTAACATTTGAGTTATTTTGAAGAGGCTTTTAAAACCCATTTCCTGTCTTTTTTTTTTTTTTTTTTTTTTTTCATTTCCTGTCTTTTCATTGCTGTTATTAAAGCACAGTTGACGTGCAATGTCACATTAGTTTGAGGTGTATATAGAGTGATTTAAAAATTCTATGCATTACACATTGGTCACCAGGATATGTGTAGTTACCATCTGTTACCATTCAATGTTATTACAATATTATTAACTATATCCCCTACACTGTACTTTACACTCCCATAATGTATTTACTTTATAACAGAAAGTTTGTACATTTTAATCCCATTCACCAATTTCACCCAACCCCCAGTCATCTCCCCTCTGGCAACCACTAATTTCTATATTTATAAATGTTCCTAGTTTGTTTGTTTCTTTGTTTTCTGTTTCTTTTTTTTTTTTCAGGAATCTGCATGTAAATGAAATCATACAGCATTTGTCTTTTCTAGGCATATTTATTTCACTCATCATAATCCATGTTGAGATCACTGCATAGTCATGAAAAACAAGATTACATAAGATTTCTTTTATGGCTGAGTAATGTTACATTATGTGTGTGTGTGTGCATATTTTATTTTTCTACTCATTTATTAATGGACACTTAGGTTGCTTACAAAATTTAGCTATCATAAATAATGCTGTAGGAAACATGTAAGTGAATGTAGTTTCAAATTAGTGTTTTGGTTTTCTTTGGTTAAATATCCAGTAATGGAATTGCTAGATCATATGGTATTTCCATTTTTAGTTTTTTGAGGAATTTTCATAATGTTTCCATAGCTGTTTCACCAATTTACATTTCCACCAACGGTGAGTAAGTGCTCCATTTCTTCACATTATTATCAACACTTTTTATTCTTTGATTTTTGGTATAATAATATATTATATATATATATATGTATATGTATATACATATATATATTATATTGTGGTTTTGATTTGCATTTCCCTGATGATTAGTGATGTTGAACATCCTTTCATCTGTATGTTAGCCATCTGTATGTCTTCTTTGGAAAAATTGTTCAAGTCCTCTACTCATTTTTAACCAGTTTATTTCTTTTTTAATGTTGAGGTGTATAAATTCTTTATGCACTTCGGATATTAACCCCTCATTGGATATATCATTTGAAAATATCTTCTCCCATTTAGTGGGTTGTCTTTTCATTGTGTTGATAGTTTCCTCTATTCTGCAAAATATTTTTTATCATTGTTTAGTTTTAATTTAGTTTGTTAGAACATTGTTCAGCTTATCTGGCCTTTTGTTTCTCTTGCTTGAGGATACATCCAAAAATATGTTGCTAAGGCTGATGTTCAAGAGATTACAACTTTTAGATACCTATGGTTACTCATCTCACATTTAGGTCTTTAATCCATTTTGAGTTTATTTTAGAGTATGCTGCAAGAAAGTAGCCCAGTTTCATTCCTTTGCATTTAGTTGATCAGTTTTCCCAGCACCATTTATAGAAAAGACTCTTTTTCGTCCATTCTTTATTTTGCTTCTTTTGTCATAGATGTGAGTTTATTTCTGGGATCCCTATATTGTTCTCTTGATCTATGTGTCTATTTTTGTTCCACTACCATATTGTTCTGGTTACTATGGCTTTGTAGTATAGCATCAAATCTGGGATTGTGAATTCTCCAGCTTTGTTCTCTGTTCAGATTGATCTGGCTGTTTGAAGTCTTTTGTTGGTCCACATAAATCTGAGAATGAATTGTTCTAGTTCTGTGAAAAATGAATTTGATGGGTATTGAATTGAATATGTAGATTGCTTTGGGTTCTATGGACATTTTAACAATATTAAGTATTTCAGCCCTTTAACATGAAATATGTCATTTGTGTCATCCTCAATTTCTGTCATCTATGTTTTATATTTTTCAGAGTATAGGTCATTCACTTTGTTGGTAAATTTATTTTTAGATTGGGGTATACAGGTGGCTCTGTCAGTTAAGCATCTGCCTTCAGCTCAGGTCATGATCTTGGGGTCTTGGGACTGAACCCTGTGTCAGTCAGGGAGCCTGATTATCCCTCTGTACCTTCCCATGTTCTCTCTCTGTCTCTCAAAATGAATAAAATATTTTAAAAAATTCCTAGATAGTTTGGTGTGACTATAAATGTGATTGCTTTCTTATTTTTTTCTTTCTGTTACTTTGTTATTACTGTATAGAAATAAAACATTTCTATAACTTTTACATTCTGAACTTTACTGAATTCATTTACCTGTTCTAATAATGTTTTGTTGGAGTCTTTAGGGTTTTTATATACAGAAACATGTCATCTTTATAGGGTGACAATTTTACTTCTTCCTTACCAATTTGGATGCTTTTTATTTCTTCTACTTGTTTGCTGTGGCTAGAATTTCTGGGATTATGTTAAATGAAAGAGGTGAAAATGAACATCTTTGTCTTTTCCTGATCAGAGAGGAAAAGATCTGTTTTTCACCATTGAGTATTTTGTTAGCCATGGATTTTTCAAATGTGACCATTTTATGTGGAGGCATGCTCCTCAAAACTGAATTTTTTGAGAGTTTTTACATGGATGAATGCTGTATTTCCTCAAATATTTTTCTCTACATCTATTGAGAAGATCATATGGCTAACATCCTCTTTATTTTGACTTATCACATTTATTGATTTGTGTCATCAAACCACAATTGCATCTGTGAATAAATCATACTTGATAATGGTGAGAATGATTTTTTAATGTAAATAGAATTCTATTTTTAATATTGTGATCATAATTTTTGCATCAATATTCATAAGGAATATTGGCCTGTAATTTTGACTGGCTTTGATATCAAAGTAATGCTGGACTTGCACAATGAATTTGGACATTTTTCTTCCTCTTCTATTTATTGAAGTAGTTTGAGAAGAATAGGTTGAAATTATCCTTGAATGTTTGGTAGAATTCACCTGTGAAACCAGCTTGTCCTGAATTTTGTTTTCTGAGTTTTTGATTGCCAGTTCATGTTCATTACTATCAATCAGTCTGTTCACATATTGTGTTTCTTCATATTCAATTTTGAAGACTGTAATTTTTCCAAGTTTTTACTTATATTTAAGGTAGTTAACATACAGTGTAATATTACATTCAGGTGTATAATTTTGTGATTCATAACTTATATACAACATCCAGTGTTCATTACCAATGCCCTACTTAATACCCATTACCTCTGTAACCCGTCCAACTGCCCACCTCATCACCAGTAACCATGACTTTATTCTCTATAGTTAAGAATCTGTCTCTTATTTGCCTCTTTTTTTTAATTAATTTTTTATTTTTTATAAACATATATTTTTATCCCCAGGGGTACAGGTCTGTGAATCACCAGGTTTACACACATCACATCACAGCACTCACCCAAGCACATACCCTCCCCAATGTCAATAATCCCTCCCCCTTCTCCCAAACCCCCTCCCCCCAGCAACCCTCAGTTTGTTTTGTGAGATTAAGAGTCACTTATGGTTTGTCTCCCTCCCAATCCCATCTTGTTTCATTTATTCTTCTCCTACCCACTTAAGCCCCCATGTTGCATCACCACTTCCTCATATCAGGGAGATCATATGATAGTTGTCTTTCTCTGCTTGACTTATTTCGCTAAGCATGATACGCTCTAGTTCCATCCATGTTGTCGCAAATGGCAAGATTTCATTTCTTTTGATGGCTGCATAGTATTCCACTGTGTATATATACCACATCTTCTTTTTTTTTTTTTTTAATTTTTTATTTTTTATAAACATATATTTTTATCCCCAGGGGTACAGGTCTGTGAATCACCAGGTTTACACACTTCACAGCACTCACCAAAGCACATACCCTCCCCAATGTCCATAATCCCACCCCCTTCTCCCAAACCCCCCCCCCCCCGGCAACCCTCAGTTTGTTTTGTGAGATTAAGAGTCACTTATGGTTTTGTCTCCCTCCCAATCCCATCTTGTTTCATTTATTCTTCTTCTACCCACTTAAGCCTCCATGTTGCATCACCACTTCCTCATATCAGGGAGATCATATGATAGTTGTCTTTCTCTGCTTGACTTATTTCGCTAAGCATGATACGCTCTAGTTCCATCCATGTTGTTGCAAATGGCAAGATTTCATTTCTTTTGATGGCTGCATAGTATTCCATTGTGTATATATACCACATCTTCTTGATCCATTCATCTGTTGATGGACATCTAGGTTCTTTCCATAGTTTGGCTATTGTGGACATTGCTGCTATAAACATTCGGGTGCACGTGCCCCTTTGGATCACTACGTTTGTATCTTTAGGGTAAATACCCAATAGTGCAATTGCTGGGTCATAGGGCAGTTCTATTTTCAACATTTTGAGGAACCTCCATGCTGTTTTCCAGAGTGGCTGCACCAGCTTGCATTCCCACCAACAGTGTAGGAGGGTTCCCCTTTCTCCGCATCCTCGCCAGCATCTGTCATTTCCTGACTTGTTGATTTTAGCCATTCTGACTGGTGTGAGGTGATATCTCATTGTGGTTTTGATTTGTATTTCCCTGATGCCGAGTGATATGGAGCACTTTTTCATGTGTCTCTTGGCCATCTGGATGTCTTCTTTGCAGAAATGTCTGTTCATGTCCTCTGCCCATTTCTTGATTGGATTATTTGTTCTCTGGGTGTTGGGTTTGCTAAGTTCTTTATAGATTCTGGACACTAGTCCTTTATCTGATATGTCGTTTGCAAATATCTTCTCCCATTCTGTCAGTTGTCTTTTGATTTTGTTAACTGATTCCTTTGCTGTGCAAAAGCTTTTGATCTTGATGAAATCCCAATAGTTCATTTTTGCCCTTGCTTCCCTTGCCTTTTGTGTTGTTCCTAGGAAGATGTTGCTGCAGCAGAGGTCGAAGAGGTTGCTGCCTGTGTTCTCCTCAAGGATTTTGATGGATTCCTTTCGCACATTGAGGTCCTTCATCCATTTTGAATCTATTTTTGTGTGTGGTGTAAGAAAATGGTCCAATTTCATTTTTCTGCATGTGGATGTCCAATTTTCCCAGCACCATTTATTGAAGAGGCTGTCTTTTTTCCATTATCTCCTCTATTTTCATTTGTTTTGCTCCACAATGTTCTCCAAAGAGGCTGCACCAACTTGCATTCCCTCCAACAGTGTAACAGGGTTCCCCTTTCTCCACATTCTCTCTAACACACGTTGTTTCCTGACTTGCTAATTTTGGCCATTCTAACTGGTGTAAGGTGGTATCTCAGTATGGTTTTAATTTGAATCTCTCTGATGGGTAGTGATGATGAACATTTTTTCATATGTCTGATAGCCATTTGTATGTCTTTATTGGAGAAGTGTCTGTCCATATCTTCTGCCCATTTTTTTTATATGATTGTCTGTTTTGTGTGTGTTGAGTTTGAGGAGTTCATTATAGATCCTTGATATCAACCTTTTGTCTGTACTGTCATTTGCAAATATCTTCTCCCATTCTGTGGGTTGCCCCTTTTTTATTGTTGACCGTTTCCTTTGCTGTGCAGAAGTTTTTGATCTTGATGAAGTCCCAAAAGTTCATTTTCGCTTTTGTTTCTTTGCCTTTGGAGACATATCTTGAAAGAAGTTGCTGTGGCTGATATCAAAGAGGTTACTACCTATGTTCTCCTCATGGATTCCTGTCTCAGGATTCTCCTCATGGATTCCTGTCTCATGTTGAGGTCTTTTATCCATTTTGAGTTTATCTTTGTGTACGATGTAAGAGAATGTTTGAGTTTCATTCTTCTACATATAGCTGTCCAGTTTTCCCAGCACCATTTATTGAAGAGACTGTCTTTTTCCACTGTATATTTTTTCCTGCTTTGTCAAACATTATTTGACCATAGATTTGAGGGTCCATATCTGGGTTCTCTACTCTATTCCACTGGTCAATGTGTCTGTTTTTATGCCAGTACCATGCTGTCTTGGTGATCACAGCTTTGTAGTAAAGCTTGAAATCACGTAACATGATGCCACCAGTTTTGTTTTTCTTTTTCAACATTTCCTTAGCAATTTGGGGACTCTTCTGATTCCATACACATTTTAGGATTGTTTGCTTTAGCTCTTTGAAAACTACCCATGGGATTTTGATTGGAATGGCATTAAAAGTATAGATTGCTCTAGGCAGTATAGACATTTTAACAATGTTTATTCTTCCAATCCAATAGCATGGAATGGTCTTCCATCTTCTGTATCTTCTTTGATTTCTTTCATGAGTGTTCTGTAGTTCCTCAAGTACAGATCCTTTATCTCTTTGGTTAGGTTTATTTTTAGGTATCTTATGGTTCTTGGTGCTAAGTAAATGGATTCAATTCTCTAATTTCCCTTTCTGTGTTTTCATTGTCAGTATATAAAAAAGCAACTGATTTCTGTACATTGACTTTGTATCCTGCCACATTACTGAATTGCTGTATGAGTTCTCATTACGTTTTCATTTGTATATCCCTGATTATGAATGATTTTGAGCATCTTTTCATGTATCTACTAGCCATCTCTATCTTCTTGGGAAAAAATGTCTTTTTAAATCTTCTGTCCATTTTTTAACTGGATTATTTATTTACTGGGTGTTGAGTTTTATATGTTCTTTATATATTTTGGACACTGACCCATTATCAGATTTATAATTTGCAAATTTCTTCTCCCATTTTGTAGGTTACCTTTTAGTTTTGTTGATTGTTTCCTTTGTTGTGCAGAAGCTTTTATTTGGATGAAGTCCCAGTAGTTTATTTTCACTTTTGTTTCTTTTGTTTCAGGAGATGTATCTAGTAAGAAGTTGCTACAGTTTATCTCAAAGAGGTGTTCTCCTCCAGGATCTTCATGGTTTCCTTTCTCATCCACTTTGAATTTATTTCTATGCCTGGTGTAAGAAAGTGGTCCAATTTCATTCTTTTAAATGTTGCTGTCCAGTTTTCCCAGGACCATTTGTTGAAGGGACTTTTTCCCCATCAGATATCATTTCCTCTTTGTCAAAGATAAATTGACCATTTAGTTGTGGATTCATTTCTGGGTTTTCCATTCTGCTCCATTGATCTATGTGTCTGTTTTTGTGGCAGTACCATATGTTTTTGATCAGTACAGTTTTGTAATATAAGTCAAAGTCTGGAATTGTGATGTTCCAGCTTTGTTTTTCTTTTTTCCTTTTTTTTTTAACAAGGATTTTATTTATTTGTGAAAGAGAAAGAGAAAGAGAACAAGTAAGATGAAGGGCAGAGGGAGAAGCAGACTCCCTGCTCAGCAATGTGGGGCTCAATACTGAAACTCTGGGATCCTGACCTAAGCCAAAGGCAGACGCTTAACCAACTGAACCACCGTGGTGCCCCTGTTTTACTTTTTAAAGATTGTTTTGACAGTCATGTTTTTTTTTTTTTTTGTGGTTCTATACAAATTTTAGGATTGTTCTAGCTCTGTGAAAAATGCTGGTGACATTTTGATAGGGATTGTATTCCTATCAAATATGTAGATTGCTTTCTGTAGTATAGACATTTTCAGAACATTTGTTCTTCTGATCCCTAAATGTTATACAGTTTTCTGAGTATAGCTCTTTTACCTCTGGTTCATTTATTCCTAGGTATCTAATGGGTTATTGTGCAATTTTAAATGACATTGATTCCTTTTTTTTTTTTTTCTGCTGGTTCATTATTGACGTAAAGAAATGCGACAGATTTTTGTATGTTGATTTTGTATCCTGTGACTTTACAGAATTTATGTATTAATTCTAGCAATTTTGGGGTGGAGCCTCTTGGTTTTCTGTATAGATTATCATATCACCTGCAAATACTGAACATTTGGCTTCTTTCTTGTTAATTTGGATTCTTTTTATTTCTTTTTGTAGTTTGATTATTGAGACTAGGAATTCCAGTACTATGTTAAGTGATGGCGAGTGTGGACACCCTGTCTTTTCACTGACTGTAGAAATGCTTTCAGTTTTCCTTTATTGAGTATGATATCAGCTGTGGGTTTTTGTTACAAAGCCTTTATGATGTTGAGGTGTGTTTCCTCTAACCCTACTTTGTTGAGGGTTTTTATCATGAATAAATGTTGTAGTTTGTTGATGGTTTGTTCTGCATCTACTGGAAGGACTATTTGGTCCTTATCCTTTTTGTTATTAATGTGGTATATCACATTGATTGATTTGTGAATATTGAACCACCCTTGCAGACCAGGAATAAATCCCACTTGATCAAAGTGAATGATTCTGTAAACGTACTGTTGAATTTGATCTGATAGTGTTTTGTTGATAGTTTTTGCATTCATGTTAATCAGGATATTGTCCTGTAGTTTTTTTATCCCAGCAGAGTCCTTATCTGTTATTAAATAAGGGTAATGCTGGCCTTACAGAATTAATTTGCAAGTTTTCCTTTAATTTTTCAAAATTTATTTTTTATTTATTTTCAGCATAACAGTATTCATTATTTTTTCACCACACCCAGTGCTCCATGCAATTCATGCCCTCTATAATACCCACCACCTGGTACCCCAACCTCCCACCCCCCTGCCCCTTTAAACCCCTCAGATTATTTTATAGAGTCCATAGTCTCTCATGGTTTACCTCCCCTTCCAATTTCCCCCAACTCCCTTCTCCTCTCTAACTCCCCATGTCCTCCATGCTATTTGTTATACTCCACAAATAAGTGAAACCATATGATAATTGACTATCTCTGCTTGACTGATTTCATTCAGCATAATCTCTTCCAGTCCCATCCATGTTGCTACAAAAGTTGGGTGTTCATTTTTTTTGATGGAGGCATAATACTCCATAGTGTATGTGGACCACATCTTCCTTATCCATTCGTCCATTGAAGGGCATCTTGGTTCTTTCCACAGTTTGGCGACTGTGGCCATTGCTGCTATAAACATTGGGGTACAGATGGCCCTTCTTTTCACTACATCTGTATCTTTAGGGTAAATACCCAGGAGTGCAATTGCAAAGGTCATAGGGAAATTCTATTTTTAATTTCTTGAGGAATCTCTACACTGTTCTCCAAAGAGGCCTCACCAACTTGCATTCCCACCAACAGTGTAAGAGGGTTACCCTTTCTCCACATCCCCTCCAACACATGTTGTTTCCTGTCTTGTTAATTTTGACCATTCTAACTGGTATAAGGTGATATCTCAATGTGGTTTAAAACTGGGGGCATCACGTTACCTGATATCAAGCTTTACTACAAAGCTGTGATCACCAAGACATGGTACTGGCATAAAAAAAGACACCTAGACCAGTGAAACAGGGAAGAGAACACAGAAATGGACCCTCTATTCTATGGGCAAATAATCTTCGACAAAGCAGGAAAAAATATACAATGGAAAAAAGACAGTCTCTTCAATAAATGGTGCTGGGAAAACTGGGCAGCTATATGTAGAAGAATGAAATTCGACCATTCTCTTACACTGTGCACAAAGATAAACTCAAAATGGATAAAAGACCTCAATGTGAGACAGGAATCCATCAGAATCCTAGAGGAGAACATAGGCATTAATCTCTTTGATATCAGCCACAGCAACTTCTTTCAAGATATGTCTCCAAAGGCAAAGGAAACAAAACCCAAAATAAACTTTTGGGACTTCATCAAAATCAAAAGCTTCTGAACAGCAAAGAAAACAGTCGAGAAAGCAAAGAGGCAACCCACGGAATGGGTGAAGATAGTTGCAAATGACAGTATAGACAAAAGGTTGATATCCAGGATCTATCAAGAACTCCTCAAACTCAACACACACAAAACAGACAATCATATCAAAAAATGCACAGAAGATATGAACAGACACTTCTCCAATGAAGACATACAAATGGCTATCAGACACATGAAAAAATGTTCATCTTCACTAGGCATCAGGGAGATTCCTTTTATTCTTTTCCAATTTTTTGGAATAGCTTGAGATGAATAGATATTAACTTCTTTATATGTATGGTAGAATTCACTTGTGAAGCTCTTTGGTCCTGGATTTCTATTTACTGGGAGATTTTTGACTACTGATTCAACTTTTTGCTGGCTATAGGTCCATTCAGGTTTTATATTTCTTTCTGTTTCATTTTTGGCTTATATTTTCTAGTAATTTATCCATTTTTTCTATGTTGTCCAATTTGTTGGCATATAAATTTTATATTGCTTGTATTTCTGTGGTATTGGTTGTTATTTCTCCTCTCTCATTTATGATTTTATTTATTTGGGTACTTTCTCTTTTCTTTTTGATTATTCTGACTACACAATTATAAATTTTATTATTTTTTTCAAATAACCTGCTACTAGGTTCCATGATGTGCTGTACTGTTTTTTGTTGTTGTTTATTGCTCTTTTCTGTTATAATATTATTTATTTTATTCTGCTGGCTTTAGACTTTGTCTGTTGTTCTTTTTCTGGCTCCTATAGATGTAAGTTTAGGTTGTTTATTTGAAGTTTTTCTTGCTTCTTGAGGTAGGTCTCTACTGATGTATACTTTCCTCTAATGACCACTTTCTCTGCATCCCAAATGAATTAGACCATCATGTTTTCATTTTCATTTGTCTCCATGTATTTTTTAAAATTTCTTTCTTTAATATCCTGGTTAACCCATTCATTATTCAGCAGCATGCTTTTTAACTTCAAGTATTTGTATTTTTTCCAAAATTTTCTTGTGGTTCACTTCAAGCTTCATAGTGATGTGGTTAGAAAATACACATGGTATGATTTCAATCTGTTTGTCCTTGTTGAGGCCAGATCTATTTTGGAGAATGTCTCATGGACACTGGTAAAGAATGTGTATTATGCTGCTTGAGGATGGAAGGTTCTGAATATATCTGTCAAGCCCATCTGGTCCAGTGTGTCATCCAATACCACTGTGTCCTTGTTGATTTTTTGCTTAGATGATTTGTCCATTGACATAAGTGGGGTGTTAAATTTGCCTACTACTGTTCTATTATTATCAATGAGTTTCTTTGTTTATTATTAACTGATTTATATATTTGGGTGCTCCCAAGTTTGGGGCATAAATATGTATAACTGTTAGATCTTCTTCTTGAATAGTCAACTTTGCTATTGTATACTGCCTTCTCTAGCTATTGTTACAGTCTTTGTTTTAACATCTAGTGTCCGGTAGAAATAATGGTACTTTGGTTTTCTTTTGACATCCGTTTTTTGATCAGTGTTTCTTTGTCCCCTCACTTTCAATCTGCAGGAGCCTTTAGGTCTAAAATGAGTTTCTTGTAGGCAGTATATAGATACTCTTGCTTTTTCATTCATTCTTACACCCTATGTCTTTTGATTAGAGCATTTAGTCCATTTGCATTCAAAGTAATTATTGGTAGATATATATTTAGTGCCATTTGATTACTTGTTTTGTCATTTCAGGAGATTTTCTCTGATGCTTTCTTGTCAGTCTCATTTTTGGTCTTTCCATGCAATGAGCACCTAGAAATCTCCAGGTAGCCTTATGAGTTTTCTCTTATAAGGTAGGAATTATTTTGTCTTGCTGCTTTTAAGATTTTTTTTTATCATTGTATTTTGTAATTTAATTACTATATTTCTTAATGTTGTCTGGCTTTAGTTGATTTTGATGGGAGTTTTATATGCCTCCTGGATCTAGATGTCTGCTTTTCAAAAGATTAGGGAAGTTTTCAGATATTGTTTTCTGAAATAAATTTTCTTCCTCCCCCCTGTCCCTTCTTCTAGAACTCCTACTATATGGATGTTACTATGTTTGAGTCACTACGTTCCTTAAGTCTATTCTCCTTTTCCATAATTCTTTCCCTCTCTTGTTTAGCTCATTATTTCCCATTGTGTGCTATGTCACTAATTCTTTCCTCTGCTTCTTCCAGACTGATGTGTATTGCATGAAGCCTGTTTCCAATCTCATTTTTTTTGTATTCTTCATCTGTTTGATTCTTTTGTAACTCTTTTATTTCTGTAGGAGAGGTCTCCCTGATGTATTGTATTTTTCACTTAAGCCCAGTGAGTATCCTTACAACTGTTGATTTAAATTCTCCATCAGGCATGTTACTTACATCAGTTTGCTTAGCTCTCTAGCTGTCACCTTCTCTTGTTCTTTTATTTGGATAAATGCCTCCAACTTTGCATTTTGTATAAGTCTCTGCCTTCTTTTTTGTGTTAGAAAAGCCAGTTATGTCTCTTTCTCCTAAGAATCATGGTTTTATGAAGAAGAGTTCAGGGCATGGCACTTCAGGGGTGACTTTGGTGTGTGATAGATGCACTCTGTTATTTTTTTGGCAGCTGTGTCATCTGACCAGTTGTCTGCAAAGGCTCTCCTTGACCACTGTGGGCAGTGTTTGATTGCTGGCTTGAATCTTTAGAGTTTTAAATCGATTTTCTCTGGTATCCTTGTGAAATGAGAACTTATATATTTATTAGAACATAGGCTGTGCAGAACTCTCTGAAAGGGAGAATGGTGTGAGTAGGTGTTTGTGCTGGTCTTCTGGGGTGGGGACCACTACACTAGGATTGAGGCAAGCTTGACTGAAAAGGGGAGTCTTGCCAGAGTGAGGAGTGTGGGATTTGGTGTCATCAAGTTAGGCAGTCAAGTGTAGGCACTGCACTGCTTAATGCAGGTGGCTCTGTGTTGATGCTGAGGGTCAGGGGAAAGAAATAGTCCAGGCCAGCTTTTTTTTTTTTTTTTTTTTTTTTTTTTTTTAGGAGAGGCAACTCCATGAATTATGACCATCAGGGAAGCACTCTGAGAAGACAGAATAATCTCCCCACTGTGTGTCCCAGGAGTTTTTCATATTGCTTTTACCAAACTGTCTGACTCTTGATTTTTGCCTGCTTTCCTCCAGGACTACTGAGGTGCTCTCAGGGTTCTTTCTTACCAAGCCTGTTGGCCTGTAAATATCTAGGCTTTAAACCCTGCTGTTTGCAAGAATTACTGAAATTCAGCCCCACTTTCCAAGCCAATGGCTTTGGAGAGCATTATTTTTATGCATCCCCCTGTGTTCTCTACTCTCTTCTGCCTTTCCCTCCAACCACAGCTCCCTCCTCTCTGTAAAGCTGTGGTTTGTTTCTCCTCTAAACCAAGTCTCTGCAATTCCTACCTTCTTTCATGTGGTCACTTTCTCCCTTTAGTTGTGGAGTTGTTCTATCAGTCTTCAGTTTGATTTCTAGGTTAATTAAGATGATATTATAGATATCACAGGAGATGAACCTAGTGTCCTCCTACTCTACAACAATCTTCCCTCCAATCTCTTTTGTCAAAGATTTTTAAACCATCACATTTTTGTTTTCATCTTCACCATGTTTTGTTTTGGTTTTTCTTTTGTTGATTTTCTTCTATTTTTGATTGACTCATTGGTTGTTTAGAAGCATGTTGTCTAGCATTCATATGTTTATATTATTTACAGATTGATTTTGTAATTAACTGTTTTTGTTTCAAGTCACTGTGGTGAGAAAATGTGCTTCATTAATTTCAATTGTCTTAAATTTATTCAGACTTCCTTTGTGGAATAACATGAGAACCATCTTGAAAAATGTTTTAGATGGAAAAAATGTGTATTCTGCTGTTTTTGCATGGATGTTCTGTATATGTCTGTAAAATCTTATATTTTATTCAAGGGCACTATTTTCTTGTGCACTTTCTGTATAGCATTCTATATTAAGTTGATGGTCATCTACGTTTAAACACATCTTAAAGGCACTAAATTTTTACTTCTTAATTTTTTATGTGTATGATGTCAAATCTTACATCTTTTCATTTTCCATATCCCTTGATTAATTTTTGTAAATATAATTGACTTATTACCTTTGTGTTTAACCTTCATACTTGCTTTTAAGTAATTTGTCTAGTACCTTTAATATATGTTTGTGTTTACCTCTAAAGTTTTTTTTTCCATAATTTTCTTACCTCTAGCTTAACCTTTTCTTTCCACTTAAACTGTTCATTTAAATTTCTTGTAAGACTCTTTTAGTGATGACAAACTCCTTTAAATTTTGTTTGTAAGATAATTATTTCCAACTTTTTAAAATTTATTTTTTATTTATTTTCAGCATAACAGTATTCACTGTTTTTGCACCACACCTAGTGCTCCACGCAATCTGTGCCCTCTATAATACCCACCACCTGGTACCCCAACCTCCCAACCCTGCCCCTGCAAAACCCTCAGATTATTTTTCAGGGTATGTAGTCTCTCATGGTTCAACTCCCCTTCCAATTTCCCCCAACTCCCTTCTCCTCTCTAACTCCCCATGTCCTCCATGCTATTTGTTATGGTCCACAAATAAGTAAAACCTTATGATAATTGACTCTCTCTGCTTGATATATTTCACTCAGCGTAATCTCTTCCAGTCCCGTCCATGTTGCTACAAAAGTTGGGTATTTGTCCTTTCTGATGGAGGCATAATACTGCATAGTGTATATAGACCACATCTTCCTTATCCATTCATCCGTTGAAGGGCATCTTGGTTCTTTCCACCGCAATGGAAACCATGGCCATTGCTGCTATAAACATTGTGGTACAGATGGCCCTTCTTTTCACTACATATGTAGCTTTGGAGTAAATACCCAGTAGTGCAATTGTAGGGAAGTTCTATTTTTAATTTCTTGAGGAATCTCCACACTGATCTCCAAAGAGGCTGAACCAACTTTCCACCAACAGTATAAGAGGGTTACCCTTTCTCCACATTCCCTAAAACACATGTTGTTTCCTGTCTTGCTAATTTTGGCCATTCTAACTGGTGTGAGGTGATATCTCAATGTGGTTTTAATTTAAATCTCCCTGATGGCTAGTGATGATGAACATTTTTTTCATGTGTCTGATAGCCATTTGTATGTCTTCATTGGAGAAGTATCTGTTCATATCTTCTGCCCATTTTTTGATATGATTGTCTGTTTTGTGTGTGTTGAGTTTGAGGAGTTCTTAATAGATCCTGGATATCAACCTTTTGTCTGTACTGTCATTTGCAAATATCTTCCCCCTTTCCGTGGGTTGCGTCTTTGTTTTCTTGACTCTTTCCTTTGCAGTTCAGAAGCTTTTTATTTTGATGAAGTCCCAAAAGTTTATTTTGGCTTTTGTTTCCTTTGCCTTTGGAGATATTTCTTGAAAGAACTTGCTGTGGCTGATATAGAAGAGATTACTGCCTAAGTTCTCCTCAAGGATTCTGATGGATTCCTCTCTGATGCTCAGGTCTTTTATCCATTTTGAGTTTATCTTTGTGTATGGTGTAAGAGAATGGTCGAGTTTCATTCTTCTGCATATAGCTGCCCAGTTTTCCCAGCAGCATTTATTGAAGAGACTGTCTTTTTTCCACTGTATATTTTTTCCTGCTTTGTCGAAGGTTATTTGCCCATAGAGTTGAGGGCTCTCAACTCTGTTCCACTGGTCTAGGTGTCTGTTTTTATGCCAGTACCATGTTGTCTTGGTGATCACAGCTTTGTAGTAAAGCTTGAAATCAGGTAGCATGATGCCCCCTGTTTTATTTTTGTTTTTCAACATTTCCTTAGCGATTCGGGGTCTCTTCTGATTTCATACAAATTTTTGGATTATTTGGTCCAGCTCTTTGAGGAATACTGGGGGAATTTTGATCGGAATGGCATTAAAAGTATAGATTGCTCTAGGAAGGATAGACATTTTAACAATGTTTATTCTTCAGATCCAAGAGCAAAGAAAGGTCTTCCATCTTTTTGTGTCTTCTTCCATTTCTTTCATATGTGTTCTGTAGTTCTTCGAATACAGATCCTTTACCTCCTTGGTTAGGTTTATTCCCAGGTTCTTATGGTTCGTGGAGTCGATTCTCTAATTTCCCTTTTTGTATTTTCATTGTTATTGTATAAGAAAGCCACTGATTTCTGTACATTGACTTTGTATCCTGGCACATTGCTGAATTGCTGTATGAGTTTTAGTAGTTTGGGGGTGGAGTCTTTTTGGTTTTCTATATAAAGAATCATGTCATATGTGAAGAGAGAGAGTTTGACTTCTTCATTACCAATTTGGATACCTTGTATTTCTCTTTGTTGTCTGATTGCTGTTGCTAGGACATATAATACTATGTTGAAAAAGAGAGGTAAGAGTGGGCATCTTTGTCATATTCCTGATCTCAACGAGAAGGCTGCAAGCTATTTCCCATTGAGGATGATATTTGTTATGGGTCTTTCATAGATAGATTTGATGAAGTTCAGGAATGTTCCCTTTATCCCTATATTTTGAAGCGTTTTAATCAGGGACGGTTGCTGAATTTTGTCAAATGCTTTTTCTGCATTGATTGAGAGGACCATGTGGTTCTTATCTCTTCTCATATTAATTTGTGGTATCACATTGATTGATTTGTGAATGTTGAACCATCCTTGTGGCCCAGGGATGAATCCTACCTGGTTATGGTGGATAATCTTTTTAATGTGCTCTTGGATCCTGTTTGCTAGTATCTTGTTGAGAATCTTAGCATCCATATTCATCAGTGCTATTGGTCTGATCAGTGATATTCTCCTTTTTGGTAGAGTCTTTGCCTGGTTTGGGGATCAGGGTAATGCTGGCTTCATAGAAAGAGTCAGGAAGTTTTCCTTCTGCTTCAAATTTTGAAACAGCTTCAGGAGAATAGGTGTTATTTCTTCTTTGAGAGTTTGGTAGAATTCCCCACGGAATCCATCAGGTCCTGGGCTCTTGTTTTTTTGGGAGGTTTTGAACACTGCTTCAATCTAGTTACTAGATATTAGTCTATTTAGGTTGTCAATTTTTTCCTGGTTTAATTTTGTGAATTTATAGTTTTCCAGGAATGCATCCATTTCATCTAGGTTGCTTAGCTTATTGGCCTGTAACTGTTGATAATAACTTCTGATGATTCTTTTTACATCCTTGGTGTTAGTTGTGATCTTTCCCCTCTCCTTCATAATTTTATGAATTTGGGCTTTCTCTCTTTTCTTTTGGATTAGTGTGGCCATTAGTTTATTGATCTTATTGTTTCTTTTAAAAAAAACCCAGCTACTAGTTTCATTGATATGTTCTACTTCATCTCTGGTTTCTAACTCATTGATCTCAGCTCTAATCTTGATTATTTCTCATCTCATGTGTGGAGTTGGTTTGATTAGTTGTTGATTCTCCAGTTCTTTAAAGTGTAGAGACAGCTGCTGTGTTATGGATTTTTCAATTTTTTTGAGGGAGGCTTGAATGGCTATGTATTTCCCCCTTAGGACTCCCTTGGCTGTATCCCATAGGATTTGGAACGAAGTGTCTTCATTCTCATTGGTTTCCATGAATTGTTTCAGTTCTTCTTTTATCTCCTGGTTGATCCAAGCATTCTTAAGCAAAGTGGTCTTTAGCTTCCAGGTGTTTGAGTTGCTTCCAAACTTTCCTTGTGATTGAGCTCCATTTTCAAAGCATTGTGATCTGAGAATATGCAGGGAATCATCTCAGTTTTTGATAATGGTTGAGTCCTGATTTGTGACCCAGTATGTGGTCTATTCTTGAGAAGGTTCCATGTTCACTTGAGAAGAATGAGTATTCTGTTGTTTTAGGGTGGAATGTTCTGTATGAGGTCCATCTGGTACAATGTGTCATTCAATGCTCTTGTTTCTTTATTGATTTTCTGCTTCGATGATCTGTCTATTTCTGAGAGAGGCATGTTAAGATCTCCTACTATTAATGTATTCATATCAATATGACCCTATTATGATGAATAGTTTTCTATGTAATTGGCTGCTTCCATACTGGGGGCATAGATACTTATAATTGTTAGATCATTTTGGTGGATAGTCCGTTTAAGAATTATGTAGTGTCACACACTGGACCAGATGGACATAACAGATATATTCAGAACATTTCATCCCAAAGCAACAGAATACATATTCTTCTCCAGTGCACATGGAACATTCTCCAGAATAGATCACATCCTCGGTCCTAAATCAGGACTCAATTGGTATCAAAAGATTGGGATCATTCCCTGCATATTTTCAGACCACAATGCTCTAAAGCTAGAACTCAACCACAAAAGGAAGTTTGAAAAGAACCCAAATACATGGAGACTAAACAGCATCCTTCTAAAGAATGAATGGGTCAACCTGGAAATTAAAGAAGAATTGAAAAAAATCATGGAAACAAATGATAATGAAAATACAACAGTTCAAAATCTGTGGGACTCAATAAAGGCAGTCCTGAGAGGAAAATATATAGCAGTACAAGCCTTTCTCAAGAAACAAGAAAGGTCTCAGGTACACAACCTAACCCTACACCTAAAGGAGCTGGAGAAAGAACAAGAAAGAAACCCTAAGCCCATCAGGAGAAGAGAAATCAAAAGATCAGAGCAGAAATCAATGAAATAGAAACCAAAAAAACAATAGAGCAAATCAACGAAACTAGGAGCTGGTTCTTTTAAAGAATTAATAAAATTGATAAACCCCTGGCCTGACTTATCAAAAAGAAAAGAGAAAGGACCCAAATACATAAAATCATAAATGAAAGAGGAGAGATCACAACTAACACCAAAGAAATACAAACTATTATAAGAACATACTATGAGCAACTCTTCGCCAACAAATTTGACAATCTGGAAGAAATGCATGCATTCCTAGAAACATATAAACTACCACAACAGAACCAGGAAGAAATAGAAAGCCTGAACAGACCCATAACCAGTAAGGAGATTGAAACAGTCATTAAAAATCTCCAAACAAACAGAAGCCCAGGGCAGGATGGCTTCCCAGGGGAATTCTACCAAACATTTTAAGAAGACATAATTCCTATTCTCCTCAAACTGTTCCAAAAAATAGAAATGGAAGGAAAACTTCCAAACTCATTTTATGAGGCCAGCATCACCTTGATCCCAAAACCAGACAAGGATCCCATCAAAAAGAGAGCTATAGACCAATAACCTTGATGTGCACAGATGCGAAAATTCTCACCAAAATACTAGCCAATAGGATTCAACAGTACATTTTTTTAAAGATTTTATTTATTTATTTGACAGAGAGATATCACAAGTAGATGGAGAGGCAGGCAGAGAGAGAGAGGGAAGCAGGCTCTCAGCTAGCAGAGAGCCCGATGTGGGACTCGATCCCAGGACCCTGAGATCATGACCAGAGCCGAAGGCAGCGGCCTAACCCATTGAGCCACCCAGGCGCCCCAAGATTCAACAGTACATTAAAAGGATTATTCACCACGACCAAGTGGGATTTATTCCAGGGCTGCAAGGTTGGTTCAACATCTGCAAATCAGTTACTGTGATTCAACACATCAATAAAAGAAAGAACAAGAACCATCTGATACTCTCAATAGATGCTGAAAAAACATTTGACAAAGTACAGCATCCCTTCCTGATCAAAACTCTTCAAAGTGTAGGGATAGAGGGGACATACCTCAATATCATCAAAGCCATCTATGAAAAACCCACTTCAAATATCATTTTCAATGGAGAAAAACTGAAAGCTTTTCCGCTAAGGTCAGGAACACGGCAGGGATGTCCATTATCACCACTGCTATTCAACATAGTACTAGAGGTCCTAGCCTCAGCAATCAGACAACAAAAGGAAATTAAAGGCATCCAAATCGGCAAAGAAGAAGTCAAATTATCACTCTTCGCAGATTATATGATACTATATGTGGAAAACCCAAAAGACTCCACTCCAAAACTGCTAGAACTTGTACAGGAATTCAGTAAAGTGTCAGGATATAAAATCAATGCACAGAAATCAGTTGCATTTCTCTACACCAACAACAAGACAGAAGAAAGAGAAATTAAGGAGTCAATCCCATTTATAATTGCATCCCAAACCATAAGTTACCTAGGAATAAAGATAACCAAAGAGGCCAGAGTCTATACTCAGAAAACTATAAAATACTCATGAAAGAAATTGAGGAAGACACAAATAAATGGAAAAATGTTCCATGCTCCTGGATTGGAAGAATAAATATTATGAAAATGTCTATGCTACCTAAAGCAATCTACACATTTAATGAAATTCCTATCAAAGTACCATCCATCTTTTTCAAAGAAATGGAACAAATAATTCTAAAATGTATATGGAACCAGAAAAGACCTCGAATAGCCAAAGCGATATTGAAAAAGAAAGCCAAAGTTGGTGGCATCACAATTCCGGACTTCAAGCTCTATCACAAAGCTGTCATCATCAAGACAGCATGGTACTGGCACCAAAACAGACACATAGATCAATGGAACAGAATAGAGAGCCCAGAAATAGACCCTCAACTCTATGTTCAATTAATCTTCGACAAAGCAGGAAAGAATGTCCAATGGAAAAAAGACAGCCTCTTCAATAAATGGTGCTGGGAATATTGGACAGCCACATGCAGAAAAATGAACTTGGACCATTTCCTTACACCACACATGAAAATAGACCCAAAATGGATGAAGGACCTCAATGTGCGAAAGGAATCCATCAAAATCCTTGAGGAGAACACAGGCAGCAACCTCTTCGACCTCAGCCGCAGCAACATCTTCCTAGGAACAACGCCAAAGACAAGGGAAGCAAGGGCAAAAATGAGCTATTGGGATTTCATCAAGATCAAAAGCTTTTGCACAGCAAAGGAAACAGTTAATAAAATCAAAAGACAACTGACAGAATGGGAGAAGATATTTGCAAACGACTTATCAGATAAAGGACTAGTGTCCAAAATCTATAAAGAACTTAGCAAACTCAACACCCAAAGAACAAATAATCCAATCAAGAAATGGGCAGAGGACATGAACAGACATTTCTGCAATGAAGACATCCAGATGGCCAAGAGACACATGAAAAAGTGCTCCATATCACTCGGCATCAGGGAAATACAAATCAAAACCACAATGAGATATCACCTCACACAAGTCAGAATGGCTAAAATCAACAAGTCAGGAAATGACAGATGTTGGCAAGGATGTGGAGAAAGGGGAACCCTCCTACACTGTTGGTGGGAATGCTTGCTGGGGCAGCCACTCTGGAAAACAGCATGAATGTTCCTTAAAATGTTGAAAATAGAACTGCCCTATGACCCAGCAATTGCACTACTGGGTATTTACCCTAAAGATACAAACGTAGTGATCCAAAGGGGCACGTGCACCCGAATGTTTATAGCAGCAATGTCCACAATAGCCAAACTATGGAAAGAACCTAGATGTTCGTCAACAGATGAATGGATCAAGAAGATGTGGTATATATACACAATGGAATACTATGCAGCCATCAAAAGAAATGAAATCTTGCCATTTGCGACAACATGGATGGAACTAGAGCGTATCATGCTTAGCGAAATAAGTCAAGCGGAGAAATACAACTATCATATGATCTCCCTGATATGAAGAAGTGGTGATGCAACATGGGGGCTTAAGTGGGCAGAATAAGAATCAGTGAAATAAGATGGAATTGGGAGGGAGACAAACCATAAGTGAATCTTAATCTCACAAAACATACTGAGGGTTGCTGGGGGGAGGGAGGTTGTGAGAAGGGGGTGGGATTATGGACATTGGGGAGGGTATGTGCTTTGGTGAGTGCTGTGAAGTGTGTAAACCTAGTGATTCACAGACCTGTACCCCTGGGGATAAAAATATATGTTTATAAAAAAAAAGAATTATGTAGTGTCCTTATGTATCTCTGACTACAGTCTTTAGTTTAAATTCTAATTTTTCTGATATGAGAATCGCTACCCCTGCCTTTTTTGAGGCCAATTTGCATGAAAGATGCTTCTCCATTTCTTGACTTTCAGTCTGGGTGTATCGTTAGGTTCAAAATGGATCTCTTGTAGATAGCATATTTATGGGTCCTGTCGATTTATCCCATCTGCAACCCTGTGCTGTTTTATTTGCGCATTTAGGCCATTCACTGAGAGTGATTATTGATAGATACATTTTTATTGACATCGTGTTACCTTTGAAGTCTTTCTTTCTGTGGATTGTCTCTTTATTTCTGTTCAATGCTATTCTTGGGATTTTTCCTCTTTTATAACCACCCCCCCTTAATATTTCCTGCAGTGTCGCCTTGGTGTTTGCATTTTCTTTTAAGCCTTGGCAATCTTGGAAACTCTTTATCTCCCCATCCATTTTGAATGTGAGTCTTGCTGGGTAAAGTATTCTTGGCTCCATGTTCTTCTCACTTAGTGCCCTGAGTATATCTTGCCAGGCCTTTCTGGCTTGCCAGGTCTCTGTGGACAGGTCTGACATTATTCTGATGGCCTTTCCTCTGTAAGTAAGGAGCCTCTTTGTCCTAGTGGCTTTCAAGAGATTATACCTACAGTTATGATTCCTCAATTTGACTACCAGCTGCCTTTATGTTTTTTTTTTTTTCTTTTAATGTATAATCTTGGGTGGAGACCATTCAGCCTCTAGTACATGAACACTGGTTCCATTGGCGAGTTTGGGAAATTTTTCACGAAGAACTTGTTCCACCATATCTTCTAGACTTCTTTCTCTCTCCTTCCCTTCAGGTATTCCAATAATTTTGACGTTGGAGCATTTCATGGCATCATTTATTTCCCTGATTCTGTTTTCGTGGCTTCTATGTTGTTTGTTCCAGGCTTCCTCCTGATTCTTTCTCTCTACCTGTTTGTCCTCCAGATCACTAATTCTATCTTCTGTCTCAGTTACCCTTTCTTTGAGAGAAATTAGATTAGATTTGAACGCTTTGAGAGCATTGTGATCCTCATCCCTGGTAGCTTTCAGCTCAGCCCTAACATTGCGAACATCATCTCTAGTCGCTTTTAGTTCGGCCCTAATCAATTCCGTTTGTTATCCATGGCTTTCTCCAACCTAGCTATTGCCTGAATTATTGTTAGCCCGAATTCTCTTTCCGACATATTGTCTATGTTGATAGCTGTTAGCTCTGTTGCAGAAGGTCCATCCTCTGTATTTTTCTTCTGTTGGGCATTCCTCCTCCTAGTCATTTTTGTGTGCGATGACTGAATGGATATATCTGGATGTATTGACCCTGGTGCAGTCAAGGTGCACCTTGTCACACTTCTGAGTAATCAGGATTCCCCACCCATACGATAGACAAAGAAAAGAAAAAGAAAAAAAAGAAAAAAGAGAGAGAGAGAGACAGAAGAAAAAAGGGAAGATGAAAGAGAAGGTTCAGCCTAAATGGGCCCCAATGTAAGGTTTATGAAGAATACAAGCAAAAACAGACAAACACAAAGACTAATAAAAGTATATGACATGAGGAAAAAAATGCAAATAAAAGTAAAACCTCTTGAAAAAGAACCCCAAGTGTAAGATTTATATACTATCAGGAGAAACACAAAAACACAGAAACGATGGTAGGAAAAAAAGATCGGAGAGTGGTTATAAATTCTCAGTTTGGGCGAGGAAGGTTGTTTTGATTCTTCCTGGATGTGTCTTGATATCTTTGTTGAAGGACTCAACTTTCCTAAGAAAAAGGGGGATTAAAAATTGGTTTACCTATGGGGTAGTATTGATTGGGGAAAGGGGATAATTTTGAAGTTTAACTCCATATGAATATTAGAAAATAAAAATATAAAGGAATAAACCAGACTGAACTAAACTAAAATAAAAAAAAATAAATTCAAAAAATTGAAATCCGGAAGTAAAACACAGGTGTATGTATCAAAAAGTTCAGGTTAGAAGGTTATTATGGAATTTGATGTACTGGGCATCTCACTGTGATGGTAAATAGGTTAAAAAATTATCTATATAATAAAAATGAACCAGAATAGTGGGAATGAGTTAAAAATAAAACTTGTCCTATGAAGTAGTGGTAGTTGTTCTCTTGTAGTCTTTATTTTTTTTTTCTTAGTTGTTTTTCTGGGGGACGGGCCTGCTACGTGGGTTTTCAGTCAATGATATTCCCTGAGTTAAGTCCCCTCACCCCCCTCAAGGGAGTGGGCTCTGAAGAAACTGTTTTTTTTTCAGGCTTTTGTTCTCTGGACGTTTTTATGTTTGTTCACTTTTTTTTTTTTTCTCTCACCTTGACCGCTTTTGATGGTTTTTGTAGTTTTAGAGGAAAACAAACTGCACCCTGACCACCCTCTCAGAGAGAAGCCTTAGTCTGGCTGCAGAGCCCAAATAAGTTCTCCCTTGGCCACTGGCATTGCAGGTTTTAAGTCTTGGTCTCTGGGGATGCAGGATCTTTTGTTTATACCCAAAACCATGGCAGCAGGGGCTGTCTGGGCAGCTCCAGACCACCAGAAATGTTCCAAGCAGCAATTGCACACTGAGTATTACCTGCTGGCCCAGGCTGGGGGTGCCTATTCTATCTGGGTCTAAAAGCGCATGGCTTGTGAGCACCTCTTTAAGGGAGGCTATGGGTCACGCACGCTTTTCAGGCTCTGAGAACGGGGCTCAGGTCCGAAAGCACCAGGCTGGGCCTTCGTGCACCCCTCTCAGGGGAGAGTTTGGGGCGCCCATCTTAGGCTCTGAAACAATGGCATGGGTCAAAGTGCTGGCTGGGTCTTTGTGTACCTCTCTCAGGGGAGGATGAGGGGCGTGCACATCTCAGGCTGTATAGCAGTGCTCACGTGTTCCGCCATCTGGGGTGGCTCCCAGCCCCTCACCGGAGCTGGACCCCATGCATTCTTGGGTGTGCTGGCGGCTTAGGGATCAAGACCTCGTTTCTCTGCTGTACTCTCTCTGGCTCAGTGCCAGGGGAGGCTGTCCCGGGACCCAGGACTTAATCCCCTGCCCCTAGCCATCGGGATTCCCACAATTTCCTACCCCCCAACCCGGTGATCCTTTGCTCTTTTGAAGTGCTTTCAACCAGTCTCCAAGTTAATGCTGGTCCCCAGCCGCAGGGCACTCTCACTCGTATTAGGGGTATTACTTTCCAACGGGTCGCCTCTGGTGGCTCCCTCCCCCTTTTGTTTATCTTCCAATATCAGTTCACCATTCCCACTCTGCTTTACCTGCCCACTGACGTCTTCTGCCCCTGTAGAGATCCACATGTGTATAATTCTGACCTCAGGCTGATTTCATGGGTGATCCAGAATTCTTTGGTAGGTAATCAGCTCACTTTAGGGTACAGGTTTAAAAGGCGCCTCCTCCTACTTCCCCGCCATCTTGTCCCCTATTTCCAACTTTTTGCCATGTAACTGCTTGTCTCAATTTCACTGAGGTTTTTTTTTTTTTTTTCCTTTGAAGTTTTCCCTTTTCTTTCTTTTGGAGCATATTCTTCTATCTCCTTAATTTGCTTGATTTTATGCATTTATTTGTTTGACTTAGGTTAAAGTTACCTCTCTTAATTTTGAAAGAGTAGCTTTGTATAGGAACATTCTGTGTTCAGACTAACTGCGCCTGGCAAATTTGGCTGGATGGAGCTGCAACAGGTTTGGGCTGTGGGCCCCTAAGCACTTTGCAATGGGGCGCCACTCTAGTGGGATGTCTGGAGCTTCAGGGTGTGTGGCCCAAATTATTCCTGTGTCACTCTGCACAGGGGTTTTCCCTGTTAAGAACAGAAAGAGCTATCATGGGTATAGGCAGGGTGTTCCAAATGTGTTTCGTAGATTGTGCCCTAGTGGGATGGTTAGAGCTGATGTGGGTGCATGCTGGTGTGTCCCATGGTGCTCCCTCCAGGGGTGCCTTGGTGAGATGGCTGGAGATAAAGCACATATGGCTCATGGTGTCCTCAGGTCATGGCTCATAGGTCATAGTCCTGGTGCTCCATGCAACAGATGCCCTGATAGCACAGTTGGAAATGAAGTAGGCATGGGTTAGGGGTAATAGGGTGCATTGTGCAGAGAGTACCCTAGCAGCATGGCTTGAGCTGGAAGAAGCATGGGGTGGGTGTTCTGGAATGCTATGGACTTGTGCTTCTTTGGCAAGATGGAATGAGCTGTAGTGAATGTAGGCAGATGTGTCCTGGTTTGTGCCACTCTGGGACCACTTTTGTATAATAGCTGGAGCTTGGTTTGGTGCAGCTGGGTGTGCCAACTTGGGTGAGTGGCTGGTGGGCTAGGGGCTCTGGGCTTGCTGAGGAACTAGGAAAAGTAAAATTCTCAACTCCTGCTCCTATCTGATTTATGAAGATCGAGGGAGAACATAAACAGTGGCATTTGACAAATTCTCTGACCCCATAGAGAGTTTCAGCAGTTCTTCCATCACTTGGAAATGCTAGTGGAGAAGCGCTAGAAATGTTAGGGTTAATGAATGGGTATCCTTCACTTCTAGTCTAGTTTCCCTTTAAGCTGAGGCTTTTCTGTGCCTCAGGGCAAGTGACTTTGTGCATTTTAATTATTTTGTTTGGTTTTCTAAGGTTTTATTAATTTATTTGGTACAAGCAAGGCGAGTAGCAGACATAAGGAGAGAGAGAAGCAGACTCCCCAATGAACAGGGAACGTGATTCAGGACTTAATCCCAGGACCCCAGGATGACTCAAGCTGAAAGAAGAACCTTAATGACTGAGCCACCCAGGCATGTCCTTTTTTCCCCCTCAATGTTTTCTCTCCCCAGTGAAGTCTGAGCATCAGAGGTGATGCTTCCATCATTATGGTTATTCCATCTCTCTTGCCATTCTTGGTGCGATCCTTTATCCTTTATTGTGCAAAAACTGTTCAATCAGCCTTTAGTGTTTCTTCAGGAGAAATTGCTCTAAATGTAGGTATAAATTTTGTATGCCTATGGGATATGATTTCAAGTTCTTCCTAGCCTGCTACCTTATATCCCCCCATTAAAATAATTGTATAATTCAGTGGCATTAACTACATTCACATTTTTATGCAGACCATAAGCACCACACATCTCCAGAATTTGTTTCACCTAGAAAAATTGAAATTATAACCATTAAACATTAAATCCCCATTATCTTCTCCTCCAAACCATTAGAAACCACCATTTTCAGTGAAGCCCTTCTGAATGGATGAGTGAAATATGAAGTATCATGTTTGTGAAAACAAGGGTTTAATTACACTAGAGGACTCTAGAAAGACTAGTGCAAAGAGCAAAGCTACTCAATGATCCTTTCTCACAAATGTACCCTTAAAATCATCAATGCAGGCCCTTCAGCAAATAAAGTTTGTCATTTAGGATACCTAGCATTTCTGTAAAATATGCTACAATAAGATTTAATTGAGGATTGAATTTTTTATATTTAATGTTTGCTATATGCTATTCTCGGTTTTCAGGAAAAAAAATTAAGTAACTGCCCAAGAATGATTGGCATTACATGTAAATTTCAAATTAATTGCTTCATTACATTTGGGAAAATTTTGCTATCTTAATGATAGTACTGAATTTTATAATAAAAATAGAACTTGCTTCATATAATATAACATTTCTTATATATTTTGGGGCATATTTTACCTTGCCTGCTAACCTTAATAAAAAATGGTTTATTGATACATAATTGACATAAAACTATAAATTTAAGATGTAAAACGTTTTACATGTATATTTGCAAAATGATTACAATAGTTAATATCTCCACCATTTTACTTATTTATCATTTTTTGTGTGTAGTGAGAATATTAAGATCTGCTCTCTTAGCCATTTTCAAATATACAATATATTATTAACTAGAGTCATCATGTTACACATTCTCTTCAGAACTTATAAGTGGGAGACTGTACATTTTGACCAATATCTCATTTCTCCCACACCCCAGTCCTGAGCAATCATCATTCTATTCTGTTTCTGCAATTCTAACCTTTTTAGATTCCACATGTGTAATATCATACAACACTTGTTTTTCTCTCTCTGACTTATCATAGTGGTTTCAGGGTCACTTCATGTAACAACTGGCAGAATTTATTTTTTATGGCTAAATAATATTCCATTGTATATACATATACCATTTTTTTTTGCCCATTCATTACATTCATGGGTATTTAAATTGTTTTCATATCATTGCTATTATGAACATTACTGTCATGAACAAAATCTACATGATCCCTTTATTTTTCGATTTGCAGAAACTGTTCAATCAGTCCTCAGTTTTTCTTCAGGAGAAATTGTTCTAAATGTGGGTATAGATTTTGTATGCCCATGGGATATGTTTCAAGTTCTTCCTACAATGACACCTTATACCCCTCATTAAAAATAATTATATAATGACTAAATTGAGATAATAAAAAATGAATAAATAAAAATATATATAATTCAGTGGCATTAACTGCATTCACATTATTGTGCAAGTATCACTTTGATACCCTATGTTTTTTTTTACTTTGATTATATACCCAAAAGCAGGATTGCTTGTCGTGGCTGCAGTGACAAATCGACCAGGAACCTGAGGGTAAGAGGATGGTGAAAAGAAATTAAGAGACAAAGAGATGGGGGCAGGAGGAGCATTGAGGAGGATGTCCAACAGTGCCAATTTTATTCCACGTCTTATAAGCATTTATAAGGCAGACCACAATAGGAGGAATAATACATCAGTATCTAGTCAGATAACTGCAAGTTCCTATAACAAGTTTACATTAACTACAAACAAATCTCATGATGCCAGGTAGTCATGGCTAATGCCATTTGCTACTGTTGATGCAAGACAATCAACCAGGGAGTAGGTTATGGGAAGTAGAGGAACAACGAGGACCAACTAAGAATTCATAACCCTAACCACATTGTTCCCTTCTGTAGGGAGAGCGTGTGGGAAGTCACATAGGCAAGCGCACGACACATAGCACAGACCCTTTCTCAGTGTTACTCAACTTTCCTGTCCTTAACCCCTTATCAAGGCATCCGGACTTTAAAGGAGACACAAGTCAGGGCCTGGTTTGATCCATGACTCCAACCATGCCGTAACCTCCAATTGCTACATCATATACTAGCTCAGTTTTAATTCTTTGAGGAACCTATAAATTATTTTCTATAATGACTTCACCAATTCATATTTCAACCAACAGTGAACAAGGTTTCCCATTGTACCACAATTTAGGTGACACTTGTTATCTCTTGTCTTCTTAATGAAAGCCACTAATGGATGTCAGTTGATATCATAGTTTTAATTTTCAAATCTGAAATATTAGATAATTTGAGTAAATTTCCAGGTATTGTTGCTACTTGTGTGTCTTCTTTGGAAAAGATATATTAATTACTCTTCTCATTTCATTATTTTAATTAATTAATCAATTATAATTTTAAATTATATTATGTTAGTCATCATACAGTACATCATTAGTTTTTTATGTAGTGTTCCATGATTCATTGTTTGTGTATGACACCCAGTGATCCATGCAATATATGCCCTCCTTAATACCCATCACCAGGCTCACACATTCCCCCTTCCATGTCCCCTCTAAAACCCTCAGTTCATTTCTCAGAGTCAACAGTCTCTCAAGGTTCATCTCCCCCTCTGATTTCCTCCCACTTCACTTTTCCCTAAGACATTCTCCTAATGATCTCCATGTTATTCCTTATGTTCCACAAATACATCAAACCATATTATAATTGTCTTTCTCTGTTTGACTTATTTCATTTAGCAAAATCTCCTCCAGTTCTATCTATGTTGATGCAAAAGTTGGGTATTCACCCTTTCTGATGGGTGCATAATATTCCACTGGGTATCCAGATGTGGAAGACCACATCTTCCTTGTACATTCGTCTGTTGAAAGAGATCTTGGCTTCTTCCACAGTTTGGCAATTGTGGACATTACTGCTATGATCACTGGGGTATAAGTGCTTTTTTTTCACAAGAAACAAGAAATGTTGGAGAGGTTGTGGAGAAAGGGGAACTCCCAAACACTGTTGGTGGGAATGCAAGTTGGTACAGCCACTTTGAAAAACAGTGTGGAGGTTCCTCAAAAAGTTAAAAATAGAGCTACCCTATGACCCAGCAATTGCACTACTGGGCATTCACCTCAATGATGCAGATGTAGTAAAAAGAAGGTGGGTATTAGAGAGGGCACGGATTGCATGGAACACTGGGTGTGGTGCAAAAATAATGAATATGGTTATGCTGAAAAGAAGTAAAAAATTTTAAAAAATGAATAAAATTAAAAAAATAAATAAACAATGAATGAATGAGTGAATGAATATAAATACATACATACATACATATATACATACATACATACATAGACATGGATACAAATGGTGGGTAAGAGAAAATTTGTTTGAAGTTCTTAGAGAACGTCACACGTTTTTCAGATAATTAGGATTTACATTCAAGAACTCAAAATGAAGATAAGGAAGATTGCAAGGGTAAGAACAGATAATTTAATATGAAAAAAATTAAAAACTGGAACAGGTGATAATACTGGGAGTATGAGTATTATTCCTGGACAATGTGGAAGACGTACCTGCTACTAGTGATTATGATTACAGAAACAGTCACCATTAGATTTTTCCTCTAACATTAAGTTGTATAGGTTTTGGCATGGAACGTACAGAGTTGTGTTCTAAAATTTGTATGGAACCAGAAAAGACCCTGAATAGCTAAAATAATGTTGATAATGAAAATCAAGCCTGGAGGCATCCCGATTCTGTACTTAAAGCTGTATTACAAAGCTGTAATCAGTATGGACAGTATGGTACTGGCACAGAAAGAGACAGATAGATTAATGCAACAAGGTAGAGAATCCATAATGGACCCAGAACTATATGGTCAACTAATCTTCAACAAAGCAGGAAAATGAAAGTCTGTTCAGCAAGTGGTGTTGAGAAAAATGGAGAGCAACATGCAGAAAAATAAAACTGGACAATTTTCTTACACCATACACAAAAATTAATTCAAAATAAAAGAACTAAGTATGAGACAGGAATTCATCAAAATCCTAGAAGAGAACAAAGGCAGTAACCTCTTTGACCTCAGCCATAGTAACTTCTTAATAAACATGTTACCAGACACAAGAGAAACAAAAGCAAAAATGAACTATTGGGACTTCATCAAGATTAAAAGCTTATGCACATCAAAGTAAACCGTCAACAAAACTAAAAGGCAGCCTATGGAATGGGAGAAGATATTTGAAATGATGTATATGGTAAAGGATTAGCATCCAAAATCTACAAAGAATTTATCAAACTAAACACCTATAAATTAATTAATCCAGTTAAGAAATGAGCAGAAGTCTAGAATAGACATTTCTCCAAAGAAGACATCCAGGTGCCTAATAGAAACATGAAAAAATGCTCAAAATTACTCATCATCAGGGAAATACAAATCAAAAGCACAGTGACATACTGCCTCATACCAGTCAGAATGGCTGAATTCAATAACAGAAGAAACAACAGGTGTTGGTGAGAATGTGGGAAAAGGTAACCCCTTTGCATTTTTGGTGGGAAAGCAAATTGGTGACATCACTCTGGAGAACAGCATGGAGGTTCCTCAAAAATTAAGAATAGTACTACTCTAGGATCCATCCAGAAATTGCACTTCTAGGTAATTACCCAGAAAATACAAAAATAATAGTCAAAAGTGATACATGAGTGTGATGTTTATAGCAGCATTATTTATAATAGCCAAATTATAGAAGCATTCCAAGTGTCCCTCAACTGATGATGGATAAAGAAGTGTTATATATACACAATGGAATGTTACTTAGCTATAAAATAAAATCTTTGCAACGATGTGGGTGGAGTACAGGATATTGCTTTAAGCTCAAGAATTTAGTCAGAGAAACACAAACATCATATTATTTCACTCATTTGTGGAATTAAAAAAAACAAACAAACGAACAAAGTGGGGGTAAAAAAGGAAAGCAATAAACCAAGAAACCGACTCTTAACTATAGAGAGAGAAAAAAAAAACATGGTTATTGGAGGGTAGTGAGTGTGATGATGGGTTAAATAAGTGGCGAGATATAAAGAGTGCACTTTTGATGAGCACTACGTATTGTATGGAAGTCTTTAATCACTATATTGTACAACTGACAGTAATATTACACTGTATGCTGATTAACTGGAATTTAAATTAACACTTTAAAAAAGAGTATCTGACCATATCATCAAGTGAGCATGGGTAAGATCTGCCCATAATAACTTGGATTCCCTCATGTACATCAAATATCAGGATTGAGTTTGTCCCAGAACAATTTGTTATGAGATGAAATTGATGTATCCAAGATCGGGTGTGAGAAACACCTGAAGTATCATAACTTATACAAGAAAATCTCCATGTGCCACTAATGTTGTATTCGCGTCTCTCCATCAGCTCATACTTATGGCAAAATAAGGGATTCACTAATAACTAGCAAATAGAAAAGGAAAAATATTGAAACCTTTATTATTGTTGTTGTAGCTTTGTAAGTTATGGCTTTGAATGACAGTAGTGATGAAAAATAGGTCCAATAGTTAGAACTTTTCATATGCACCTGATCTTCACATTTTGTGGAAAGAGAAATGCTTCAAAGTTAGAATAACTCTAATAGTCTTGTGTAGTGACAACTGACTTGGCAGGTTGCCTAGAAATATGGATATATTTATATATAGCATATATAGATCTATATATATATCCATATATAAATATATATGGATATATATCTATATAGCATAGATGAAAAGTTGGAAACTGGGAGTGCTTGTGGTATGTGAGTGGGCACATAGCAGTGGCTATGAAATGAGAGTATCTAGGTATTTCATGAAAACACTCCTGAAGGAACATCCACTAAAGGTAAAGTACTAAAAAATAGGAAAAAAAAAGATTCTTCTAGTTGAAATCCATTAACCTTTGGTATTGCTGGTAAATGGGCATAATAATGTAGCATTTGCCATCTTTTCAAGGGTGGAGTTTATGAATAGGTCCCACAGCATGGACTCCTACTCACCAATGTTGATCTAGATACCATCACTGACAAGTTTCCAACTAGTCAGTGATAAAAGACCAAAGTTGAGCCTGATGAGACACCATCTCAGCAAGACACCACCATTGGTCAATTGATGCCATAATAATATTTTAGATCATTTGTTGATGGTATAGATTCATTTTGACTGAAAGAGGCAAATAAATGCTACAGCAGTGGAGTTTTTTTGTCCACATGGCATTAAGCACTGCAACTTAGGACTTGTAGTATGTTTTATCCACTGGCACTGGATAGTATGTAACATTTCATCAGATAAAAAAATTGAAAGCACAGAAGGTGTAACAGTGGGCACATAATTATGGGTTCACTGCTGTATCACCCACTGTACTACCCAAAACCTTACAGTATGAATGTGCATTGAAACAGTTTGTTGAAGATACCACTGAGGTGACACTTTTGATTGTTAGGGATGACACCCTAGATGGGTAAGGAGTCCTTTTCCTAAAAGTATTATTTTAAATCAGTGTTCGTTAGAGGATTCTGTATATTTTATATTTATTTGGCAGAATATATAGGTCCAATTATCAAGACATGTAGTGTGACAACATTTAACATTGTAACTAGTAACTAACTGGAAAAATTTGTGCTTACACCTCCCTCAATTAGCTATGTGAGTGTTTCTGTTTTCCAAAGGGTGAACAATGCCATCGTGGGGAACTATGAAAATTCCATTGCATTTTTTAAAATTTTATTTTATTTTTTTTTAGTTTTCCAAGTTTCATGGTTTATGTACCACACCCAGTGTTCCATGAAACCCATGCCCTCCTTAATATCCACCACCTGGATATTAAGGAGGGCAACCTTTCAGCCCCCTCCTCTCCAAAACCCTCAGTTTGTTTCTCAGAGTCCACAGTCTCTCGTGGTTCATCTCCCCCTCCGATTTCCCCCAACTCACTTCTCCTTTCCTTCTCCCAATGTCCTCCGTGTTATTCCTTGTGCTTCACAAGTAAGTGAAACCACATGATAATTGATTCTCTCTGCTTGACTTATTTCACTTAGCATAATCTCCAGTCCCATCCATGTTGATACGAAAGTTGGGCATACATTCTTTTTGATGGAGACATAATACTCCATTGTGTATATGGACCATATCATTTCATCCATTCGTCTATTGAAGGGCATCTTGGCTCTTTCCACAGTTTGATGACTGTGGCCATTGCTGCCATGAACATTGGGGTACAGATGGCCCTTACTTTCATTACATCTGTATCTTTGGGGTAAATACCCAGTAGTGGAGTCATAGGGTAGCTCTATTCTAATTTCTTAAGGAATCTCCACACGGTTTTGCAAAGTGGCTGCACCAACGTGCATTCCCACCAAGAGTGTAAGAGGGTTCCCCTTTCTTCACTTCCTTGTTGTTTCCTGTCTTGTTAATTTCGGCCATTCTAACTGGTGTAAGGTGGTATCTCAATGTGGCTGCAAAGCAAAGGAAACAGCAAAACAAAGAGGCAACCCACGGAATGATAGAAGACATTCACAAATGACACTACAGACAAAGGGCTAATATCCAAGATCTATAAAGAACTCCTCAAATTTAGCCTTCAAAAAACAGAGAATCATGTCAAAAAATGGGCAGAAGACATGAACAGACACTTCTTCAAAGAAGACATACATTTGGCTAACAGAAACATGAAAAAATGTTCATCATCATTAACCATCAGGGAGATTCAAATCAAAACCACATTGAGATACCATCTAACACCATTGTATTTTAAGATATTTCTGTTCCCTAAGAACACTGAGCTGATCATGCTAAGTAATAAGCAAAGAGAGAAGTCACCAAGGTAACTGTCCTTGTCAGTAGGAGATATCAGAGCTACTGTTGAATAGAAAGGTAGGGAAGAATATGCTTTGCTACCCAAGTGATACGTTTGGATATCTCATGGTACATTCTTTTCCAATTTTAACAGTAAGAAGACAAGTATATTAAGCAAAGGAATAAAATTCCAGTTTACATTACAGGTAAACTATTTGTTCCTTCCTTGTAGAGTCAGCATCTTATTTTTCAATTAACTTTCCCTTTAAATTTATTCTAGAGAAATAGGGCTGTTACATACTGTAAATTGTCTTAGAAGAGATACTAGTAATTATGTTTACTTGTTTTATATTACATACTATTCCATATTACTATTCCGTCAGAAAAGTGTTTCTCTCAGTAATTATACGTTAAGTCCACATGACATGAAATGAATATATTCTTGGAAAAGTGATGGATTGATTCCCCCAGTGCTTGGGAATGTTGCCAGCACATAGACTTCAGCTATCCATCCACTGCAGTCTCTACTGAATTGAGCTTTGATCAGAAGAACGATTTCATCCAAGATAACCCTCACTTCCTGACTATAGCATGCACTGTGTTGTCAATGTGGGATCTTAAATATGAGCCATTGTCTCAACACGGGAACATTCTAAAGTACCCTGTGGTTTCACTGAAGGACTCTGCAGAGCTCACATTGCAGTTTAACTTCCTCTCTATTTCTGCCCCTAACCAGTTATTAATCTTTAAAAATTCCTAGTAGGTTTCATAGATTCTAATATTTGAATATGTTTAATGAAGAACTAATTTGCATCATGGAAATCCTAATCCATAGCCAGCCCCTCTTCACTACTGTGAGTGTTGTTTGAATGTCAAGGTATAGAATGTTTATATAAATGATATACTAAAAATGTTATCTGTATAAGTCCTACTTAATATTCATAAGAGTACAGTTTATATAATTTGATGGTGGATTATGATGAGAGAAAGAATTAATATCTTTAAGACATGAAAACTTTACATAAAGAAAAAAATTTTATATAAAAAATAACTACAGTTCCAAGTAGAATTTATGAAAAATGTTATCGTTTTTTATTCCCTTGTGTCAATAGACAAAATATACATGATTAAAAAATTAGAGTATAATATGATCAAATCCCACTTATATTCATAATCTCCTCATGTAATGGCATACATATCAATATTTTATGCTCTATAATTAAAAATAATTCTTGAATTGCTAAGAATTTTGAGAATTAGAGAAACTCCATACATAAAATATTTCCTCAATTTTTGAAGTGGATGTGATTAGGCCACCATAAATGGATTTTAATCTTAAATTTTGAAGAGAAATCTATGAGTTTAAAATGGAGACATAGATATGATAATAGTAATTTTATAAAAAAGGCCTTTGTAGAATTAGTTTGTGTCCATTATATGTCATCTTAAGTTATGTTTCTGTAACAAAATACCTCAATATTGGAATAGCTTACAAAAAAAATCACATTATGCCCTAGAGGATGAGGAACCTCCAGGGCTCAGTGATAGTTTTTCTTATCATTATCTTTATTTTAGAATCACAGGTTGAAAGAATGAATTATACTTTGGGATTTTGTCAAGTTTGTTGCAAAGGGACAAACATACCTAGCCATAAAATACATAATAGGTCTTAACATTTTTACTTGAAAATGTTAATTTTATTTCTGTTCACTTATTTTTGCCAAAAAATAAAGGCCAAGCCTGGCATAAAGGAAGGTGAGTGGGATAATTCTTCCATAGTTTTGGGCTCTGATAGGATAAGATCATACCAAAAGTTATATATATAAATAAAATAAATAAATTATTACATATAATAATACATACATATAAATAAATTTATACATATAAATAAATTATTTATACATATAAATAAATTATTACAAGGTATTGGCAATCCACTAAGTTTCTTTATTGGGATACTTGTCAGCAGCAAATGATTAGCTTCTCTTCATGGCACAAGAAAAAAGATTAATTGTTGGGGTAAGAATTCCATTAAGGGGAAAGTAATTTCCCATAGTGTTAGGAATAAATCTCTGTTAATTGTAGGTATGTAAAGGTTTCTTGTCCTCAAGAGAGATCAGAAGATAGGTCCAATTGCCAGGGGGGAAAAACCAGGTCCCAAAGATCCTAGGATAATAGGTAATGAGATAAGATAGAACCAATCTTCACTACAACATAAACAGTGTCATCATGGAAATATTGTTCCATCTTGGAGACACAGTAAAATAGATGCTGCCATAATTTTCATGATAGATTTGTGTTTAATTGTGTCATCATAGGAGAAATAAAGGCCAACCTTTAACAAAGAAGCCAAATTGGCCCCATATTACAAAGAACGGGATCTGAGCTTCATTATTTCCCTTTTTGTGTGTGGGGTTGACTTAATTTGGTGTTGATTCTCCAGTTTTTTAAGGTATAAAGACAGCTAGAGGCTTTTAAAACCCATTTTCTGTCTTTTCATTGCTGTTATTAAAGCACAGTTGATGTGCAATGTCACATTAGTTTGAGGTGTATATAGAGTGATTTAAAAATTCTATGCATTACACAGTGGTCACCAGGATATGTGTAGTTACCATCTGTTACCATTCATAGCATTCTGTTATTACAATATTATGAACTATATCCCCTACACTGTACTTTACACTCCCATAATGTATTTATTTTATAACAGAAAGTTTATACATTTTAATCCCATTCACCAATTTCACCCAAGCCCCAGTCATCTCCCCTCTGGCAACCACTAATTTATTTTCTATATTTATAAATGTTCCTAGTTTGTTTCTTTGTTTTCTGTTTCTTTTTTTTTTTTTCAGGAATCTGCATGTAAATGAAATCATACAACATTTGTCTTTTCTAGGCATATTCATTTCACTCATCATAATCCATGTTGAGATCACTGCATAGTCATGAAATTTGAAACTATATTCACTTATATGTTTCCTACAGCATTATTTATGATAGCTAAATTTTGTAAGCAATCTAAGTGTCCATTAATAAGTGAGTAGAAAAATAAAATATGCACACACACACATAATGTAACATTACTCAGCCATAAAAGAAATCTTATGTAATCTTGTTTTTCATGATATTCTTGGGGTTTTTCCTCTTTTTTTTTTTTTTGTTTTTCCTCTTTTATAGAATTCCCCTTTAATATTTATTTCAGTGTCAGCTTCGTGGTCCCATACTCTTAAACCTTGCCGGTCTTGGAAGCTTTTTATCTCTCCATCCATTTTGAATGTCAGTCTTGCTGGATAAAGTAATCTTGGCTGCAGGATCTTCTAATTTAGTGCCCTTAATATGTCTTGGTAGCCTTTTATGGATTGCCAGGTTTCTGTGGACAGGTCTGACAATATTCTGATGGGCTTTCCTCTGTTCATAAGGGATTTCTTCCCCCTATCTGTTTCCAAGAGCTCCTGTTTACAATTACGATTCATCATTTTCACAATCAGTTGTCTCGCGGTCTTTCTAGATTCTATGATTTTGGGGGAAGACCTTTATGCCTCTCGGACATGATCGCTGGTTCCATTCCCCTGACTGGGAAAATTTTCATGGAGAATTTGTCCATCTATATCTTCTAGTCTTCTTCCTAGTCTCCTCCCCCTCAGGGTTTCCAAAATTCTGATGTTGGAACGTTTCATGGACATTTGTTTCCCTAATTCTGTTTTCATGGATTCTAAGCTGTTTATTCCAGGCCTCTTTCTGGTCATTTGTCTCTATCAGCTTGTCGTCTGGATCACTAATTCTATCTTCTGCCTCAGTTACCCTAGATGTTAGAGAATTTAGATTAGATTGGAACTCATTGATAGCATTTTTAACTTCTTCCATGGTGGCTTTCACTTCTGCCCTATTCAATTTCACGTTGTCATTAATGGTTTTCTCCAACCTAGACATTGCCTGTGTATTTACACCAAATATATGGATGTAGTGAAAAGAAAGGCCATCTGTACCCCTGGGTTCATTTAGCAGCAATGGCCACAGTCGCCAAACAGTGGAAAGAACCAAGATGCCCTTCAATGGACGAATGGATAAAGAAGATGTGGTCCATATATGCAATGGAGTATTATGCCTCCATAAGAAAAGATGAATTCCCAACTTGTATCAACATTGACAGGACTGGAAAACCTTATGCTAGGTGACATAAGTCAAGCAGAGAGAGTCAATTATCATATGATTTAGCTTATTTGTGGAGCATAAGGAGTAACACAGAGTACATGGGGAAATGAAGATGAGAAGTGAGTTGGGAGAAATTGGAGGGGGAGATCAACCATGAGAGACTGTGGACTCTGAGCAAAAAACTGAGGGTTTTGGAGGGGAGGGTCTTGGGGAGTTGGTTGAGCCTGGTGGTGGGTATTGTGGAGTGCACTTATTGCATGGAGCACTGGGTGTGGTAAATAAACAATGAATTCTGGAACACTGAAAATAATCTAAAAAAAAAAGAATGGTGTCTTGTTAAAGCTGATTTTATCAATAAATTAAGGAATAAATTAAGTTTCCAAACTCATTCACAGTCTCCATACAATTAGATAAAATACCTCATGCTTAAGACTGTATAGTTTGTTGTCACAAATGGACTTACTAACAGCAACATGACAATTTAGTGCCACAATAGAGGGTAATATATCTTCATTGGTTTCTTTTTTCTTATTTTTTCCTATTATGTTCAATTAGCCAACATGAAGTACATCATTAATTTTTGATGTAGTGCTCAACGATTCATTGTTGTGTATAACCCCCCATTCTTTTCATGTCATGGGTCCTTCTTAATACCCATCACCCAGTTACCCCATTCCTCCACCCCACCCCTTCTGTAAACCTCACTTTGGTTCCCAGAGTCCAGAGTCTCTCATGGTTTGTCTTCCTTTCTGATTTCTTCCCATTCAGTTTTCCCTCTGTTCCCCTGTGATTCTCTGTACTATTCCTATGTTCTACTTATGCATGAAACTGTATGATAATTGTCTTTCTCTGCTTGACTTGTTTCACTTAGCATAATCCCCTCCAGTTCCATCTATGTTGATGCAAATTGTGGGTATTCATGCTTTCTGATGACTGAGTAATATTCCATTGTATATATGACCCACATCTTCTTTATCCATTCACCTGTTGGAAGACATCTCAGCTCTTTCCACAGTTTGGTTATTGTGGACATTCCTCCTGTGAACATTGGTGTATGCATGCCTCTTTTTTTTTTTTTTACTACATCTGCATCTGTGGGGTAAATACCTAGTAGTGCAATTGATAGATGGTATGGTATCTCTATTTTTAAAGTCTTGAGGAACCTCCATACTGTTTTCCAGAGTGGCTCTATCAGCTTGTGTTCCCACCAACAGTCGAAAAGGTTTCGCCTTTCTCCACATACTCACCAACACCTGTCGTTTCCTACGTTGTTAATTTTAACAATTCTGACTGGTATGAGGTAGTATCTCATTGTGCCTTTCATTTGTATTTCCCTGATGGCAAGTGATGTGGAGCATTTTCTCATGTGTCTATTGTCCATTTGTATGTCTTCTTTAGAGAAATGTCTGTTCATGTCTTCTACCCAGTTTTTAACTGGATTATTTGTTTTTTGAGGAACTGAGTTTGATAAGTTCTTTATAGATCTTGAGTATAAGCCCTTTATTTCTAATGTCATTTGCAATTTGCAATTATCTTCTTCCATTCTCTGGGTTGCATCTTAGTTTTGTCGACTGTTTCCTTTGCTGTGCAGAAGCTTTTTCATTTGGAGGGAAGTACATAATGGCTCTTCATTAGTTTCTTCTTTTTAATTTTTTTAAAGATTTTATTTATTTGTTTGACAGAGAGAGACAGTGAGAGAGGGAACACAAGCAGGGGGAGTGGTATAGGGAGAAAGAGACCTCCAACTGAACAGGGATCCTGATGTGGGGCTCAATCCCAGGACCACAGGATCATGACCTGAGTCAGACACTATGACTGAGCCACCCAGGTACCCCCTCTTTATTGGTTTCTAACAAATAGCTATATATTCCAAGTATTGGCATAGATGATGTGTTCGTTTATGAACTTAAGCATGTTCATTTATGAAAATTAATTGAGTTTCTCACAATTTATGTATTTTTCTGTATATTTGATTTATGCACTTTACCATAAAAAGTAGTTTTATGTAACTGTCAATACATCATCCATTTTCTTTTTTAAATGTAAATAATAACATCTAAATATTATAATCATTCTTTACTTTTAATCTGCAGTCTTTATAAAACATAAAATAATGTTTACTTTTCCTCTTGATTGAAATTTTTTCACCTTACAGATGAATATTTCAGTCTACATCACTGTATTTTCTTTGGGATACTTATGGAAGAACTTGGTGGAAAAAAACTCTACTTTTGTTATTGAATTATTTTATGTTCTTCTTAAAAATGTATGAGAATTTCAGTTTCAGTTCCTACTAACTAATGTAGAGTTCCAACAACTGATCTTCAGAGTTCTTCTACTTAATTTTTTTTAATTTGAATTTTAAAAATTTTATCTGTTTGGGGCTGCCTGGGTGGTTTAGCCAATTGAGTATCTGACTCTTGATTTCAGCTCAAGTCATGATCTCAGGGTGGCGAAATCAAATCCCATGCTGGGGTCCCTACTCAACAGGAAGTGTGTATCTCTCACTCTGCCCCCTTCCTTGGCTCACAACTGTTTCTCACTCTCTCTCAAATAAAAAAAATAAAATATTAAAAAATAAAATTGCAAATCTTTGACCACATGAGTAATTACTATTTTCCTTCAGCTTTTGTTTTTATCTTTTACCTACTTTAGCCTAATATTTAAAGAGATCCTGTCTTTTAATTCAATTTAAATCCCATGGACTATATTTATGATGATGGCTTGCATTCACTCTACATGACCCTCTATATGCTCCGGTTAATCTCCTTGCACCCTCATACCCATTTAAGTCCAACATCTTTTGTTCTGATAACATGATTCTTTATGGAGCTGGAAAAAAAGTAAGAACTAGTCTGAATACCACCATTTTAATTTGTAAACTTTACTGAATTTTTAAATTTCAGGAACAGTTGTATTCATCTACAGTCCAGTCAATGTTTCTCTTTCTATATAACTATTTTATACCATTTTCATTTTCCTGAAACCTTGAATGCCTTCCATTTCCACATTACTTTCATCTGATTACTTGTTTTCCATTTTAATAAAAATATTAAAATATTTAAAACACTTCTAAATCTGCATTATTGCCACACATTCACCCACAAATTCCCATGTATTCATTGTATTCCATCATGTCAGTGTGGAGACATTATGCACACATGCAGGGAAGGCCAATATTTCCTCATGTAAAGAAGATTCCTGTCCCCTCACCTATGCTAACCAAATATCAATGCTCAGTCCTGTTCATACTACCAGAAACATTTGACAAATCCATCATTCTCTTCTCATTGGTGTGGTTTATAACTTGCCTTAAAGGACTCTTGATTTGTTTTTTTCTTCATCCTTATTCATGACTCCTTTTCCTTTTCTTGAAAAGTTTCCTGTCATTTTTTGACACTGGAGTTTCCCACAGTTCAATGTTTTTTTTCTTCTAGTTATGGATTAAATTTCAGAAATATCATATACTTTTAGTTTGTTTGTTTCTCCAAGTCTTTGTCTTTCCAAGTCTTTGTCTTTCTGTGTCAACTCTCAGATTTAATTCTCTAAGATATTCCTTCTAGATATAGCTATATATTTTCAACCACCATCTTTATTTCTACATTTGGGAGATTTGAGTGTCTAATATAATCTCAATATTTCAAGATTGGGATTCTTATCCTGTCCACCTACTGAATGTCCCTATCTGGTTTACATGATGGGAATTACATATTCTCAGATTCTAGATGTTACCCTTTCTTTCTGTTGTCAACAATGGGCCCAATGCAATCCAGTCAAACCTAGAAATTTGTCCTCTGCTCACAACTCTTCAAAGACTTCTTATTTCACACATAGTCTTCACAGTGGTGTATAAACTTTGATAAATTGAGTCTAATCTTTTCACTTCTAATTGAGCAGGACCTCCTACTGCTTTTTCTGTCATTACACAAGTTTCATGCTGGCTGCCTTTTTGTATTCAAACAGGCCAAGAATGTCACACTGTAAGGTCATTGTCTGATCTCTTCAATCAGAGTGCCTTTCCACATATGTCTATATAATCAAAAACGTCTTTCCATTTTCTGGTCATGCATTACCAGATATTTTTAAAATGCAAACTTTTAAGAACTCCCAAACCACTGTCTCTTACAGATTTTGTTTTGTATTGTTTCCATATTATTCATTACTTTAACATTAACTCAGTTTATGTAAGTGTCAACCTCCTAAAATGTTAGCTCACCATTGTTAGAAATCTTGTGTGTTTGGCTCACTAACATATTCACAAAAAATTGAATAATTCTTAGTGATTAGCCAATAAATATTTGATTAATGGATTAAATAATCTAGGTTAATTCACACTGTAATGTCTAATGTTGAAAATTTGTTTTTATATTTTTATTTGATTTTATATGAGAGGAACTGCAAATTGCAAAGATTAGAGTTAATTGAATTTGAGGAAACGGAGATGATAGGTGAGTCATAAAGAAAATTGAATTAGGAGATAATTGAGATAGTTGGAAGACAAACAAAGAAAATTGTAGAACACTAGGGTTAAAAAATTTTAAAAGAATTTGTAGAATAATAAAAAAAAAACTTTTGCATACTAAATATAGAGGCATTATATCCAGAATCCGAGTGGCTTCCATTGGCTCATTCAGCAAGTGACAGAACCAAAATATTTGATTTTGATTTCCCTATTTTTTAATGATTTTATTTACTTGTCAAAGAGAGAGAGAGAGAGAGCGCACAGGCAGGTAGAGTGGCAGGCAGAGGCACAGGGAGAAGCAGGTTCCCCGCCAAACAAGGAGCTGGATGTGGGACTCAATCCCAGGACGCTGGGATCATGGGATCATGACCTGAGCCAAAGGCAGCTGCTTAACTGACTCAGCCATCCAGACATACCCAACTATTTTATTTCTAAATAATCCAACAGGATGCACTTTATGTCCTTTCCTTATGCTGTAGATAATAGGTTGGATGAACAACTGTATAGAATACAAGCAGTAAGAGGGAACATCTGTTGCTAACTTAAATAAATCCCTGAAGCAACACCAAGGGGAAAAACCAAAGTAAAAAAACCAAACTGAAACAAACAGACAAACAAACAAAAAACAATGATGAATGGGTGAGGAACACGCGGACAGAAGTCTTTGTACTCTCCCTTAGTAGATAGCATTTTCAGAGCAGTAGACACCATGTGAAAATATGAGAGAACAATGGAGATAAAACAGACAAAACTCAATGAAGAAGTAATGACAACCACTTGGATCTCAATCAATCACTCACCTAAGCAAAAAAGAATGAGAAAGAAGGGACCATTTAAAAGAACTGGCACACCAGGCTGGATACCTTGAGGGATATGAGAGTGTTGTGGATGTTTGAAGAATTCAAGACATCCCACTGCTGATCCAAGTACTAGTGGCCTTGTTGATGCATATGTCCCTATTCATTATGATTTCATAGTGCAGAGTGTCAGATGATCACATAACAATCCTAGAACTTCACGGTGAGCAAGGTTCTTTCTGTGTAGACCAAAGAAACCATACAGAGGAAATAAAGAATGGTAATGATTCCAACAAAGTGGCAGAATAATTTTTGAGCCCTCATCCCCACAGGAAACACTGATTTTGGGAATTTTACACAGATAATAATACCAGTGTAGTAGTCTAGGAGTCCAGAAGAGAGATAATTTAATGGAGCAAGTAAATGCAAGAATAGGTGCTTGGAGAGAGTAAAATAAATATTTTGTGACTGCTGTCACCCTTTACCTAAAGTAATACAGCTTAACACCAATATAGCACCTTACCCAATGATTTTTTTTCATGCAAAAAATGAAAGGTTACTAAGTGCCCAGTCTTCCTAGCCCAAGAATCCCACTTATTTCTCAATCACCCAAAACATTGAAAGGCTCTGCATATCAAGTCAGTCTAGAAAAGCTAAGGACAGGGAAAGAAAGGGTAGGGGTTCATAAGAACTAGGCGTGGAACATGAAAAATGTCAGTGGTTTCTACTAAATACATGTGGACTCCACCAAAAGAATCATACATGAGCTTCATAGGATTTATTCCCTGTGGATTGCCTCAACCAGTGCACATGTGCCCTCAGCAATCCATGTGCCCAATTGAATCTGCAGCAAGTGCTCCACATGCCCATGCAGACAGTAGGTTAAAATCACTGCAGATCACATATAAGGAGAATGGAGTTAGTGTATTCACTGAAGTGTTCATCATTAGCCATCAGGGAGATTCAAATGAAAACCACATGGAGATACCACCTTACACCAGCTAGAATGGCCAAAATTAGCAAGATAGGAAAAAACATGTGTTGGAGAGGATGTGGAGGAAGGGGAACCCTCCTACACTGTTGGTGGGAATGCAAGTTGGTGCAGCCACTTTGGTGAACAGTGTAGAGATTCCTTAAGAAAATAAAGATAGAGCTTCTCTATGACCCTGAAATTGCACTACTGGGTATTTACCCCAAAGATACAGATGTAGTGAAAAGAAGGGCCATCTGTACCCCAATGTTTATAGCAGCAATGGCCACAGTCGCCAAACTGTGGAAAGAACCAAGATGCCCTTCAATGGATGAATGGATAAGGAAGATGTGGTTTATATACACTATGGAGTATTATGCCTCTATCAGAAAGGATGAATACCCAACTTTTGTAGCAACATGGACGGGACTGGAAGAGATTCTGCTGAGTGAAATAAGTCAAGCAGAGAGAGTCAGTTATCATATGGTTTCACTTATTTGTGGAGCATAACAAATAACATGGAGGACATAGGGAGATGGAGAGGAGAAGGGAGTTGAGGGAAATTGGAAGGGGAGGTGAACCATGAGAGACTATGGACTCTGAAAAACAATATGAAGGTTTTGAAGGGGCGGGCGGTGGGAGGTCGGTGGAGCCAGGTAGTGGGTATTATGGAGGACAAGTATTGCATGGAGCACTGGGTGTGATACATAAACAATGAATTCTGTTACAATGAAAAGAAATTAAAAAAAAAAAGAAAGAAAGAAAAGAAAAGGTCTGGGAGACCCTCCAGAATCTGTAACTGATTAACTGGTGAAATTCTTTCTGACTGGAAACCACTGTTTCTTCCAATGCAAAGAAATCAATGGAAAACTTAACACACACACACACACACACACACACACACACATACACACACAATCAAGGAAGCATAACATCAAAGGTACACAGTAATTGTCCATTAGCTGACACCAAAGAAACAAAGAACTATGAATTGTCAAACCAAGAATTCAAAATAATTGTTTTTTTATTGTTGCTTTTTCAAAATATTTTTTTTAAGATTTTATTTATTTATTTGACAGAGTAAAAATGAGAGGGAGAAAGAGTGCACAAACAGGGGGAGTGGCAGGCTGAAGGAGAGGGAGTAGCAGACTCCCCATAGGGTTCAATATTAGGACCCTGGAATCATGACCTGAGCCAAGGCAGATGCCTAACTGACTGAGCCATCCAGATACCCCTGAAGTAATTGTTTTAAAGAAGCTCAGCAAGAACAGATAAACAACCAAATGAAATCAGGACAATACATGAACAAAATGAGAAGTTTAACAAAGAGATAAAAATCATAGAAACAACCAAATAAAAATTTGGGAACTGAAAGATGCAATAAATAAAACGAAAAATGCAGTGGGGACCACCAAGAATATCCTTGATCTAGCAGAAATAAAGGATCTCTGAACCTGAAGATAAGTCACTTGAAATGATATGGAAGAAAGAAAGAAAGAAAGAAAGAAAGAAAGAAAGAAAGAAAGGGAAAAGACTGAAGAAACCGTACAGGATTTTGAAACACTATTAAGCAAACAAATATACATACTACCATAGCTTCAGAAGTTAAAAACAGAGAAGTTATTTAAAAAAGATAATGAGAGGTTACTGCTTATGTTCTCCTATAGGATTTTGATGTATTACTGTCTCACGTTGAGGTCTTTCATCCATTTTGAGTTTATCTTTGTGTATGGTGTAAGAGAATGGTCAAGTTTCATTCTTCTATACATAGCTGTCTAATTTTTCCAGCATTCATTGAAAAGAATGTCTTTTCCACTGGATATTTTTTCTTACTTTGTCAGAGATTTTTTGACAAGAGTTGAAGGTCCATATTTGAGCTCTCTACTCTGTTCCATTGGTCTATGTGTCTGTTTTTATGCCAGTACCATGTTGTCTTTGTGATCACAGCTTTCACATAGGCCACACGAACTTGTCTCAAGACATATATCCAGAGGCAAAGGAAACAAAAGCGAAAATGAACTTTTGGGACTTCATCAAGATAAAAACTTCTGCACAGCAAAAGAAAGAATCAACAAAACAAAGAGGCAGAGCGCCAAGATGGCGGGGAAGCAGGAGGAGGTGCCTTTTCAGCCTGTACCCCAAAGTGAGCTGATTACCTACCAAAGATCTCCGACCACCCATGAAATCAGACTGAGATCAGAATTATACAGGTCTGGATCTCTACAGGGGCAGAAGACGCCAGTGGGCAGGTAAAGCAGAGTGGGAACGGCTGACTGATATCAGAAGATAAACAAAAGTGGGAGGGAGCCACCAGAGGCGACAGGTTGGAAAGTAATACTCCAATATGAGTCAGAGTGCCCTACCTCTGGGGACCAGACATAACTTGGAGACTGGTTGAAAGCACTCTAAAAGAGCAAAGGATCGCGGGGGGAAATTGTGGAAATCGGGGCGGCTAGGGACAGGGGCTTAAGTCCCCAGTCCCAGGACAGCCTCCCCAGTGCTGAGGCAGAGTGAGCATGGTGGAGAAACCAGGTCTTGGTCGCTAAGCCGCCAGCGCACCCGAGAATGCGTGGGTTCTATCTCCGGTGAAGGGATGGGAGCCACACCGGTCAGCAGAACGTGAGAGCCCTGCTACAAAGCCTGAGATACGCGTGCACGTCCCTCATACTCCCCTGAGAGAGTTACAAAGGACTGGCCGGCGCTCTTTGACCCGTGCCATTATTTCAGAGCCTAAAACGTGTGTCCCAATCTCTCCCCTGACAGAGGTGCACAAAAGCCAAGCCTGGGGATTTCAGACCTGCGCCCCATTCTCAGTGCCTGAGATGCCCGCATGACCCATAGCTGCCCCTGAAGGAGGTGTGTGCAAGGCGGGCACTCTTAGACCCAGAAAGACCAGGCACTCCCAGCCTGGGCCAGCGGGAAAATCTCAGTGTGCGATTCATGCTCGAACCTCTCTGGCGGTCAGAAGCTCCTCTAAAGCTACAAAAACCATCAAAGGCGGTCAAGGTGAGAGGAAAAAAAAGTGAAAAAACATAAAAACCGCCAGAGAACAAAAGCCTGAAAAAACCCAGTTTCCTCAGAGCCCACCCCCTTGAGGGGGGCGGGAGGACTTAAATCAGAAAACATCACTTACTGACAACCCACGTGGCAGGCGCTCTCACAGAAAACAAACCAAGAAAGAAAAATAGAGGAAAAAATTTAAAAAAAAGGACTACAAGAGAGCAACCACTACTTCATAGGAAAACTTTTATTTTTCACTCATTCCCACTATTCTGGTTCATTTTTTTTTTTAACACATAGGTAATTTTTTTACCTATTTTCAATCACAGCAAGCTGTACAATACATCAAGTTCCATAATACCCTTCTAACCTGAACCTTTTGATACATACATCTATGTTTTTCTTTTGCATTTCTATTTTTAGAATTCCTTTTTTTTAAATGTTAGTTTAGTTTAGTCTAGTTTATTCCTTTTTATTTCTATCCTCTAATATTAATATAGAGTTAAACTTCAAAGTAATCCTATTTCCCCAAACAATACCACCCCTATAGGTAAAACAATTTTTATTCCCCTTTATCTTAGGAAAGTTGAGTCCTTTAACAAAGATATCAAGATACATCCAGGAAGAATCAATACAAACTTCCTCGCACACACTGAGAATTTATAACTACTCTCCCATCTTTTTCTTCCACCAGTGTTTCTGTGTTTTTCTGTTTGTCCTAATAGCATATAAATTTTACACTTGGGGTTCTTTTTGATGAGATTCTTCCTTTATTTGCATATATATATCTATTTTTTCTCTTGTCATATACTTGTATCAGTCTTTTTGTTTGTTTTTGTTTGTCTACTTCATAAATCTTACCTTGGGACCCATCTGGGCTGAGCCTTCTCTTTCATCTTCCCTTTCTTTCTTGTCTTTTTTTTTCTTTTTTTTAATTTTATTTTTCTTTTTCTCTTCTTTTGTGTCTCGTTTGGGTGGGGAATCCTGATTGCTCAGAAGTGTTCCAGGGGGCACCTTGACTGCACCACGGTTGATACATCAGCTACACCTGTTCAGTCATATCCCACCAAAATGACTAGGAAGAGGAATGCCCAACAGAAGAAAAATACAGAGGACGGACCTTCTGCAACAGAGCTAACAGCTATCAACATAGACAATATGTCGGAAAGAGAATTCAGACTAACAATTATCCAGGCAATAGATATGTTGGAGAAAGCCATGGATGACCAAACGGAATTGATTAGGGCTGAACAGAAAGCGACCAGACAGGATGTTCTCAATGTTAGGGCAGAGCTTAAAGCTACCAGGGCTGAGGTTCACAATGCTCTCAGTGAATTCCAATCTAATCTAAATTCTCTCAAAGCAAGGGTAACTGAGAGAGAAGATAGAATTAGTGATCTGGAGGACAAACATAGAGAAAGGATCAGGAGGAAGCCTGGAACAAACAGCTTAGAAACCACAAAAACAGAATCAGGGAAATAAATGATGCCATGAAACGTTCCCATGTCAGAATTATTGGAATACCTGAAGGGAAGGAGAAAGAAAGAAGTCTAGAAGATATAGTGGAAAAAGTCCTTCATGAAAATTTTCCCAATCTCGTGAATGGAACCAGCGTTCATGTACTAGAAGCTGAACAGTCTCCACCCAAGATTATACATTCCAAAAAACCACCAAGGCACCTGATAGTCAAACTGAGGAATTATAATTGTAGGTATAATCTCTTGCAAGCCACTAGGGTCAAGGGGCTGCTTACTTACAGAAGAAAACCCATCAGAATAACGTCAGACCTGTCCACAGAGACCTGACAAGCCAGGAAAGGCTGGCAAGATATATTCAGGGCACTAAATGAGAAGAACATGCAGCCAAGAATACTTTATCCAGCAAGACTGACATTCAAAATGGATGGAGAGATAAAGAGTTTCCGGTCTGACAAGGCTTAAAAGACTATGCAACCACCAAGCTGACACTGCAGGAAATATTAAGGGGGGTTCTCTAAAAGAGGAAAAATCCTAAGAATAGCATTGAACAGAAGTATAGAGACAATCTACAGAATAAATACCTCCAGTCCCATCCATGTTGCTACAAAAGTTGGGTATTCATCATTTCTGATGGAGGCATAACACTCCATAGTGTATATGGACCACATTTTCCTTATCCATTCATCTGTTGAAGGACATCTTGGTTCTTTCCTCAGTTTGGCGACCGTGGCCATTGCTGCTATAAACACTGGGGTACAGATGGCCCACTTTTCAATACATCTGTATCTTTGGGGTAAATACCCAGGAGTGCAATGGCAGGGTCATAGGGAAGTTCTATTTTTAATTTCTTGAGGAATCTCCACACTGTTCTCCAAAAAGGCTGCACCAACTTGCATTCCCACCAACATTGTAGGAGGGTTCCCCTTTCTCCACATCCTCTCCAACACATGTTGTTTCCTGTCTTGCTAATTTTGGCCATTCTAACTGGTGTAAGGTGATATCTCAATGTAGTTTTAATTTGAATCTCCCTGATGTCTAGTGATGATGAACATTTTTTCATGTGTCTGATAGCCATTTATATGTCTTGATTGGAGAAGTGTCTGTCCATATCTTCTGCCCATTTTTTTATAAGATTGTCTGTTTTGTGGGTGTTGAGTTTGAGGAGTTCTTGGTAGATCCTGGATATCAATCTTTTGTCTGTACTGACATTTGCAAGTATCTTCCCCCATTCCGTGGGTTGCCTCTTTGTTTTCTTGACTATTTCCTTTGCTGTGCAGAAGCTTTTGATTTTGATGAAGTCCCCAAAGTTCATCTTCACTTTTGTTTCTTTTGCCTTTGGAGACATATTTTGAAAGAACTTGCTGTGGCTGATATTGAATACATTTCTGCCTATGTTCTCCCTTAGAATTCTGATGGATCCCTGTCTCACATTGAGGTCTTTTATCCATTTTGAGTTTATCTTTGTGTACGGTGTAAGAGAATGGTCCAGTTTCATTCTTCTACATATAGCTGCCCAGTTTTCCCAGCACCATTTATTGAAGAGACTGTCTTTTTACCACTGTATATTTTTTCTTGTTTCTCGAAGATTATTTGGCCATGGAGTTGAGGGTCCATATACGGGCTCTCTACTCTGTTCCACTGGTCTATGTGTCTGTTTTTATGCCAGTACCATGCTGTCTTAGTGATCACAGCTTTGTAATAAAGCTTAAAATCAGGTAACATCATGCCCCCAGTTTTATTTTTGTTTTTCAATATTTCCTTAGCGATTCGGGGTCTCTTCTGATTCCATACAAATTTTAGGATTATTTGCTCCAGCTCTTTGAAGAATACCAGTGGAATTTTGATTGGAATAGCATTAAAAGTATAGATTGCTCTAGGAAGGATAGACATGTTAACAATGTTTATTCTTCCGATCCAAGAGTATGGAGTGGTCTTTCATCTTTTTGTGTCTTCTTCAATTTCTTTCATGAGTATTCTATAGTTCCTTGAGTACAGATCCTTTACCTCTTTGGTTAGGTTTATTCCCAGGTATCTTATGGTTCTTGGTGCTATAGTAAATGGAGTCGATTCTCTAATTTCCCTTTTTGTACTTTCACTGTTAGTGTATAAGAAAGCCACTGATTTCTGTACATTGACTTTGTATCCTGCCACGTTGCTGAATTGCTGTGTGAGTTCAAGGAGTATGTGGGTGGAGTCTTTTGGGTTTTCCATATAAAGAATCATGTCATCTGCAAAGAGAGAGAGTTTGACTTAATCGTTACCAATTTGGATACCTTTTATTTCTCTTTGTTGTCTGATTGCTGTTGCTAGGACTTCTAATACAATGTTGAACAAGACTGGTGAGAGTGGGCATCCTTGTCGTGTTCCTGATCTCAACGGGAAGGACGCAAGCTTTATCCCATTGAGGATGGTATTTGCTGTGTGTCTTTCATAGATATAGTTGATGAAGTTCAGGATTGTTCCCTCTATCCCTATACTTTGAAGTGTTTTAATAAGTAACAGATGCTGGATTTTATCAAATAATTTTCCTGCATCAATTGAGAGGACCATATGGTTCTTCTCTCTTCTCATATTAATTTGTGGTATCACATTGATTAATTTGTGAATGTTGAACCATCCTTGTAGCTCAGGGATGAATCCCACCTGGTCATGGTAGATAATCTTTTAAATATGCTGTTGGATCCTGTTTGCTAGGATCTTGTTGAGCATCTTAACATCCATATTCATCAGGGCTATTGGTCTGAAATTCTCCTTTTTGGTAGGGTCTTTGCCTGGTTTGGAATCAGGGTAATGCTGGCTTCATAGAAAGAGTCTGGAAGTTTTCCTTCTGCTTCCATTTTTTGAAACAGCTTCAGGAGAATAGGTGTTATTTCTTCTTTGAAAGTTTGGTAGAATTCCCCAGAGAATCCGTCAGGTCCTGGGCTCTTGTTTTTTGGGAGGTTTTTGATCACCACTTCAATCTCGTTACTAGATACTGGTCTATTCAGGTTGTGAATTTCTTCCTGATTCAATTTTGGGAGTTTATAGTTTTCCAGGAATGCATACACTTCATCTAGGTTGCTTAGCTTATTGGCATATAACTGTTGATAATAACTTCTGATGATTGTTTCTACTTCCTTGGTGTTAGTTGTGATATCTCCATTTTCATTCATAATTTTATGTATTTGAGCTTTCTCTCTTTTCTTTTGGATTAGTGTCACCAATGGTTTATCGATCTTATTGATTCTTTCAAAAAACCAGCTTCTAGTTTCATTGATATGTTCTTTTGTATCTCTGGTTTCTACCTCATCGATCTCAGCTCTAATCTTTATTATTTCCCTTCTTATGTGTGGAGTTGGTTTGATTTGTTGTTGATTCTCCAGTTCTTTAAGGTGTAGAGACAGCTTCTGTGTTCTGGATTTTTCAATTTTTTTGAGGGAGGCTTGGATGGCTATGTATTTCCCCCTTAGGACCGCCTTTGCTCTATCCCATAGGTTTTGGATTGAAGTGTCTTCATTGTCATAGGTTTCCATGAATTGTTTTAGTTCTTCTTTGGTCTCCCTGTTGATCCAAGCATTCTTAAGTAAGGTGGTCTTTAGCTTGCAGGTGTTTGAGTTCCTTCCGAACTTTTCCTTGTGATTGAGCTCCAGTTTCAAAGCATTGTGATCTGAGAATGTGCAGGGAATAATCTCAGTCTTTCAGTATCGGTTGAGTCCTGATTTGTGACCCAGTATGTGGTCTATTCTGGAGAAGGTTCCATATGCACTTGAGAAGAATGAGTATTTTGTTGTTTTAGGGTGGAATGTTCTGTATATATCTATGAGGTCCATCTGGTCCAATGTGTCATTCAATGCTCTTGTTTCTTTATTGATTTTATGCTTCAATGATCTATTTCTGAGAGAGGCTTGTTAAGATCTCCTACGATTAGTGTATTCGTATCGATATGAGTCTTTATCTTGATTAACAGTTTTCTTATATAATTGGCTGCTCCCATATTGGGGGCATAGATATTTACAATTGTTAGACCATCTTGGTGGACAGTCCCTTTAAGAATGATGTAGTGTCCTCCTGGATCTCTGACTATAGTCTTTAGTTTAAAATCTAACTTTTCTGATATGAGAATTGCTACCCCAGCCTTTTTTTGAGGCCCATTGGCATGAACAATGCTTCTCCATCCCTTCCCTTTCAGTCTGGGTGTATCTTTAGGTTCTAAATGAGTCTCTTGTAGAGAACATATGGATGGGTCCTGTCGTTTTGTCCAGTCTGCAACCCTCTGCCATTTTATGGGTTCATTTAGGCCATTGACATTGAGAGTGATTATTGATAGATACGTTTTTATTGACATCATGGTACCTTTGAAGTCTTTCTTTCTGTAGAGAGTCTCTATATTTCTGTTCAATCTATTCTTGGGATTTTTCATCCTTTAAAGAAGCCCCCTTAATATTTCCTGCAGTATCGGCTTGGTGGTTGCATAGTCTTTTAAGCCTTGCCAGTCCTGGAAACTCTTTATCTCTCTATCTATTTTGAATGTCAGTTTTGCTGGAAAAATATTCTTGGCTGCATGTTTTTCTCATTAAGTGCCCTGAATATATCTTGCCAGCCCTTTCTGGCTTGCCAGGTCTCTGTGGACAGGTCTGATGTTATTTGGATGGGCTTTCCTTTGTACATAACTATCTTCTTTATCCTAGCTGCTTTCAAGAGGTTCTGCCTACAATTATAATTCTTCATTCTTACTATTAGGTGTCTTGAGGACTTTCAAGAATCTGTAATGTTGGGAGGAAACCTTTTGGCCTCTAGTACATAAACACTGGTTCCATTCATGAGATTTGGAAAGTTTTCATGAAGAGCTTGTTCCACTCTATCTTCTAGACTTTTTTCTTTCTCCTTCCCTTCAGGGATTCCAATAATTCTGATGTTGGAACGTTTCATGGCATCATTTATTTCCCTCATTCTGTTTTCTTGGCTTCTAAGCTGTTTGTTTCAGGCTTCCTCCTGATCCTTTCTCTCTATCTGTTTGTCCTCCAGATCAAAAATTCTATCTTCTGTCTCAGTTATTCTAGCATTGAGAGAATTTAGATTAGTTTGGAATTCATTTGAGAGCATTGTGAAGCTCATCCCTGGTAGCTTTCAGCTATTCCCTAATATTGAAAACATGATCTCTGGTCGTTTTCAGTTCGGCCCTAATCAATTCCATTTGGTCATCCATGGCTTTCTCCAACCTAGCTATTGCTTGGATAATTGTTAGCCTTAATTCTCTTTCTGACATATTTTCTATGTTGATAGCTATTAGCTCTGTTGCAGAAGGTCCATCCTCTGTATTTTTCTTCTGTTGGGCATTCCTCCTCCTAGTCATTTTGGTGAGAGATGGCTGAACGGGTGTAGCTGGGTTTATCGACTGTGGTGCAGTCTAGGTGCACCCTGGAATGCTTCTGAGCAATCAGGGTTTCCCACCCAAATGAGAGTAAAAAGAAAATGAAAAGAAAAAAATAAGAGAGAAGGAGAGAGTCAGGAAAGAAATGTGAGATAAAAGAGAAGGTTTAGCCCAAATGGGCCCCAAGGTAAGATTTATGAAGTATACAAACAGAAACAGACAAACAAAAAGACTGATAAAAGTATATGACAAGAGAAAATATATATATATATATATTTTTTTTTTCATATATATATATATGCAAATAAAGGAAGAACCTCCTCGAAAAGAACCCTGAGTGTAAGATTTATATACTATCAGGATAAACACAAAAACCCAGACATACTGGTGGAAGAAAAAGATGGGAGAGTGGTTGTAAATTCTCAGTGTGGGTGAGGAAGGTTGTTTTCATTCTTCCTGGATGTATCTTGATATCTTTGTTAAAGGACTCAACTTTCCTAAGATAAGGGGGGATTAGGAATTGGTTTACCTATAGGGGTGGCATTGATTTGGGAAAGGGGATTACTTTGAAGTTTAACTCTAAATTAATATTAGAAAATAAAAATTTAAAAAAATGAATAAACTAAACTAAACTAAAATTAAAAAAAAAGAAAATAAAAAAATAGAATTGCAAAAGGAAAACACTGTTGTATGTATCAAAATGTTCAGGTTATTATGGAATATGATGTGCTGGACATCTCACTGTGACGGTAAATAGGTTAAAAATTATCTATATAATAATAAAAAATTAACTATATAAAAAAATGAGCCAGAATAGTGGGATCGAATTAATAATAAAAATTGTCCTATGAAGTAGTTGTGGTTGTTCTCTTGTCATCTTTTTTTTTTCTTCCTTTCCTGGTTGGTTTTCCGGGGGAGGGGCCTGCCCTGTGGGTTTTTAGTCCCTGAAGTTCTCTCAGCTAAGTCCTCCCGCCCCCATCAAGGGGGTGGGCTCTGAGGAAACTGTTTTTTTTAGGCTTTTGTTCTCTGGAGGTTTTTATATTTGTTCACTTTTGTTTTTCTCTCTCGCCTTGACCTCTTTTGATGGTTTTTGTAATTTTAGAGGAAAGCAAACTGCACCCTGACCTCCCTCTCAGAGAGAAGCCTCAGTCAGGCTGCAGAGCCCATATAAATTCCCCCTGAGGCAGAGCAGGTTCCCAGTCGCGATCCCTGGAGACTTAGGATTTTTTGCTTGTACCCCAAACCAAGGCAGTGGCTGCTGTCTGGGCAGCTCCAGACTGCCAGAGAAGTTCCAAGCAGCGATCACACACTGAGGTTTTCCCGCTGGCCCTGGCTGGGAGTGCCTGTTCTTTCTGGTCGGAGAGCACCCAGTTGGCATTTGTGTGCACCCCAGTTAGGGGAGGGCTCGGGGCATGACTTGGGCTCTGATGGCACAGAAGGGCACTTGCATGGGGACTGCAAAAAGGCTGTGCTTCTGTTGGCTGGCGAGGCTCCCAGCCCCTCAGGGGAGCAGGATGCTAGGCACTCTCAGGTGTGCTGGTGGTTCAGACACCGAGACCTGGTTTCTCTGCTGCACTCTCTCTGGCTCTGCACCAGGGGTGTCTGTCCTGGGTCTGGGGACTTAAGTCTGGACCCTAACACCAGGATTCCTACAATTTCTTCCCCCCCCCCCCGCACGGTGATCCTTTGCTCTTTTTGAGTGCTTTCTACCAGACTCCCCAGTTAATGCTGGTCCCCAGGTGCAGGGCACTCTTGTATTGGGATATTACTTTCCAAGGGGTAGCTTCTGGTGGCTCCCTCCCCCTTTTGTTTATCTTCCAATATCAGTCGGACTTTCCCACTCTGCTTGACCTGCCCACTGGTGTCTTCTGCTCCAGTAGAGATCCAGACATGTATAATTCTGATCTCAGGCTGATTTTGTGGGTGATTGGAGATCTTTGGAAGGTAATCAGCTCACTTTAGGGTGCAGGTTGAAAGGGCGCCTCCTCCTACTTCCCTGCCATCTTGTACAGCAACAATGGCTTTTAAGTGGAAAAAAATAGTAGAGAAAATTCAAGAAAGAAACTCTTAATTATAATGGAAAAAGTCATGGTTACCAGAGGACTGCATGTAGGAGTTGGGTTAAATAGGTAGTGGGGATTAAGAAGTACACTTGTTCTTTTTTATTGTTTTTAAAATTTCTTTTAAGCATAACAGTATTCATTGTTTTTGCTCCACTGCCAGTGCTCACAGCAATATGTGCCCTCCCTAATACCCATCACCTGGTTGCCCCAACCTCCCACTCCCAACCCCTTCAAAACGGGTTGTTTTTCAGGGTCCATAGTCTTTCATGTTTCATTTACCCTTCCAACTTCCCTTAGCTCCCTTCTCCTCTCCATCTCCCCATGTCCTCCATGCTATTTGTTATGCTCCACAAATATTTGAAACCATATGATAATTTTCTCTCTCTGCTTGACTTATTTCACTCAGTATAATCTCTTCCAGTCCCGTCCATGTTGATACAAAAGTTGGGTATTCATCCTTTCTGATGGAGGCATTATACTCCATAGTGTATATGGACCACATCTTCCTTATCTATTCGTCCATTGAAGGGCATCTTGGTTATTTCCAGTTTGAAGACCGTGGACATTGCTGCTATAAACTTTTGGAAGAAGTACATTTGTTATAATGAACACCTTGTTTTGTATGGAACTGTTCATTCTCTAAATTGTACACCTGAGACTAATATAACACTGTATGTTAACTAACTGTGATTAAAATAAAAACATAAAATTATAAGTAAATAAATAAATAAAACGAAGCTGCAAAAATCACAAATAGAATTAACCCAGGGAAAATTACATCAAAACACATTATAAGCAAGTTAGTAAGTCAAAGAAAAAGGTGAGAAATTTGAAAAAAATATCAGTGAAAACGATATGTACCCAGAACGAAAAACAATACTACAGCATGTACACAAAAATAAAGAGAAATGAATGAAAGCAATAAAAAAATCATTAAATTATAAAAGAGAGCAATTTATAAATAAAGGAACTACAAAGCAGTTAAAAAAGAATGAACAGGGTCACCTGGGTGGCTCAGTGGGTTAAGCCTCTGCCTTAGGCTCAGGTCATGATCTCACGGTCCTGGGATTGAGTCCCGCATAGGGCTCTCTGCTTGGCAGGGAGCCTTATTTCTCCTCTCTCTCTCTGCCTTCCTATCTACCTACTTGTGACCTCTCTCTTTCAAATAAATTAAATCTTAAAAAAAATGAATGAACAAAATGAAAACAATTTACCTGTCAATAATTATTTTAAATATGTTTTATAGAAGAATAGTTGTCACACAATGTTACATTTGTTATGGGCTACAGCATAAAGCATAATTAATCAACAACACTATACATACCCAGTGTTCATCAGGATAAGCATTAATATAATCTGTAGTCACACAACAATATTACAATATTATCGACTCTATTTCTCTTGTCATACTTCTCATTTACATGGCTTATTTTATAACTGGAAGTTTGTACTTAATGCCTCCACATTTTTTTGCTCATCCATCCCACACTATTCCGTGGCAATCACTAGTTTGTTCTGTATTTGTGGGTCTACTTTTGTTTTTTGCTTCTTTAGTTCGTTGTTTAGATTTCACATACAAGTGAAATCATATTATTAATCTTCTTTAACTTATTTCACTTAGAATAATACTCTCTTCCAAGATTCATGTCATGAATGAGAGGGTTTAATTTTTAATCATTGATTAATATTCTATTATATAAATATCTTATGTATGTCTCCATAGTATACCAAAATGTGTATGTGTGTGTATGCTGCTTCTATATCTTAGCTATTGTAAATAATGTAGTAATACATTGGGATGCATATATATTTTCAGATTAGAATTAGTATTTTAATTTTTTAGGTAAATATCTAGTGGAGAAATTACTGGATCATATAATACTTTTATTTTTAATTATTTGAGGTACCTTCCTACAGTTTTCCACAGTGGGTACATCAATTTAGATTCCTACCAATAGTGTACAAAAATTCCTTTTTCTCCATATCCTGGCCAATACTTGTTATTTTTTTTTCTTTCTGATGCTAGTCATTCTGACAACTGTGAAATGATATCTCATTGTGGTTTTGATTTGTATTTCCCCAGTGATGAGTGATTTTAGTCATCTTTTTATGTTTGTTGCCCATTTGTATGATTTTTTGGAAGAAAGTATTCAGGTCTTTCATTCACTTTATAATAAAAATAATTCTTTGTATTGGGTTATCTGAGCTCTTTATATATTTTGGATATTAGCAAATTTCAGATATATCACTTGCAAATATCTTCTCCCATTCAATATGTTACTTGTTGTTTTATTGATATTATTATTTGTTGTGCAAATGCTTACATTTTTGTGTATTCTCAATACTTTATTATTGCTTTTTTTCCCCTCGTTTAGAAGTCATATCTAGAAAAATGTTACTATGATCAATGTCCAAGAGAGAGCTGCTTATATTGCCTATATTTTATTTAAGGAGTTTTATGGTTTTTGATTTGACATATACATCTATAGTTGATTATAAGCTTATTTTTGTGTGATGTAACAAATTCCAGGTTTAGTCTTTTGCATATAGCTTTCCAGTTTACCCAATACTATTTACTGAAGAGACTATCTTTGCCCTGTTGTATATTCTTGCCTCCTTTGTCATAGAATAATTGACCATATATGTATGTATTTATTTCTGGATCTCTATCTTGTTCCATTAATCTACATTCTATTTTTGTGCCAGTAGCACACTATTTTGATTACTATAGCTTTATAGTATATTTTAAAATATGCTGGGGTTGTGATACCTCTGGCTTTGTTATTTTTTTCTTGTGATTGTTTGACTATTCAGTGTTTTGTGGTTCCATACAAATTTTAGGATTATTTAGTTAGATTCTGTGAAAAATGACGTTGGTATTTTGATAAAGATTGCATTCAACCTGTAGATTGTTTTGGCAGTATCAACATCAAAAATATTAATTCTTCCAGTCCATGAAATATCTTTCTACTTGTTTTTGTCCTTTTCCATTTCTTTTTATCAAAGTTTTACAGTTTTCAGAGTACATATCTTTCACCACCTTGGTTTATTCCTAGGTATTTTGTCCCTTTGGTTGCAATAGTAAATGCAATTGCTTTCTCAATTTTTCCTGTTAATTTGTTATTTATGTGTAGAAATGCAACAAATTTGTTTTAATTTGTATCATCCAACATCACTGAATTAATTTATTAGACCTAGTCCTTTTTTGGTAGAGTCTAAATATGGTGTTATGTCATCTTCAAATAATAAAGTTTTACATTTTCTTACCAATTTGGATGGTTTTTATTTTTTTGTCTGATCCTGGTGGCTAATACTTCCAGTACTATATTGAATAAAAGTGGTGAATGTGGATATGCTTGTTTTGTTCCTCATCTAAGGGGAAATGCTCTCAGGTTTTCATCATTGAGTGTGATGTTAGTTGTGGTTTTTTTTTTTTTTTTCACATATGGCCTCTATGATGTTGAAGTATGTTTCCTTTACAAGTACTTGTTGAGAGTTTATATCATAAAAGGGTAATTAAGGATTAATTTTATCATTCAGAATAGAAGGAGAGATAGTTTCCAGACAAGCAAAAACTAAAGGAGTTCAAAACCACTAAACCAGATCTGCAAGAAATATCAAAGGAGATCTTTGAGTGGAAAGGAAAGACCAAAAGTGACAAAAACAAAAAAGGAACAGAGAAAATCTTCAAAAACAATGACAAAATACATAATCAAATGACACTAAATACGTATCTAACATTAATTACTTTGAATGTAAATGGACTAAATGCTCCAATCAAAAGACTTAAGGTATCAAAATGGATAAAAGAACAAGACCCATCTACACTGTCTACACGAGACACATTTCAGACCTAAAGACAACTGCAGATTGAAAGTAAGAGGATAGAGAAATACGTATCATACAAATTGATTTCAAAAGAAAGTAGAAGTAGCAATATGTACATTAGGAAAAAAAAATGTATTTTAAGAGAACCTGGGTGGCACAGTCAGTAAAATATCTGACTCTTGGTTTTGGCTCAAGTCATGATCTTAGCATGTTAAGAACAAGCTCTGTATTGGACTCCATGCTCAGCACAGTCTGTTTGGGTTTCTTTCTCCTTTTCTCTCTTCTCCTCCCACACCATGCGCGCTCTCTCTCTCTCTCTCTCTCTATATATATATATATATATATATATATATATAATAAATCTTTAAAAAAACTATTAGATTCTAAACCAAAGACTTTAAGAAGAGATGAGAAGGGCACTATATTATAATAAAGAGACTATGCAACAAGATGATCAAACAACTGTAAATGTACATGCCCTCAATCTGGAAGAATTCAAATGTGTAAAGCAATTAATAGTAAACATAAAGAACCTTACTGATGATAATATAATAATAGTAAGGAACCTACACAACTCACCTACCTTAATGGACAGATCATCTAAACAGAAAATTAACAAGGAAATAAAGGTTTTCAGTGACACGCTGGACCAGATGGACTTAATAGAATCAGAACATTCCATCTTAAAATAGCGGAATATGCATTCTTTTCAAGTGAACATAGGACATTCTCCAGAATAGATCACATAGTAGATCATGAATTGGCCTCCACAAGTCAAAAAGATTGAGATCATACTATGCATCATTTCTGACCACAAAATTATGAAACTTGAAGTCAAACACAAGAAAAATTTTAAAAAACCACAAATAGATGGAGATTGAACATTAGGCTACTAAACATTGAATGAGTCAACCAGGAAGTTAAAGAAAAAAATAAAAAATACATGGAAACAAAAGAAAATGAAAACATTGCAGTCAAAAACCTTTGTGATGCAGCAAAAATGGTCCTAAAAGGGAAGTATATACAAATACAGGGCTACCTTAAGAAGCAAGAAATCTCAAATTTAACCTACCTTATACCTAAAGGAGCTAGAAAAATAGCAACAAAAGTTCCCTAAAGCCAGCAGAAGAAAATGAATAATAAAGATTAGAGCAAAAATAAATGATATAGAAACTTAAAAAAAGAGAAAATTTAAAAAAATCAATAAAATCAGGAGCTGTTCTTTGAAAAATTCAATAAATTTGATAACAGCATAGCCAGACTTATCAAAAACAACAGAGAAAGCATCTAAAATCACAAATGGGAGAGGAGAAATAAGATCCAACACAACAGAAATACAATTATAAGGGAATATTATAAAGAACTATATCTTGACAAATTTTATAATCTGGAAGAAATGGATCAATTCTGAGAAACAAATACCAAAACTGAAACAGGAAGAAATAGAAAACTTGAAATGACCAGTAACCATGAAAGAAATTGAATCTCTATTCAAAATGTCTCAACAAACAAAAATCCAGGGCCAGATGGCTTCACAGATGAATTTTAGCAAACGTTGAAAAAAAGCAATTAATACCTGTTCTTTTGAAACTAGTCCAAAAAATAGAAATGGAAGAAAACTTCCAAATGCACTCTAAGGGGGCAGTTTTATCCTGATATGAAAACTAGACAAAGACTCCACTAAAACTAAAACATCAATATCCCTGATGAACATGGATGCAAAAATTCTCAATAAATTGTCTTTCTCTTCTTGACTTATTTCACCTAGCATAATCATCTCCAGTTCCATCCATGTCGATGCAAATGATGGGTATTCATGCCTTTAGATGGCTGAGTAATATTCCATTGTATATATGAGCCACATGTTATTCATCCATTCATCTGTTGAAAGGTATCTCAGCTCCTTCCACATCTTGGCTATTGTGGACATTGCTGTTACAAACTTTGGGGTGCCTGTGCCCTTTTTACTATATGATGAATAACTGAAAAAAATAATAGACTAGAAAGACTTGACTGATATAAATGCAATACAACACAACTTTTGCTATAAAAACAAATTATTGGTACAACTGCTGAGACTTGAATAGGGTCTTATAATTAGTTATCTGTTCTTATTTAATTGGTACTATACTAATTTTTTAAAAATTTATTTCTTTTCAGCATAACAGAATTATTTTTTTATGCACCACACCCAGTGCTCCATGCAATACGTGCCATCCATAATACCCAGCACCTGGCTCCCCCAACCTCCCAACCCTTGTCCCTTCAAAGCCCTTATATTGCGAGCACCTGGGTGGTTCAGTGGGTTAAAGTCTCTGCCTTCGGCTCAGGTTATGATCCCGGGATCCTGGGATTGAGCCCCTCATCAGGCTCTCTGCTCAGCGGGAAGCCGGCTTCTCTTCCTCTCTCTCTCTCTGCCTGCCTCTCTGCCTATTTGTGATCTCTGTCTGTCAAATAAATAAATTTAAAAAAAGTTTAAAAAATAACAACAACAACAAAAAACCCTTAGATTGTTCATCAGAGTCCATTGTCTTTCATGGTTCATCTCCCCTTCCAGTTTCCCTCATTTCCCTTCTCCTCTTGAAATGGATAAAAGACCTGAACGTGAGACAGGAATCCATCAGAATCCTAGAGGAGAACATAGGCAGTAACCTCTTTGTTATCAGCTACAGCAAATTCTTTCAAGATATGTCTCCAAAGGCAAAGGAAACAAAAGCAAAAATAAACCTTTGAGACTTCATCAAAATCCAAAGCTTCTGCACAGCAAAGGAAACAGTCAATAAAACAAAGAGGGAACCCACGGAAAGGTAGAAGATATTTGCAAAAGACAGTACAGACAAAAGGTTGATACTGAGGATCTATAAAGATATTCTCGAAACCAATACACACAAAACAGATAATCATGTCAAAAAATGGGCAGAAGACATGAACAGACACTTCTCCAATAAAGACATAAAAATGGCTACCAGACACATGAAGAAATATTCATCATCACTAGCCATCAGGGAGATGCAAATTAAAACCACATTGAGATACCACCTTACAACAGTTAGAATGGCCAAAATTAGCAAGACAGGAAACAACTTGTGTTGGAAGGGATGTGAAGAAAGGGGAACCCTCTTCCACTGTTGGTGGGAATGCAAGCTGGAGCAGCCTCTTTAAAGAACAGTGTGGAGATTCCTCAAAAAATTAAAAATAGAGATTCCCTATGACCCTGCAATTGCACTCTGGGTATTTACCCCAAAGATATAGATGTTGTGAAAAGAAGGGCCATCTGTACCCCAATGTTTATAGCAGCAATGGCCAAGGTCACCAAACTGTGGAAAGAACCAAGATGTCCTTCAATGGACGAATGGATAAGGAAGATGTGGTCCATATACACTATGGAGTATTATGCCTCCATCAGAAAGGACGAATACCCAACTTTTGTAGCAACATGGATGGGACTGGAAGAGATTATGCTGAGTGAAATAAGTCAAGCAGAGAGAGTCAATTATCATATGGTTTCACTTATTTGTGGAGCATAACAAATAACATGGAGGACATAGGGATATTTTTTATTAAGTTGAGTAATTATAAAAAATTCTCAACAAAACAAAGAGGCTACCCATGGAATGGGAGAAGACATTCACAAATGACACTATAGACAAAGGGCTAATATACAAGATCTATAAAGAACTCCTCAAACTCAACACACACAAAACAGATAACCACATCAAAAAATGGGGAGAAGACATGAACAGACACTTCTCCAAAAAAGACATAAAAATGGCTACCAGACACATGAAGAAATGTTCATCATCCCTAGCCATCAGGGACATTCAAATCAAAACCACATTGTGATACCACCTTACACCATTTAGAATGGCCAAAATTAGCAAGACAGAAAACAACAAGTGTTGGAGAGGATGTGGAGAAAGGGGAGCCCTCTTACACTGTTGGTGGGAATGCAAGTTGGTGCAGCCACTTTGGAGAACAGTGTGGAGATTCCTTAAGAAATTAAAAATAGAGATACCCTATGACATTGCAATTGCACTACTGGGTATTTACCCCAAAGATACAGATATAGTGAAAAGAAGGGCCATTTGTAGCCCAATGTTTATAGCAGTAACAGCCACAGTCAGCAAACTGTGGAAAGAACCAAGATGCCCTTCAACGGATGAATGGATAAAGACAATATGGTCCATATATACAATGGAGTATTATGCTTCTATCAGTAAGGATACAACTTTTGCATCAACACGGACAGGACTGGAGGAGATTATACTGAGTCAAATAAGTTAAGCAGAGAACGTCAATTATCATCTGGTTTCACTTACTTATGGAGCATAAAGAATAATATGGAGGACATTGGGTGAAGGATAGGAAAAGTGAATTGGTGGAAATTGGAGTGGGAGATGAACCATGAGAGACTTTGGACTCTGGAAAACAAACTGAGAGCTTTGGAAGGGAGAGGAATGGAGGATCCTGGTGGTGGGTATTAAAGCCACATCTTACATGGCGCACTGGGTGTGGTGCATAAACAATGAATCTTGGAACACTGAAAAAAATGCAATTAAATTTAAAAAAATGAAAAAAACTTCTCAATCAAGTACTAACAAATTCAAACCAATAATACATTAGAAGAATCATTCACCAGGATTAAGTCAGATTCATTTCTGTGTTGCAAGATGGTTCTATATTCACAGATTAATGTAATACACAACACTGATAAAGGAAGGCTTAAAATTTTAATGTCCTTTCAACAGATGCAGGAAAATTATGTGACAAAGTACAACATTGGTTCATGGTACAAACCTTTAATAAAGTAGTGTATGAAGGGATGTATCTCAACATAATAGAGGCCATATACCAAAACCCCACAGCTAATATCATCCTTAATGGGGAAATACTGAAAGATTTTCCTCTATGGTCAGAAACTAGACAAAACAGGGATATCCAGCCTAACCACTGTTATTTAACAGTACTGGAAGTCCTCTCTCAACAAGCAGACAAAAACAAGAAATAAAAGAACTGCAAATCATTAAGAAAGAATTCAACGTTTCTCTATTTGAAGATGACATGATACTTTATAAAGAAAACCCTAAAAACTCCACCAAAAAATTTGCTAGAACTGATATATGAATTCAGTAAAGTCACAAGGTACAAATAAAAGTCTAAAGATACAATTATGTTGCATTTCTATTCACAAACAATGAACCAGCAGAAAAAGAAATTAAGGAGTCAGTTTATAATTGAATTTATAATTGAATCAAATACTGTAAGAAACCTAGGAATAAACCTAACCAGAATGGTAATATATCTGAAAAATATAAAATATGGATAAAACAATTTGAAGAAGGAACAAAGAAATGGAAAAACATATCATGCTCATGGATTAGAAAAATATTGTGAAAATGTCTGTTACCCAAAGCAATCAACACTTTTTTTGTTTTTTTTTCATTTATTTATTTTCAGCATAACAGTATCATCATTTTTTTCACCACACCAGTGCTCCATGCAATCCATGCCCTCTATAATACCCACCACCTGGTACCCCGATCTCCCACCCCCCGCCACTTCAAACCCTTCAGATTGTTTTTCAGAGTCCATAGTCTTTCATGATTCACCTCCCCTTCCAATTTTCCTCAAATCTCTTCTCCTCTCCATCTCCCCATGTCCTCCATGCTATTTCTTATGCTCCACAAATAAGTGAAATGATATGATAATTGACTCTCTCTGCTTGACTTATTTCACTCAGCATAATCTCTTACAGTCCTATCCATGTTGCTACAAAAGTTGGGTATTCGTCCTTTCTGATGGAGGCATAATACTCCATAGTGTATACGGACCACATCTTCCTTATCCATTCATCCGTTGAAGGGCATCTTGGTTCTTTCCACAGTTTGGCGACCGTGGCAATTGCTGCTATAAACATTGGGGTACAGATGGCCCTTCTTTTCACGACATCTATATCTTTGGGGTAAATACCCAGAGTGCAATTGCAGGGTCATAGGGAAGCTCTATTTTTAATTTCTTGAGGAATCACCACACTGTTCTTTAAAGAGGCTGCACCAGCTTGTATTCCCACCAACAGTGGAAGAGGGCTCCTCTTTCTCCACATCCCCTCCAACACAAGTTGTTTCCTGTCTTGCTAATTTTGGCCATTCTAACTGGTGTAAGGTGATATCTCAATGTGGTTTTAATTTGAATCTCCCTGAAGGCTAGTGATGATGAACATTTTTTCATGTGTCTGATAGCCATTTATATGTCTTGATTGGAGAAGTGTCTGTCCATATCTTCTGCCCATTTTTTTATATGATTGCCTGTTTTGTGTGTGTTGAGTTTGAGGAGTTCATTATAGATCCTGGATATCAACCTTTTGTCTGGACTGTCATTTTTTTTTCTTTTTTAAATTAATTAATTCATTTATTTTCAGTATTTTTAAAATTAAATTGATTTATTTATTTTCAGAAAAACAGTATTCATTATTTTTTCACCACACCTAGTGCTCCATACAATCCATGCCCTCTTTAATACCCACCACCTGGTACCCCAACCTCCCACCCCCCTGCCCCTTTAACCCCCTCAGATTATTTTATAGAGTCCATAGTCTCTCATGGTTTACCTCCCCTTCCAATTTACCCCAACTTCCTTCTCCTCTCTAACACCCCTTGTCCTCCATGGTATTTGTTATACTCCACAAATATGTGAAACCATATGATAATTGACTCTCTCTGCTTGACTTATTTCACTCAGCATAATCTCTTCCAGTCCCATCCATGTTGCTACAAAAGTTGGGTATTCTTCCTTTCTGATGGAGGCATAATACTCCACAGTGTATATGGACCACATATTCCTTATCCATCTGTCTGTTGAAGGGCATCTTTGTTCTTTCCATAGTTTGGCGACCATGGCCATTGCTGCTATAAACATTGTGGTACAGATGGCCCTTCTTTTCACTACATCTGTATCTTTGGGGTCAATACCCAGTAGTGCAAATGCAGGGTCAGAGGGGAGTTTTTTGAACACTGCTTCAATCTTGTTACTAGATATATGTCTATTCAGGGTGTCAATTTTTTCCTGGTTCAATTTTGGGAGTTTATATTTTTCCAGGAAGGCATCCATTTTATCTAGGTTGCTTAGCTTATTGAAATATATTTGTTGATTATAACTTATGATTGTTTCTACTTCCTTGCTGGTTAGTTGTGATCTCTCACTTTTCTTTCATAATTTTATGAATTTGGGCTTTCTCTCTTTTCTTTTAGATTAGTGTGCCCAATGGTTTATCGATCTAATTCTTTAAAAGAAAAAAAAACAGCTTCTAGTTTCACTGATACATTCTACTCTATCTCTGGTTTCTACCTCATTGATCTATGCTCTAATCCTGAATATTTCCCTTCTTGTGTGTGCTGTTGGTGTGATTTTTTGTTGGTTCTCCAGTTCTTTAGAGAGCTGTTGTATTCTGAATTTTTCAGTTTTTTCGAGGGAGCCTTGAATGGCTATGTATTTCCCCCTTAGGACCGCCTTTGCTCTATCCCATAGGTTTTGGACTTAAGGGTCTTTATTCTTATTGGTTTTAATGTCTTGTTTCAGTTCTTCTTTGATCTCCTGGTTGATCCAAGCATTCTTAAGCAAGGTGATCTTTAGTGTCCAGGTGTTTGAGTTCTTTCAGAACTTTTCCTTGTAATTGAACTCCTGTTTCAAAGCATTGTGATCTGAGAATATGCATGGAATAATCTCAGTGTTTTGGTGTCAGTTGAGTCCTGATTTGTGAACCAGTATGTGGTCTATTTTGGAGAAGGTTCCATGTGCACTTGAGACGAATGAGTATTCTGTTGTTTTAGGGTAGAATGTTGTGTATATATCTATGAGGTCCATCTGGTCTAATGTGTCATTCAATGCTCTTATTTCTTTATTGGTTTTCTGCTTCGATTATCTATTTCTGAAAGAGGTGTGTTAAGATATCCTACTATTAATGTATTCATATAACTATGACTCTTTATCTTGATGAACAGTTTTATTATGTAATTGGATGCTCCCATATTGTGGGCATAGATATTTACAATTGTTAGATCATCTTGTTGGACAGTCCCTTTAAGAACTATGTGGTGTCCTTCTGTATCTCTGACTACAGTCTTTAGTTTAATATCTTATTTGTATGATATAAGAATCTCTACTGCAGCCTTCTTTTGAGGTCCATTGGCATGAAAAATGCTTCTCCATCCCTTAACTTTCAGTCTGGGTGTACACTGTGGTTCGAAATGGGTCTCTTGTAGACAACATATGGATGGGTCCTTTTGTTTTACTTAATCTGCAACCTTTTGCCATTTTATGGGTGCATTTAGGCCATTCACATTGATAGTGATTATTGATAGATACGTTTTTATTGAAATAGAGTTACCTTTGAAGTATTTCTTTCTGTAGATTATCTTTATATTTATGTTCAATGATATTTCGAATTTTTTCTCTTTTATAACCCCCCCCTTATATTTCCGCAGTGTTGGCTTGGTGGTTGCATAGTCTTTTAAGCCTTGTCGGTCTTGGAAACTCTTTATCTCTCCATCCATTTTGAATGTCAGTCTTGCTGGATAAAGTATTCTTGGCTGCATGTTCTTCTCATTTAGTGCCCTGAATATATCTTACCAGCCCTTTCTGGCTTGCCAGGTCTCTGTGAAGAGGTCTGATATTTTTCTGATGAGCTATCCTCTCTGCGTAAGAAGCTTCTTTGTTTTGGCTGCTTTCAAGAGGTTCTGCCTACAATTATAATTCTTCATTCTTACTATTACGTGCCTCCAGGACTTTCAAGAATCTTAAATCTTGGGGGGAATCCATTCTGCCTTTAGTACATGAAAGCTGGTTTCATTCATTACATTGGGAAACTTTTCATGGACAACTTGTTTCATTATATCTTTTAGACTTCTTTCTTTCTCCTCCCCTTCATGGATTCCAATTATTCTGATGTTGGAACGTTTTGTGGCATCATTTATTTCCCTGATTCTGTTTTTGTGGGTTCCAGGCTTCCTCCTCATCCGTTTTTCTGTTTGTCCTCCATGTCACTAATTCTATATTCTGTCTCAGTTACCCAGCTTTTAGAGTATAGATTAGATTGGAACTCATTGAGAGCATTTTGAACATCATCTCTGGTGGCTTTCAGTTTTGTCCTAATCAATTCCGCTTGCTCATCTATGGCTTTCTCCATCCTAGCTATTGCCTGGATAATTGTTAGCCTGAATTACCTTTCTGATATATTGTCTATGTCGATGGTCATTAGCTCTGTTGTAGAAGGCCCCTCCTCTGTATTTTTCTTCTGCTGGGCATTCCTCCTCATCATCATTTTGATGAGAGATGACTGAACGGATATAGCTGGATGTATCGACCATGGTGTAGTCAAGGTGCACCCTGGAATGCTTCTGAGCAATCAGGATCCCCCTCCCAAATGAGAGAAAAAAATAAAAGAAAAAGAAAAAAAAAGAGAGAGATAGAGATAGACAGGAAGAAAGGGAAGATAGAAGAGAAGGTTCAGCCCAAATGGGCCCCAAGGTAAGATTTATGAAGTATTCAAATAAAAACAGACAAATAAAAAGACTGATAAAAGTATATGACAAGGAGAGACAAGATGGCGTAGAAGTAGGAGGAGGTGCTGTTTGAACATTTACCCTAACATGAGCTGATTACCTACCAAGGAACTCCGATCACCCATGAAATTAGCCTGACATCAGAATTATACATGTCTGGATCTCTACAGGGACAAGACACCAGTGGGCAGGTAAAGCAGAGAGGGAACATCGGACTGATATTGGAAGATAAACAGAGGGGGACCAAGCTGCCAAAGGCGACCAACTGGAAAGTAATACCCCGACACATGAGTGCCCTGCATCTGGAGACCAGCATTAACTTGGAGACTCGTTGAAAGCTCTCAAAAAGAGCAAAGGATCATGGGGGAAATTGTGGGAATCGGGCAGCTAGGGAAAGGGGCTTAAGTCCCCAGACCCAGGACAGCCTCCCCTGGTGCTGAGCCAGAGAGAGTGTGGTGGAGAAACCAGGTCTTGGGTCCCTGAGCAACCAGTGTGCCTGAGAACACTTGGGGTCTGGCTCCTTTGAGGTCTGGAAGCCTCGCCAAATGGCAGACTGCCAAGTCATTCTAACAGACCCTGAGACGTGTGCACCCCACAGTCTACCCTGAGAGAGGTGTGCAAAGGACCAGCCTGGTGCTCTTGGACCTGCTCTTGCCCTGCTATCAGAGCCTGAGACGCACATGCCCCACACCCTCACTTGAGAGAGGTGTGTGCTAGCCCAGCGCTCTTAGGCCCAGGAAGACCAGGCACTCCCAGCCTTGGCCAGCGGGAGAATCTCAGTGTGGGATCACTGCTTGGAACATTTACGGTGGTCTGGAGCTTCCCAGACAGCTGCCGCTGCCATGGTATGGGTACAAGCAGAAGATGCTGTGTCCCCAGGGACCACGACTCAGAACCTGCTCTGCCAGCGGCCAAGGGGGAATTAATATGGGCTCTTCAGCACCCACAGGGAAGCAGACGGAGGCTTCTCTCTGAGAGGGTGGTCGGGGTGCAGTTTGCTTTTCTCCAAACCTCCAAAAACCATCAAAAGCTGTCAAGGTGAGAGAAAAGAAGTGAACAAACATAAAAGCCTCCAGATAACAAAAGCTTGAAAAATCCGGTTTCCTCAGAGCCCACCCCCTTGAGGGGGGCAGGAGGACTTAACTCTAGGAACATCACTGACTGAAAATGCACATGGGAGGCCCCTCCCCCAGAAAACCAACCAGGAAGAAAAAAATAAAAGACTACAAGAGAACAACCACCACTACTTCATAGATACAATTTTATTTTTAACTTGTTCCCACAATACTGGTTCATTTTTTCAAATATATATAGATAATTTTTTTTGCCATCATGGAGAGATGTCCAATACATCAAATTTCATAATAACCTTCTAACCTGAACTTTTTGATAAATACACCTGTGTATTTATTTTGCATTTCTATTTTTAAATTTTTTTTAAATTTTAGTTTAGTTTGGTCTAGTTTATTCTTTTTTTATTTTTATTTTCTAATATTCATATGCAGTTAAACTTCAAGGTAATCCCGTTTCCCCAATCAATGCTACCCCTATAGGTAAACCAATTTTTAATCACTCTTTATCTTAGGAAAGTTGAGTCCTTCAAAAAGATATCAATATACATCCAGGAAGAATAAAAACAACCTTCCTCGCCCACACTGAGAATTTATAAACACTCTCCCATCTTTTTGTTCTGCCTGTGCTTCTGTGTATTTCTGTTTGTTCTGATAGTTTATAAATAATACACTTGGGCTTCGTTTTCATGAGACTCTTCTTTTTTTTCATATATATATATTTTTTCTTTGTCCTATATTTTATCAGTCTTTTTGTTTTTCTGTTTTTATTTGTATACTTTATCAATCTCAACTTAGGGCCCATTTGGGCTGATCTTTCTCTTTATCTTGCAAACCTTCTCTTTGATCTTCCCTTTTCCCTTTTATTCCTGTCTCTCTATCTCTATCTCTTTTTTTTTCTTTTTCTTTTCTTTTCTCTCTCGTTTGAGTGGGGAATCCTGCTTGCTCAGAAGCATTCCAGGGTGCACCTTGATTGCACCACGGTCGATACATCCAGCTACATCCATTGAGCATATCTCAACAAAATGACTAGGAGTAGGAATGCCCAATAGAAGAAAAAATACAGAGGATGGGCCTTCTTCAACAGAGCTAATGACTATGGACATAGACAATATGTCAGAAAGAGTATTTGGGCTAGCAATTATCTAGGCAATAGCTACGTTGGAGAAAGCCATGGATGACCAAACAGAGCTGTCAAACAGAATTGATTAAGGCAAAACTGAAAGCAACCAGGGATGATATTCACAATGTTAGGGCAGAGCTGAAAGCCACCAGGTCCAAGGTTCACAATGCTCTCAATGAGTTCCAATCTAACCTAAATTCTCTAAAAGCTAGGGTAACTGAGAGAGAAGATAGAATTAGTGATCTGGAGGACAAAGAATTAGAGAGAAAGGATGAGGAGGAAGCCTGGAACAAACAGTTTAAAAGCCATGAAAACAGAATCAGGAAAATAAATGATGCCATGAAATGTTCCAATGTCAGAATAATTGGAATCCTTGAAGGGGAGGAGAAAGAAAGAAGTCTAGAAGATATAGTGGAACAAGTTGTCTATGAAAATTTTCCCAATCTCGCGAATGGAACCAGCATTTATGTACTAGAGGCAGAACAGTCTCCACCCAAGATGATAGATTCCAAAAAAATATCAAGATCCCTGATAGTAAAATTGAGAAATCATAATTGTAGATTTAATTTCTTAAAAGCCACTAGGACAAAGAGGCTCCTTACTTACGGAGGAAAGCCCATCAGAATAATGTCAGACCTGTCCACAAAGACCTGGCAAGCCAGAAAGGGCTGGCAAAATATATTCAGGGCACTAAATGAGAAGAGCGTGCAGCCAAGAATACTTTATCCAGCAAGACTGGTATTCAAATTGGATTGAGAGATAAAGAGTTTCCAAGACTGGTAAGGCTTAAAAGACTATGCAACCACCAAGCCAAAACTGCAGGAAATATTAAGGGGGGTTTTATAAAAGAGGAAAAATCCTAAGAATATCATTGAACAGAAATATAGAGACAATCGACAGAAAGACTTCAAAGGTAACAGGATGTCAATAAAAACGTATCTATCAATAATCACTCCCAATGTGAATGGCCTAAATGCACCCATAAAATGGCACAGGGTTGCAGATTGGATAAAACAACAGGACCATCCATATGTTGTCTACAAGAGACCCATTTCAAACCTCAGTGTACACCCAGACTGAAAGTGAAGGGATGGAGAACATCTTTCATGCCAATGACCTCAAAAGAAGGCCACAGTAATGATTCTCATATCATATAAATTAGATTTTGAACTAAAGACTGTAGTCAGAGATACAGAAGGTCACTACATCATTCTTAAAGTGACTATTTACCAAGATGATTTAACAACTGTAAATATCTATGCCCCCAATATGGGAGCATCCAATTACATAGAAAAAATATTAATCAAGATAAAGAGTCATATTGATATGAATACATTAATAGTAGGAGATCTTAACATGCTTCTCTCAGAAATAGACAGTTCATTGAAGCAGAAAATTAATAAAGAAATAAGAGCATTGAAGGACACATTAGACTAGATGGACCTCATAGATATATACAGAACATTCTACCCTAAAACAACAGAATACTCATTCTTCTCAAGTGCACATGGAACCTTCTCCAGAATAGACCACATACTGGGTCACAAATCAGGACTCAACCGACACCAAAACACTGATTATTCCCTGCATATTCTCAGATCACAATGCTTTGAAACTGGAGTTCAATCACAACGAAAAGTTCAGAAGGAACTCAATCACCAAGAAGCTAAAGATCACCTTGCTTAAGAATGCTTGGATCAACCAGGAGATCAAAGAAGAACTGAATCAATTCATGGAAAGCAATGAGAATGAAGACGCTTCAGTCCAAAACCTATGGGATATAGCAAAGGCAGTCCTAAGGGGGAAATACATCGCCATCCAAGCCGCCCGCAAAAAAATTGAAAAATCCAGAACACATCAGCTGTCTCTACACCTTAAAGAACTGGAGAATCAACAACAAATCAAACCAACTCCACAGATAGGAAGGGAAATAATCAAGATTAGAGCTGAGATCAATGAGGTAGAAACCAGAGTTATAGTAGAACATATCAATGAAAATAGAAGCTCGTTTTTTGAAAGAATCAATAAGATCGATAAACCATTAGCCACGCTAATCCAAAAGAAAAGATAGAATGTCCAAATTTATAAAATTATGAATGAAAAGGGAGAGATCACAACTAATACCAAGGGTATAGAAACAATCATCAGAGGTTATTATCAACAGTTTATTGCCAATAAGCTAAGAAAACTTGATGAAATGAATGCATTCCTGGAAAACTATAAACTCCCAAATTTGAACCGTGAAGAAATTGACAACCTGAATAGACCCATATCTAGTAATAAGATTGAAGCAGTGATCACAAACAACCCAGAAAACAAGAGCCCAGGACCTGACGGATTACCTGGGGAATTCTATCAAACTTTCGAAGAAGAAATAACACTTATTCTCCTGACGCTGTTTCAAAAAAATGAAGCAGAAGGAAAACTTCCAGATTCTTTTATGAAGCCAGCATTACCCTGATCCACAAACCAGACAAAGACCCTATGAAAAAGGAGACTTTCAGACCAATATCTCTGGTGAATATGGATGCTAAGATTCTCAACAAGATCCTAGCAAACAGGATCCAACAGCATATTAAAAAGATGATCCACCATGATCAGGTGGGATTTATTCCTGGGCTACAAGGATGGTTCAACAGTCGCAAATCAATCAATGTGATAAAACAAATTAATATGAGAAGAGAGAAGAACCACATGGTCTTCTCAATTGATGCAGAAAAAGCATTTGACAAAATTGAGCATCAGTTCTTGATTTAAAAGCTTCAAAGTATAGGGATAGAAGGAACATTCCTGAACTTCACAAACTCTATCTATGAAAGACCCACAGCAAAGATCATCCTCAATGGGAAAAAGCTCACAGCCTTTCCGCTGAGATCAGGATGCCCACTCTCACCACTTTTGTTCAACATAGTATTAGAAGTCCTAGCAACAGCAATCAGACAACAAAGAGAAATAAAAGGTATCCAAATTGGCAATGAACAAGTCAAACTCTCTCTCTTCACAGATGACATGATTCTATATATGGAAAACCCAAAAGACCCCACCCCCAAACTACTAGAACTCATACAGCAATTCAGTAATGTGGCAGGATACAAAGTTAATGTACAGAAATCAGTGGCTTTCTTATACAGAACAATGAATATACAGAAAGGAAATTTAGAGAATTGATTCCATTTACTATAGCACCAAGAACCATATGATACCTGGGAATAAACCTAACCAAAGAGGTAAAGGATATTTACTTGAGGAACTATAGAACACTCATGAAAGAAATTGAAGAAGACACAGAAAGATGGAACACCATTCCATGCCCTTGGATCGGAAGAATAAACATTGCTAAAATGTCTATACTTCCTAGAGCAATCTATACTTTTAATGTCATTCCAATAAAAATTCCACTGGTATTTTTCAAAGAGCTGTAGCAAATAATCCTAAAATTTGTATCGAATCAGAAGAGACCCCAAATCATTAAGGAAATGTTGAAAAAGAAAAACAAAAAAGAAAAAAAAAAAGAAAAACCTGTGGCATCACGTTACCTGATTTCAAGCTTTACCACAAAGCTGTGATCACCAAGACAGCATGGTACTTGCATAAAAACAGACAGACAGACCAGTGGAACAGAGTAGAGAGCCCAGATATGGACCCTCAACTCTATGGTCAAATAATCTTTGATAAAACAGGAAAAAATATACAGTGGAAAGAAGACAGTCTCTTCAATAAATCATGCTGGGAAAACTGGACAGCTATATGCAGAAGAATGAAACTCAACCATTCTCTTACACTGTACACAATGATCAACTCAAAATGGATAAAAGACCTCAACGTGAGACAGGGATCCATCAGAATCCTAGAGGAGAACATAGGCAGTAATCTCTTCGATATCATCCACAGCAACTTCTTTCAAGATATGTCTCCAAAGGCAAAGGAAACAAAAGCGAAAATGAACTTTTGGGACTTCATCAAGATCGAAGGCTTCTGCATAGCAAAGGAAATGGTCAATAGAGCAGGGAGGAAACCCATGAGATGGGAGAAGATATTTTCAAGTGACAGTACAGACAAAGGATTGATATCCAGGATCTGCAAAGAACTCCTCAAACTCAACACACAAAACAGATAATCATGTAAAAAAAAAATGGGCAGAATATATGAACAAACACTTCTCCAATGAAGACATACAAATTACTATCTGACACATCAAAAAATGTTCGTCATCACTGGCCATCAGGTATATTCAAATTAAACCACATTGAGATACCATCTTACACCAGTTAGAATGGCCAAAATTAGCAAGACAACATGTGTTGGAGAGGATGTGGAGAAAGGGGAACCCTCTTACACTGTTGGTGGGAATGCTAGTTGGTGCAGCCACTTTGGAAAACAGGGTGGAGATTCTTCATGAAATTAAAAATTGAACTTGCTAGGACTCTGCAATTGCACTTCTGGGTGTTTACCTCCAAAATACAGATGCAGTGAAAAGAAGGGCTATCTGTACCCCAATGTTTATAGTAGAAATGTCCATGGTCGTCAAACTGTGGAAAGAACCAAGATGCCCTTAAACAGAAGAATGCATAAGGAAGATGGTCAGTATGCCTCCATCAGAAAGGATGAATACCCAACTTTTGTAGCAACATGGACGGGACTGGAGGAGATTATTCTGAGTGAAATAAGTCAAGCAGAGAGAGTCAATTATCATATGGTTTTGCTTATTTGTGGAGCATAACAAATAACATGGACAACATAGGGAGATAGAGAGGAGAAGGGAGTTGAGGTAAATTGGTTTGGGAGGTGAAACATGAGAGACCATGGACTCTGAAAACCATCTGAGGGTTGTTTCTTTTTTTAATTTTTTATTTCTTTTCAATGTAACAGTATTCATTGTTTTTGCACCACACCCAGTGCTCTATGCAATCCATGCCCTCCCTAATACCCACCACCTTGTTCCCCCAACCTCCCACCCCCCACCTCTTCAATACCTTCAAAAGTCTTGTTCTACTACTCAACCAACTCAGAATTCACACTTTTTAGAAAATATCCATTTGGATACTACCTAGTGGCCTCAAACAAATTAGCTAAACTGTTGGTGCCTTAGTTTCCTTATGTGTAAAATGAGATAAAATGAATACCTGCCCTATAGTCAAGAATACTATAGTGTACACTTAAAACATTGCTAAGAAGTATGAGAAGTATGATCTCATCATAGATGTTCCTACCACTATCAAACAAATTGAACAACCATCACCACAATAACAAAAATAGTATCTGTTTCAAAGAGTTTAATATATGTGAATAACTTAATATACATAATGTCATTATGATAGTGACGGGAATATAATTTAAAATAAATATACCAAATAAAATATTCCATAAGAAAAGTGTATTTGTGAAAAACAATGCAAACTTCTCCACCTATGCTGATTTATTCCTAAATTGGGTAATGATATATTTGTTATTTTTAAACATTTAGTTTATTTATTCGACAGAGAGAGAGCAAAAGCAGGTGAACCAGCAGAGGGAGAAGGAGAAGAAGGCTCCCCATTAAGCAGAGAGCCTTACATGGGGCTTGATCCCAGGACCCTGGGATCATGATCTGAGCCAAAGACATATGCTTACCAGGCTGAGACACCCAGGTTCCCAATCTGATAATAATTTCAATCATAGTCCTTTATTCCTTTTGATATAGGATCACTTAGGGCTTCTTTTCATGGGTTAAAAATTATTTCTCTGGCCAAATTCTGGTTGAATCATGAGCACAAATACTTGAACATATTTTGAAGTTTGTACATTTTAACTACTTCAATGCACAGCTAGCAGCACTGTAAGAGCATATGAGTGACAGAAACTCTTCCAGTTTTACACTCTAGCACAAAAAAATTTGGAGCACCAAAATTTTCTCTATGTCTAGTAATTCTGAGTATCATGTACTGTATATAATATAATAAATGTAAGCTGACTAAGATTTTCCAGCTAAAGAGTTCACATAAATCTTTATTAGTGTAAGTTATGGAAAATTGTATTTTGAGCACTTTACTTAAATAATTTTTTTATTCTAAAACATTTTTGTCTCATTTTTTTCTTGAGATAGAGTAAAAAATTAATCTTTGAAAAAATATGGATCTATAAAAAATTTTGTTTTGTTTGCTCCATTTTGTTTCCCATGCCTACAGTGTTCCAAATGGAATAAAAAATGTATGTGTACTCTAAGAAACAAACTGAGGGTTTTGGAGCAGGGGGTGGTTGGAAAGGTCTGATGGTGGGTATTAAGGAGGGCACGTATTGTATGGAGCACTGAGTGTGGTGCATAAACAATGAATCTTTGGAACATTGAAAAAATAAAATTAAATTAAAAAAATGTGTATGTCAATCACAAATTGAGGGGTGATATATACACGACTCAAATATTTTGGAAGTTAAAGAGTGTCCATATCTTATGTACTTCATTTGACTGCAACAACAATATTTTAAGCTAATTTTCCAAAGCTCTTTCCCTAAATACTGCAAGATCCTTATTTTCTAGTCATTAAAGGATCAAGTGTGTAAAAAAGAAAGGGGGGTGTGGAATAACACCTTTTGAAACCACCTGTTAATTCACAACTTGTCACAGCTAATTGTAAATGGGTAAACATGCAACCAAATTTGTGGTTTTATGGAATATATTCAACAAGGCCCAGCTTACACCTCAAAAGCCCATAATTCCACTTGGAAAGGTCCATTCCAGTTAGATCAACACTATTCAGCTTATCTTCTACTCTTCTGGTTTTCAACCAATTGTTGCTCTTCTCCAATAGATTCCCACTGATTTAACTTTTCTGCAATCCAGATCTGGTCATTTTGTTATCGTTTGTAAATATCTTGGTCATGAAAGGGCAAGAAATGAAGGTATAAGGTGAATCAGGAAGGAGGTGCTGTTGGGGCATTTCTCTCCTGCTTGGTCAACCACCTGAACTTTGCTCATAGTGCTCCTTTATTGTTGCATCATGTCGTTGCTCCTTGAGCAAGAGCCCTGCTCCCAGCCTCCTGTACTCATATGAAGGTAGCATCTGGTCACCATTCAACACTGAGATCGAGGGTCTTCTTTCAGCTTCTTTGTTTGGCTGAATTCACATGTCATAGGTAGAACAGGTATGTCCTTATGAGCTGTGCCTTTTCTACAGGATTCTCAAAATAATTTATGTATTTTACTACAACTATTTGCACAAGCTATACCTATAGACCAAATTCTTTAGGGATAGTAGATATTTGTTATTTATATGTTAAATTCAGTTTTCTATTATTTTTTTTTATTATAGCATAAGATGTGATTTTTGAATAAATGAAGGATTGGTTGTTTGATGGCCTTCCTCTGCTTGTTTGTATAAATGACATACTTTAAATCTCAGCTCTGATATTACTTTATGCTGGAAAGTTTCCCTAAACCTGACTTCTTGGGGTTAATATTTTTACCACAGTACATTCTACCACAAGGTACTAATGATTTAAGAGAGATAACTGCCACTGGATGTCTTCAGTTCTGAAACCCAAGGAACAAAATCGATCTAATTAAACACAGGACAACAACTGGATTGCAGCAGTAGTGATCAGCCCTGTTAATTTTTTCATGATTTCCAAGATTTTTCACTTAAAATGACACCATGCAGCAAGGACAAATTTTTAAAATATCCAAAAGTTTGATACTTTATATTTTATTCCCAAGTAATTTTGAATTTATAGAAAATTAGTATGAATAGTAAAATTAGCATGAATATTAATAATTGTACAATAAAAATTAATATACCTTTTGCTTAGATTCATGTATTAGAATTACATCCCATGGGATTTATCACTTCTCTCTCCACCTGTCTGTCTCTTATCAGGTGTACAACTTATGACCCTTGTTTCTAAATATCTTGGTATGTATTTCCTACAAATATGAGTATTTTCCCACAGAATCACAGTGCAGTTATAAATTTCAGAAAAATATAACATGCGTACAATACAATTGTACAAATATTTTGAATACAGAAATGTAAAAATGAAGAGGTTTCCAATATAAGGAAACAATTCCTCTGAAAGGGATGAATAGGTGTTGACATATGGTACGAGAATCTGAAGAATAACATTGGCATAGAATCCTAAAGTTCTAATTTGTAGCATGAAGGAAAAGAAACAGTACAAATATTTCCTACTTTATACTTTCCTGTAAGACAGATCCCACATTCAACATTTTTTTTAGAGCCCTTGTGACATCCTTATTCCTAAGACTATAAATTAAAGGATTTAGAACAGGAGTGAGTATAGTGTAAAAGACATATGCAATCATGTCCTTCTCAGAGGTGTGATAGGAGGTGGGAAGCATGTAGGTATAGACATCAGCACCATAGAAGAGGATGACCACCATCATGTGGGAAGAATAAGTGGCAAAGGCCTTCTTCCATGCCTCTGCTGAGTTCATCCTGTGGATGGTGAAGAGGATGAAAGAATAGGAGCTTGAAATGATTGTCACAGGGATGAGGAGCATGAGAAAACAGTACAGGTACATGAGGGTCTCATAGAGGGAAGTGTCTGAGCAGGAAAGCTTCATTATAGCAGGGACCTCACAGAAGAAATGATGGATTTCCTGGGAACTACAGAAGGGGAAGTTCATGGTGACGGGTGTGAGCATAAATCCATCCACAGATCCAAGAAACCAGGAGGAAGACACCAAGAGGAGACACACCCTATGGTTCATGAGGATAAAATAATGGAGTGGATGGCAGATGGCCACATAGCGGTCATAGGCCATGGCAGCTTGAAGAAAAAATTCTGAACCTACTAGTGTCAGATAAAGAAACATCTGCATCCCGCATTCGGGGGCTGAGATCTTATTCACTCCTGTGACCTGGTCCATGAGCATCTTGGGCACAGTGCCAGAAATGTACATCACATCCATGAGAGACAATTGGGTGATAAAAAAGTACATGGGGTTATGCAGGTGAACATCGCAGTCTATCAGAAGGATCAGGATGGTATTGCCAGACAAGGCCATTAGGAAAACCACAAAAATGACCACATAAAGAAGAGCTGGGTGGTTGGATTTGTCGGAGGCAGGCCCCTGGCCAGGGCAGCCTCCACCATTAACAGATGGCGCCTGGCTAGTTGACAGGTTAGGATTGCCTCGTGAGACTAAGCGAAATGCCCAATGAGGAAGTAAACAGCATTGGTTGCTGCGAAGTTGTTCATTTAGGTGCACAGCCTGATTCGCTCCCTCCTGTACCCTGCTCGCTGATTGGTCATGTAAGTGTATATAAGTGTGTAGACTTGCGGAAATAAGGAGAGAGAAGATGCATCCGAACTGGGGCTTCTGTTCATCCTTGCGGGCTGAGGGCGATAAATGGCGCCGGCACCTGGGAACTAAATAAAGGAATCTTGCAAGGTAATCCGCAGGATAGCGGGGAGTAAAGGTCCGCAGGTAAGCGGAGACATTAGCCACGTTCAAAAGTGGGAATTCCGCGGTAAAGCGGGGAGTAAAAATAGAAGAACCTTGCAAGGGAGAAGTCCGCAGGTAAGCGGGGTAAAACCATGACAAAGGTGGTGGGAAACTTGTACAAGACCGCAACAAGAAGTGGGGTGGCCATAGAGCTGGGATTTTCTTATCATCGAAACCGCAGGTAAGTGGGGAAGGGACCATGATCAAAGTGGTAGGAATCTTGAACAAGACTGCAATAAGAAGCAGGGCGGCCTTAGAGCCGGGATTTAGCGAGTCCGCAATAAGAAGCGGGGCGGCCTTAGTGCCGGGATTTTACAAGTCTGCAATAAGCGGGGTGGCCTTAGAGCCGGGATTTAGCGGGGAGTATATGCGGAACAGCCATTAGGTTGGGATTCTAATTATGGGATCTGGACTGTCAAAGTCGAGGTTAGAGGGTTCCCTAGAGGACCTTCTAAAGGCCAATGGCACGCCTTAAAAACGAAAACTGCTAAGATAAAAACGGTCAAGCAGCAGCTGAAAGACATTCAGCCCATATGGATTCTTCGCCCAAGCCCTTAGTTCTTTGGAGGACACTGCCCGCTGTAATGCAGCGGCTGGAAATCCTCAGTGGGACCTAGAAATGTTAATGGGAATAGGACCGTATATGGGAAAGCAGGCCCAAATACAATACAACCCTGCGGTGTATCTGCAAATAGCCGCGGCGGCCACTAAAGCATGGAAGACAATTCAGGGCAGTGGGGATTTACAAGGTTATCACCCTCGCCCTGCAAGGATGACAATAAGCCCCAGTTCGGATGCATCTTCTATTTCCGCAAATCTACACACTTATATACGCTTACACGACCAATCAGCGAGCAGGTTACAGGAGGGAGTGAATCAGGCTGTGCACCTAAACGAACAACTTCGCTAGCAACCAATGCTGTTTACTTCCTCTTTGGGCGTTCCGCTTAGTCACACCAGGCAATCCTAACGTGTCAACTAGCCAGGTGCCATCTTTTAATGGCGGAGGCCGCCCTGGCCAGGGGCCTGCCTCCAGCATCTCCCCTTTTTCCTTTTATGGCAAGGATCGTGCCTGTCTTAGGTTGTCAGTGGCGGGGAATATCCTTACCCATCATCAGATGGCAGATATCAATGATCTGCGTCCTGTCTTAGGTTGGTATATTTCCCCCACCAATCTTACATGTCGTTGACTACCGATCCAGCATACTTAGCCACACTTGGGGGGATGTTCCAGCCTCGATGGCTAACAAGGCCTGCACTATGGCTTGCTGTTGCCTATGTTGCTGTTGCCTCCAAATTTGCAGTTTCCCTACTAGCAGAATCAAGCCCACTACGAGGATTGTCATCAGACCAAGTATGCTAGCCCATTGTTTCATAAAGATTAACACACCTTGTAATGCTTTGATTATCTCTGGGAGGGTTGCAAGCTCAACTCTGGTGTTATTTATCCTTGTTATGCCTAGTAGCAGGTGCTGAGTATAGTTTTGGAATTCTGTGGACTAATTCCCCCGCAAGTATTGGGAGAGCTGTCGGGAGACATTCTGTAAGTCACTCATATTAGTATAGGCTATGGGAGTTACACAAATTGCTGGGAAGGGTACTACACATCCCAGTCCCAATAGGGCCCCCCATAGGTCCACTTGTTCTTGAACCAGATCCACTCTCTGGTTGACTATCAGGATTCCTGCTTGCAGATGTGCATTGATCTGAGTCTGTGTTTGAAGGGCAGCCACCGTTCCTTCTGAAATGGTGTTCACAGCTTCCGCAGTGGGTATAGTTGCAGCAAGTGAGACTGCTGCTGCCGTGGCAGCTGCTGCAGATATAGCCAATGCTATCACAATGGCAGCTGTGATACCAAAATCTCTCTTCTTTCTGGATAGCACCACCGGTAACTTGTCCTCTGGAATGGAAACTGGGATAGGAACATGGGTAAGGATACGCATAATCACAGCTAGCTTGAAGGCCGTGACATTCCAGCACTGGGAAAGATAGCAATTCTTAGTGCAATTCAATGTACCATTCAGCTCGCTAGCATTTGTTATGAGGAAAAGGAACAGTGGCCAGACACATATGAGAGTGGGCTGATAAGTAATATTATTGGGACAAGACACATTAACTGTTGTCTCAAAGGTACTAGAGTCATTTTGTTTATAAGAACAGTTGAGGAATTTGCCACCATTTAACATGGACACTGCTCAGATATCAGTACATGCTCCTAGCAAGTTACAGACCTGCCATGCATCAAAGGGAGAGGAAGGAATATGAGAGAAGAGTTAGTCACTGGTAAAGGATATGGCCATGCTTTAACCACTACCCACAGCTCTCTGGCTTCAGTCTGCCACAGGAGGTGTAGCATCCCCAGAGTTATCATCAGCATCTTCAGCATCATGACTGGTGTTTGGAGGCAAGGATGCACGCACCAGCTGCTCTGGGATCCAAATTGGAGCCTCCTTTTCCTGTGGAAAAACACATATAGACCCCCTACTCCATACTAACACTGGATCTGGTCCATTCCACTTTCCTGTGAGGATGTCCTTCCAAAGTACTAAAGGCTTAGGGGAAGCAGCAGCATCACTTGCATGTCTGTCTGCAGCGGATTTACCCATTTTGTCCAATGTTAAAAAATTCAAAATAAAGAGAATGGTGTTGAGCTTATCTTTAGGGGACCTGAAGGTGTCCCCTATTCCCCCTTTTTGTTTATAAAGCGCATTTTTTATTGTAAGATGCACACGCTCCACAACACCCTGTCCTTGTGGGTTATAGGGTATTCCATGTATCAAGTGAATGTCAAGTTGTTGTAGGAAGGCTTTAAAGGGTTGTGAGGTGTAGGCTGGACCATTATCTGTCTTTAATTGGCGTGGCTTTCCCCATGCAGCGAAAGCCTGTAGGCAATGGGTGATAACATCTCTGGATTTTTCCCCCGTATGAACTGAGGCGAAAATTATTCCAGAGCAGGTATCTACAGAGACATGAACATATCTTAACTTTCCAAATTCTGAAACATGTGTGACATCCATTTGCCATATATGATTAGGTAACAAACCCTTAGGATTAATCCCCAAGGACGGTGCAGGTAGTAAGATCAAGCAATTTCTGCAGGAGATTACTATGTCCCTTGCCTGTGCTTTTGTTATGTTAAATTTGAGGCGAAGAGTTAAAGCATTCACATGGAACAGCTTGTGATAATATCTCGCCTGTTACACCGGGTCCTCAATGGCAAAGACAAATTCTCCTCTGGTTAAGGAGTCTGCTAACCGATTACCTTTTGTCAGGGGGCTGGTAAGGTTGTATGAGCTCGTATGTGGCCAATATAAAATGGAGTCTTCCTGTCCCAAACTAATGTTTGGATTTCTTGTAATGCCTTAGAGATAGTAGACCTGGCATTAATAGAACCCACACTTTCAATGATAGAGACAGCTTGTACCACATATCTACTATCTGATAAAAGGTTGAAGGATTCTTGATGAAACATTTGAAATGCTTTTATCACTGTGAGCAGCTTGGTTTCTTGGGGAGAGGACCTTTGAAATAGGAAGGTCCAACTCTCTTCTGTGGTAACTATAGCTCCTATAGGTGTCCTGGCTTCTTGCAGTAATAGCAAACTCCAGGAGTACCCCTATGTTTATATTGTTGAGCTCCCTGTAATCCTTGTAAACCTTGAGTGATAGCTGCAGCCATAACCTTCCCTTGAATAACACTGTCGTTGATATCCCTGCAAACTTTAATATATGTACTCAAGTCTTTGCTTTTCCAAGGTCTTATGGCTTCTTTACACCATTTATTAGCCTGCTCATAAGCCAGCTGTTTTATCAATGGCATGGCTGTGTCTACCTCCCAAATATTCGACCAGCTGTTTGCATCAGCCTCGCTACAAAATCAGCATATGCTTCATTTGGTCCTTGTATTACCTTAGACAGCTGACCCTGTGTCAGAGACAGGCCCCTGGCCAGGGCAGCCTCCACCGTTAAAAGATGGCGCCTGGCTAGTTGACAAGTTAGGATTGCCTCGTGTGACTAAGCGGAACACCCAAAGAGGAAGTAAACAGCATTGGTTGCTAGCAAAGTTGTTCGTTTAGGTGCACAGCCTGATTTGCTCCCTCCTGTACCCTGCTCGCTGATTGGTTGTGTAAGCGTATATAAGTGTGTAGACGTGCGGAAGTAGAGAGAGAGAAGATGCATCTGAACTGGGGCTTCTTGTCGTCCTTGCGGGCCGTGGGTGATAAATGGCGCCGGCACCCAGGAACTAAATAAAGGAATCTTGCAAGGTAATCCGCAGGAAAGTGGGGAGTAAAGGTCCGCAGGTAAGCGGGGACATTAGCCACGTTCAAAAGTGGGAATTCCGCGGTAAAGCGGGGAGTAAAAATAGAAAAACCTTGCAAGGGAGAAGTCCGCAGGTATGTGGGGTAAAACCACGACAAAGGTGGTGGGAAACTTGTACAAGACCGCAACAAGAAGTGGGGCGGCCATAGAGCCAGGATTTTCTTATCGAAACCACAGGTAAGCGGGGAAGGGACCACGATCAAAGTGGTGGGAATCTTGTACAAGTCCGCAATAAGAAGGGGGGCGGCCTTAGAGCCAGGATTTAGCAAGTCTGCAATAAGAAGTGGGGCAGCCTTAGAGCCGGAATTAACTTGCACAAGTCTGCAATAGAAGCAGGGGCGGCTTAGAGCTGGGATTTAGCGAGTCCGCAATAAGAAGCGGGGCGGCCTTAGAGCCCGAATTAAGCGGCGAGTGAGTCTTTAACATCCGCGACTGTTGTCTGTGTATTCATAATGGGATCTGAAGTATCTAAAGTGCAGTTGGAAGAGTATTTAGAAGACCTGCTGAAAGCCAATGGAACTCCACTAAAAGCAAAAACTGCTCGGGCCTTTTTGAATACAGTGGAAAAGGCGGCTCCATGGTTCCTAGATGAAGGCTTACTAAACATACCTCAATGGGACCACTTAGGGGAGGATTTGAAGAAACAGGATGCTTTAACTCTTCGCCTCAAATTTAACATAACAAAAGCACAGGCACGGGACATAGTAATCTCCTGCAGAAATTGCTTGACCTTACTACCTGCACCGTCCTTGGGGATTAATCCTAAGGGTTTGTTACCTAATCATATATGGCAAATGGATGTCACACATGTTTCAGAATTTGGAAAGTTAAGATATGTTCATGTCTCTGTAGATACCTGCTCTGGAATAATTTTCGCCTCAGTTCATACGGGGGAAAAATCCAGAGATGTTATCACCCATTGCCTACAGGCTTTCGCTGCATGGGGAAAGCCACGCCAATTAAAGACAGATAATGGTCCAGCCTACACCTCACAACCCTTTAAAGCCTTCCTACAACAACTTGACATTCACTTGATACATGGAATACCCTATAACCCACAAGGACAGGGTGTTGTGGAGCGTGTGCATCTTACAATAAAAAATGCGCTTTATAAACAAAAAGGGGGAATAGGGGACACCTTCAGGTCCCCTAAAGATAAGCTCAACACCATTCTCTTTATTTTGAATTTTTTAACATTGGACAAAATGGGTAAATCCGCTGCAGACAGACATGCAAGTGATGCTGCTGCTTCCCCTAAGCCTTTAGTACTTTGGAAGGACATCCTCACAGGAAAGTGGAATGGACCAGATCCAGTGTTAGTATGGAGTAGGGGGTCTATATGTGTTTTTCCACAGGAAAAGGAGGCTCCAATTTGGATCCCAGAGCAGCTGGTGCGTGCATCCTTGCCTCCAAACACCAGTCATGATGCTGAAGATGCTGATGATAACTCTGGGGATGCTACACCTCCTGTGGCAGACTGAAGCCAGAGAGCTGTGGGTAGTGGTTAAAGCATGGCCATATCCTTTACCAGTGACTAACTCTTCTCTCATATTCCTTCCTCTCCCTTTGATGCATGGCAGGTCTGTAACTTGCTAGGAGCATGTACTGATATCTGAGCAGTGTCCATGTTAAATGGTGGCAAATTCCTCAACTGTTCTTATAAACAAAATGACTCTAGTACCTTTGAGACAACAGTTAATGTGTCTTGTCCCAATAATATTACTTATCAGCCCCACTCTCATATGTGTCTGGCCACTGTTCCTTTTCCTCGTAACAAATGCTAGCGAGCTGAATGGTACATTGAATTGCACTAAGAATTGCTATCTTTCCCAGTGCTGGAATGTCACGGCCTTCAAGCTAGCTGTGATTATGCGTATCCTTACCCATGTTCCTATCCCAGTTTCCATTCCAGAGGACAAGTTACCGGTGGTGCTATCCAGAAAGAAGAGAGATTTTGGTATCACAGCTGCCATTGTGATAGCATTGGCTATATCTGCAGCAGCTGCCACGGCAGCAGCAGTCTCACTTGCTGCAACTATACCCACTGCGGAAGCTGTGAACACCATTTCAGAAGGAACGGTGGCTGCCCTTCAAACACAGACTCAGATCAATGCACATCTGCAAGCAGGAATCCTGATAGTCAACCAGAGAGTGGATCTGGTTCAAGAACAAGTGGACCTATGGGGGGCCCTATTGGGACTGGGATGTGTAGTACCCTTCCCAGCAATTTGTGTAACTCCCATAGCCTATACTAATATGAGTGACTTACAGAATGTCTCCCGACAGCTCTCCCAATACTTGCGGGGGAATTAGTCCACAGAATTCCAAAACTATACTCAGCACCTGCTACTAGGCATAACAAGGATAAATAACACCAGAGTTGAGCTTGCAACCCTCCAGAGATAATCAAAGCATTACAAGGTGTGTTAATCTTTATGAAACAATGGGCTAGCATACTTGGTCTGATGACAATCCTCGTAGTGGGCTTGATTCTGCTAGTAGGGAAACTGCAAATTTGGAGGCAACAGCAACATAGGCAACAGCAAGCCATAGTGCAGGCCTTGTTAGCCATCGAGGCTGGAACATCCCCCCAAGTGTGGCTAAGTATGCTGGATCGGTAGTCAACGACATGTAAGATTGGTGGGGGAAATATACCAACCTAAGACAGGACGCAGATCATTGATATCTGCCATCTGATGATGGGTAAGGATATTCCCCGCCACTGACAACCTAAGACAGGCACGATCCTTGCCATAAAAGGAAAAAGGGGAGATGCTGGAGGCAGGCCCCTGGCCAGGGCGGCCTCCGCCATTAAAAGATGGCACCTGGCTAGTTGACACGTTAGGATTGCCTGGTGTGACTAAGCGGAACGCCCAAAGAGGAAGTAAACAGCATTGGTTGCTAGCGAAGTTGTTCGTTTAGGTGCACAGCCTGATTCACTCCCTCCTGTAACCTGCTCGCTGATTGGTCATGTAAGCATATATAAGTGTGTAGACTTGCGGAAATAAGGAGAGAGAAGATGCATCCGAACTGGGGCTTCTTGTTGTCCTTGCGGGCTGAGGGCGATAGGATTGGCTGAAGAGTCCCACTAGTCAAAATCTAATCGTCCAGTATGGTTGGCCACCTGTGTTATTCTCCATTGGATTTTACCTGAATCACCAAGGAGAACTGTAGAGTTAATAGATCACTTATGGCATCTGACAACCTGAAATAAAATTTAAGTGAGCTTGTGTGTGTGTCAGTGTGCACGTTTAAAACAGGAACCCAGGGTACTAATAAAGGGAAATTCTGAGGACTTATAAATTGTAGGAGTATAAATTACCTATAATTGAACAAATTTAATAGAAATTTAGGAATTCACAAATCAAAAATATCAGTACCTTAGGGGAACCTGAGTGGCATAGTTGGTTAAGTCCCCAACTTTTGACCAAGTTTTGATCTCATGGTCACAGTTTGAGCCCTGCTCCACTAGGCTCAACACCAAGCAGGGAGACTTCTTGAGATTCTCTTTCTCTCTCTCCCTTTGCCCTGTCCCCTGTTATCTTTCTCTCTCTGTAAAAACAAAAAACAAAAAACAAAAACAGAAAAATACATCTTTAAAAAGTATTCATGCCTTAATAATTCCATTACTGGTTATGCATTTCCCCCAAATAAAGCAAAAACACTAATGTATGGACATATATGTTTATTTTAATTTTTACCAGATTTTCATATGATTTTTAAAACATTTTTATTTAGATTTCAGCTAGTTTATATACAGTGCAATTTTAGTTTCAGGTGCCACATACTGTGTAATATTGGTTTCAGATGCACAATATAGTGATTCAACACTTCCATACAACACTTGGTGCATACCACAATATCTGCATTCCTTAATCCCAACTTAATCCATCCCCTTCCAACTTCCCTTTGGTAACCATCAGTTTATTCTCTCTCTTTTTCCCTCTCTCTTTCCCCCCTTTACTTTCTTGTTTTGTTTATTCCACATATAAGTGAGATCATCTGACTTTTGTTTTTCTCTGATTAACTTATTTTCCATAACATTATATTCTTTAGCTCCATCCATGACAATGCAAATGGCAAGATTTCATTCATTCATATATTTATATATGCATCCCTATTCTTATGCTATTCTTATTCAGAGTAGTTAAGATATGGAAACAATCTTTCCATATGGAATCTAACTGTCCATTGATAGATGAATGTATAAGGAAGGAGTGGTATGTATGTGTGTGTTTGTATATTCCATGCAGACAATGGACTGTTATGAAGCCATAAAATCCATAACATTTTGCCCTTTGTAACAGCATGGATGGGCCCACATGGTATTATATTAAGTGAAGTAAGTCAGACTGAGAAAGACAAATGCCACATAAACTAAGTTCTGTATGTGGAATGTAAAATCAGAAATTAATGATTAAGCAAAAAGCTAACCATATGTGTAAATACAAAGAAGAAACTGATGGTTGCTAGAGAAGAAAGTGATGGAGTAGTGACAAAATGGGTGAAGAAGAATGTGAGATACTGTCTTCCAGTTATGGAATAAATAAGTGACAGGAATAAAAGGCTCAGCATAAGGAATATAGCCCATTAAATCGTATATTTTGTTTTATTTTTTCCTTTATTTTTATTTTATTATTTCTTTAAATTTGAGTATAGTTTACAATGTTTCATTAACAGGTTTATATCCACTATGCTATGTTCATCATAAATACAGCTACCATCTATTTCATTGCATTTCTATTAAAATATTGACTATATTCCTGTGCCTTACCATTCCATAATTGGGGGCCTGTGTCTCCTTATCCCCTTCACCCATTTTGACCCACTCTCCATCACCCTGATAATGTCTCATGACAGATGGTAGGTACACTTGTTGTGAGCACATAATAACTTAACCTTGTGAATCACTATGTTGTAAATATAAAACTGATGGAACACTGTGTGTCGAATATATTCAAATAAAAACATTTTTAAAAGCATATTGGAAGGGGAGGGAAGCAAGATGGCAGAAGATTAGAGGATCTCATTTCATCTGGTCCCTTGAATTTAGCTAGATAAGTTTCCAGCCATTCTGAACACCTATAATTTCAACCATAGAGGTTTAAGAAAATAATTGTTGGATTTTACAAATAGTAAAAAGACCACTTTTGTAAGTTAGGAGGTATGGAGAAGTGAATTTGATGGAATAGTTGGATGACAAATGGTGGGGAGAGGGATCTTCCATAAGCCATCTACCAGAAAGTGATATAGCCTGAGTGCAAAATACGAACTTTTAGAAGTCTGCTCTAGTAAGAGACATCCCTGCCTGAAAGATGTTCACGTGGCAAAGCAGGGAAGAATCCTAGGTGGGAGGCTGTGGTTTCAGGAAACCCAGGATTACAGAAAGAATAAGAGTTCCTGAGTCAGCAGAGTTTGCAAGCATTTGAGCAAGAAATAGTCTACGGTCAGTGAGCCTGGGAAGGGGGTCCTCATATCCATTTGCCCTAAACCACAAACTGAGGCACAATTGAATGACTGCTCTCCATGTGGGGGCCTAAAAAAGGACAGAAACATGGAGACCTTCCACCTTCCCCCAGGAGGACTGATGCAGGCATGCACCACAGAAATCTGAACTTTAGCACACAGAAAGTGAGGACTGCTTATCCCTGAGGACTTACTGGGAAGGAAGAGGGAGCTGCCATATTTCAGTTCCAGGACTGGAGATTAGCCTGACTATTTTTACTTTCATCCTCTAAAGAGGCACAAAAAACTTAGGGAACCAAAGCCCCAAGCAGCAAATAGTGGACAGGAGAGGAGAATTTGAGATATCACTGATTCCATAAAATGAAACAATATTGGAATTATTGGAGTCTCAGGGAAAGAAGAAAGAGAGAGAAAGACAGAAGGTATACTTGAGCAAATCATAGTTGAGAACTTTCTTAATCTGGGGAGGGATATGGGCATTTATTTCCAAAAGGTAGAAAGAACACCCCCTAAAATAAAAATAGACCAATACCCTGAAATATAATAGTTAAGCTTGCAAATTTCAGAGATTAAGGAGAAAAGCAATATTCAATAAATGGTTCTGGGAAATATGGGCAATCACATGGAGAAGAATGAAACTGGATGATTTTCTTACATCATACACAAAGATAAACTCAAAATGGATGAAAGACTTAATGTGAGACAGGAATCCATCAAAATCCTGGAGGAGAACACAGGCAGCCATCACTTTGACCTCAGCTGCAGCAACTTCTTCCTAGACACATCTCTAAAGGCAAGGGAAACAAAAGCAAAGAGGAACTTCATTTTTGGGGACTTCATCAAGATAAAAACTTCTGCATCACAAAGAAAACTAAAAGGCACCCAATGGAATGGGAGAAGATATTTGCCAATGACATGTCATATAAAAGGCTAATTTCCAAGATCTATAAAGAACTTCTCAAACTCAACACCCAAAAACTATAATAGAGTCAAGAAATGGGCAAAATGCATGAAAGACATTACTTCAAAGAAGACAAACAAATGGCCAACAGACACATGAAAAAAAAAATGCTACACATCACAAGCCATCAGGGAAATCCAAATGAAAACCACAATAGATACCACCTCACACCAGTCAGGATGGCTAAAATTAATAACTCGAGAAACACAGATGTTGGGGAGGAAGCAGAGAAAGAGGAATCATTTTAACTTGTTGGTGGGAATCCAACTTGGTGCAGCCACTCTGGAGAACAGTGTGGAGGTTCTTTAAAAAGTTAAAAATAGGGCTACTCTATTGAACTACTATGTATTTACCCCAAATATACAAATGTAGTAATCCAAAAGGGCATGTGTACCCCGTTCATAGCAGCAATGCCCATAATAGCTAAAAAGTAGAAAGAGCTGAGATGTACATCAACAAATGAATGGATAAAGTATATGTTTTTCATATATACAGTGAAATATTAGTCACATACCAGAAAGGATGAATACTTACCATTTTCATTGACATAGATGGAACTGGATGATATTATGCTGAGCAAATAAGTCAGTTAGAGAAAGACAGATTATCATATAGTTTCACTCATATGAGCAATGTAAGAAACAGCACAGAGGATCATAGGGAAAGGGATGGATAAGTGAATGGGAACTCACTAGAGAGGGAGAGAGACAAAGCATGAAAAACAAATATTAGAAAAAAACTGAGGATTGCTGGAGGCATGGTAGATGGGGGATGGAGTAATTGGGTTATGGACCTTATTGAGGGCATGTGATGTGATGATAACTGGGTGTTATATGCAACTGATAAATTATTAAACATCTGAAACTAATGATGTACTATATGTTGACTAATTGAATTTAAATTAAGAAGGGATATAGGTAACTTATAAAAGATTTCCACAGTTCAGGGTTTTGAGAATTCCTGATTATAGTGTTGTTTATCAATGAATATAGAATATATAGAATATTCCACAATCACTGCCCTTTGAAAACACAAAAAGTGAATCACTGAAAAAAGAATAAAACCCCTTATTTCTAGAGGTATATATATATACCTTTTATTTATGTTTTATTTATATATTTATATATAAATATGTAATATATTTATTTATATATTTATTATATATATTATATATGATCTAATTATATATAATATATATATGATCTAATTATATATATATAACATAACATAATAATAACATAAATCAAAATTGTTACACTGAAGGAGGTCAGAGTCCATCTAAGCAGGCAAAATTAGTCGTGTGTGTGTGTGTGTGTGTGTAAATTTAAAGTATAGTTTAAAATGACTCAGAATAAGAAAGCACAGTAGAAGTGGGTCTTCTTACAATTTAATGAATCTTGGGACACTGAAAAATTATTTAAAAAATTTAAAAATAAGGCATAGTAAAAATAAAATACATCTATACTTTCTGAAAAGAATCAGTAGTAACTGCTTCTATATTTTCTCTAATGAATGTTAAAGATTAGCAGCTTTTAAGTTTCTGAAATGTTAAATTTCAAAGGTCCTTACCAACATAAAAAGAAATATTGGCTCTTCTGTCTAGGAAGAGTTTAGAAATTGTTATGATTCAGGTATATTTCAATAATAATCTCTAACTTTCAAAACATTTTATACTCTTATAATGATTCCAAAGACTAATTACAAGAGTCAACTTATTAAGATTGTCCAGTTATGAGTGCTAAAGGAGTAGAAAACACTGAAAATTAATTTGATACCTTAATATAAATATCAAACAAATATGATACACATTGCATTAAAAAATATCTGTCAAATTCCACATCTACTGGTAGATGAAAGCTGACCTCTGTGCAAAATTAAGACAGCCCAGTAAGAGCAAAATATACTAGCTTTCTGAATCAATATTGTTGTCAAAATGAAGCAAATCTTTATTGCAATTGGTAAATGAGAATGACTGTGATCAAGCCACACTGAATAGTCCACCTGGCAAACCAGACAGACAACGGGATGCTATCTGTACCATGTCAGGTAATTGACCTCACTGTTCATTCTTATTTTTCTGTATTAAGTTTCTTGAATTTAATATTAACAAAGCAATACATTACTTAATTCTGTGACTTATTAATATTGGTGGCATGATAACATCAAATCTTTGAAGCTGACAGCAGATTTTGTTCTATTGCTTTACCATTCTTATCTTCCCTGATAGTTATCTTACTCATCTTGTTTTCTCTTTTTATAAATTAAATAATTCAGATTCTCAGGTGATTTGCCTAGCATCACATAATTTACCTAGGAGATGACTTGTGTTTCAATTCAGATGTTGGGACCCACAGTTAATAAAGCTGTCTTAGCTCTCTAGAACACTATCTTCTCTCCACAGTCTAAAATTTGGGTAAACCACTCACTGTCAGTTTCTTATAAGAAACTTAAATGTTATTGAAACATTTGTTTTACTTTTCTATTAGAAATAATTCCCACCTAAAGTAAAATCAGACTCATTTCTTTTGTAAAATTTCAATCTTAAGAAAAGAAACACATCATCCAATAATATATATAGGAGGAATATGTGTTCTTTTGTCCATACATAATGCAAATAACAACCAATTTAACAATATATTGCAGTAAGTTATTGTTACACGAAAGATTGAATCATAAAAAGGTGATTAAGAGTACATTTTCTTGATGTGCACTGAGAAATGTATGGAATTGTCAAATATATTGTACAACTGAAACCAATGTTTCACTGGTTAATTATACTTGAATTTAAAAAGCATATTTGTTTTTCTTCATAAAATAGATACTAGGGAAAAATTGAAGAAATATGGTCAAGAATTAGTAGCATATATCAAAGGAGAACAAGTAAAAAACAATAATTATCCTTTTGCTCCTGCAGTCCTTTCTATATGATTGCAGTCAACATCAGATGATGCTGGGGGTATTATCCATTTGAGTAATAGAGTGTGGCCATGGTATAAAGATAAGCAGTATAGTGACATCACCCTCATCTTACTATCCCCATTATGGGAGTTGATGAGCTTTGTTATTGATAAATTCCTTCTGGGAACTTGAAGAAGAATGCAATTAAGAGCCCTCACAACAACAACAACAACAAAGTAAATAGGTATCTATGTTGCACTGTTCTGGTTCTCTTCTCATGTCTGTTTAAAATATTTTCTTATTATTAATTGGAAATCTTAACCAATATTAACAGAAATCTCAAATTTCACCATCATCAATAAAATCTTATCTGTGAAATAGATACCAGGTTATATGTGGTCTTAGCCTTTTCCATATTACAAAATATTTTTTAGACAGTAGGTCTATTTTTAACTTTCTGAGGAAACTCCATGTTCTTTTCCAGGGTGGATACATCAGTTAGCATTCAAAATATTTTCAAGATATATTGATTTCAAGACTTCAAGATATATTGCATTCAAGACATACATTTGCAGCATGTCAAGAGGGTTCCCATTTCTCCAAATCCTCCCCAAAATCACTTGTTGCTTGTGTTGTTAATTTTAGCCATTCTGATACATGTGAGGTGATATCACATAGCATTTTTACTTGTATTTCCTTGATATTGAGTGATGTTGAGAATATTTTCAAGTGTTTGACGGCTATCTGTATTTCTTCGGAAAAATATCCTTTCATGTTCTCTGCCCATTTTTACCTGGGTTATTTGTTTTGGGTGTTGGGTTTTATATTTTCATTATATATTGTAGATACTAGCCCTTTATCTGTTATATCATTTGAAAATATATTCTTCCATTCCATTCCAAGTCTTTTAGATTTGTTGATAATTTTGTTTTATGTGTAGAAACTTTTTATTTTGATAAAGTCTCAATTATTGATGCTTTTGTTTCTCTTGTCTCTGGAGACACATTTAGAAATAAATTGCTATAGCCAATTTCAAGGAAATGATAACCTGTGTTCTCCTTTTGGTTATTTATAGTTTCATGTATCACATTTAAGTCTTCTATCCATTTTTATTATATTTTTGTGTATGATATAAAAAATAGTTCAGATTCATTCATTTGTACATTCTGTCCAGTTGTCCCAAAATCATTTTTTAAAGACACTCTCTTTTTCCCCATTACATATTTTTTTCTGCTTTGCTAGAACTAATTGATCATATAATTGTGGGTTCCGTCCATTCCAGTGATCAATAAATCATTTTTTTTTTTGCCAGTAACATGCTGTTTTGATCACTACAACTTTGTAATATCACTTGAAGTCTGAAACCGTGATGCCTACAGTTTTGGTTTTCTTTTTCAAGGTTGCTTTGACTATTTGGAGCATTTGTGTTTCCATAAAAAAATTTAGGATGGTTTGTTCTAGCTCAGTGAACTGTGCTGGTCATATTTTGATAGGGATTGCATTAAGTGTGTTTTTAGTTTAGGTAGTATAGACATTTTAACAATATTTGTTCTTCCAATCCATGAAAATGGAATGTTGTTTCACTTATTTTTGCCATCTTTAATTTCTTTCATAATGTTTTATAGCTTTCAAAGAATGGTTCTTTCAACTTTATGGTTAGGTTTACTCCAAGGTATCTTATTTGCTTATGCATTTTTTTGTGTGTGTGTGTAACTGTAAATTATGTTGATTCCTTAATTTATCTTTGTGCTGCTTCATTCTTGGTGTATATAAATGCAACAATTTTTAAAAGATTTTATTTATTCACTTGACAGAGAGAGAGGATAGAGATCGTAAGTAGGCAGAGAGGCAGGCAGAGAGAGAGGAGGAAGCAGGCTTCCTGCTGAGCAGAGAGCCTGATGTGGGGCTCGGTCCCAGGACCCTGAGATCATGAGCTAAGCTGAAGGCAGAGGTTTAACTCACTGAGCTATCCAGGTGCCCCGCAACAATTTTTTTTTTTTAATGTTAACTTCATATCCTGTAAATTTCCTGGTTCATGTATTGGTTCTACTAAGTTTTTGGTGGAGTGTTTTGGATTTCTAAATAGAGTATCATGCCTTCTGTAATAAGATAAAGTTTTACTTATTCCATACCAATTTGGATGCCTTTGTTGTTACTGCTGTTGTTATCTGATTGCTGGGATGAGGACTTCCAGTATTATGATAAGCAACATGGTGAGAATGGAAATCCCTGTCATGGTCCTGACTTTGGGGAAAAGTTTGAGGTTTTTCCCCATTGAGGATGATACGAACTGTGGATTATCATATATGACATTCATAATATTGTGGTATTTTTCTTGTAACCCTACTTTCTTAAAGGTTTTTATCAAGAATGGCTGCTGTATTTTGTCAAAAGGTTTTACTGCATCTGTTGAGAGTTTCATATGGTTCTTTTCATTTATTTTTATTTTTATTTTTTTTCATTTATTTATTTTCAGCATAACAGTATCATTATTTTTTCAACACACCCAGTGCTCCATGCAATCCGTGTCCTCTATAATACCCACGACCTGGTACCCTGACCTCCAACCCCCCTGCCACTTCAAACCCCTCAGATGGTTTTTCAGAGTCCATAGTCTCTCATGATTCACCTCCCCTTCCAATTTACCCCAACCCCCTTACTCTAACTCCCCATGTCCTCCATGCTTTTTGTTATGCTCCACAAATAAGTGAAACCATATGATAATTGACTGTCTCTCCTTGACTTAATTCATGCAGCATAATCTCTTCCAGTCCAATCCATGTTGCTACGAAAGTTGGGTATTCTTCCTTTCTGATGGAGGCATAATACTCCATAGTGTATATGGACCACATCTTCCTTATCAATTCATCCGTTGAAGGGCATCTTGGTTCTTTCCACAGTTTGGTGACCGTGGCCTAGGCTGCTATAAACATTGGGGTACAGATGGCCCTTCTTTTCACTACATCTGTATCTTTGGGGTAAATACCCAGGAGTACAATTTCAGGGTCATAGGGAAGTTTCATTTTTAATTTCTTGAGGAATCTACACACTGTTCTCCAAAGAGGCTGCACCAACTTGCATTCCCACCAACACTGTAAGTGGGTTCCCATTTCTCCACATCCTCTCCAACACATGTTGTTTCCTGTCTTGCTAATTTTGGCCATTTTAACTGGTGTAAGGTGATATATCAATGTAGTTTTAATTTGATCTCCCCGATGGCTAGTGATGATGAACATTTTTCATGTGTCTGATAGCCATTTGTATGTCTTCATTGAAGAAGTGTCTGTCCATATCTTCTGCCCATTTTTTGATATGATTATCTGTTTTGTGTGTGTTGAGTTTGAGGAGTTCATTATAGATCCTGGATATCAACCTTTTGTCTGTACTGTCATTTGCAAATATCTTCCCCCATTCCGTGGGTTGCCTCTTTGTTTTCTTGACTATTTCCTTTGCTGTGCAGAAGCTTTTGATTTTGATGAAGTCCCAAAAGTTTATTTTCGCTTTTGTTTCCTTTGCCTTTGGAGACATATCTTGAAAGAAGTTGCTGTGGCTGATATAGAAGAGATTACTGCCTATGTTCTCCTCTAGGATTCTGATGGATTCCTGTCTCACGTTGAGGTCTTTTATCCATTTTGAGTTTATCTTTGTGTACGATGTAAGAGAATGGTCGAGTTTCAATCTTCTACATATAGCTGCCCAGTTTTCCCAGCACCATTTATTGAAGAGGCTGTCTTTTCTCCACTGTATATTTTTTCCTGTTTTGTCGAAGTTATTTGCCCATAGAGTTGAGGGTCCATACCTGAGCTCTCTACTCTGTTCGACTGGTGTATGTGTCTGTTTTTAGGCCAGTACCATGCTGTCTTGGTGATCACAGCTTTGTAATAAAGCTTGAAATCAGGTAACGTGATGCCCCCAGTTTTATTTTTGTTTTTCAACATTTCCTTAGCGATTTGGGGTATTTTCTGATTCCATACAAATATTAGGAATATTTGCTCCAGCTCTTTGAAGAATACTGGTGGAATTTTGATAGACATAGCATTAAATGTATAGATTGCTCTAGGCAGTATAGACATTTTAACAATGTTTATTCTTCCAATCCAGAGCATGGACTGGTATTCTATCTTTTTGTGTCTTCTTCAATTTCTTTCATGAGTGTTCTGTAGTTCCTTGAGTATGGATCATTTACCTCTATGGTTAGGTTTATTCCTAGGTATCTTATGGTTCTTGGTGCTATGGTAAATATAATCGATTCTCTAATTTCCCTTTCTGTATTTTCATTGTTAGTGTATAAGAAAGCACTGAATTTTGTGCATTGACTTTGTATCCTGCCACGTTGCTGAATTGCTGTATGAGTTCTAGTAGTTTGGGAGTGGAGTCTTTTGGGTTTTCTATATAAAGAATCATGTCATCTGCAAAGAGAGAGAGTTTGACTTCTTCATTACCAATTTGGATACCTTTTATTTCTCTTTGTTGTCTGATTGCTGTTGCTAGGACTTCTAATATTATGTTGAACAAGAGTGGTGAGAGTGGGCATCCTTGTTGTGTTCCTGACCTGAACGGGAAGGGTGCAATCTTTTTCCCATTGAGGATTATATTTGCTGTGGGACTTTCATAGATAGATTTGATGAAGTTCAGGAATGTTCCCTCTTTCCCTATACTTGGAAGCGTTTTATTCAGGAACGGATGCTGGATTTTGTCAAATGCTTTTTCTAATTTTATGTATTTGAGCTTCTCTCTTTTCTTTTGGGTTAGTGTCACCAATGGTTTATCGATCATATTGATTCTTTCAAAAAACCAGCTTCTAGTTTCATTGATACGTTCTACTGTATCTCTGGTTTCTACCTCATCGATCTCAGTTCTAATCTTGATTATTTCCCTTCTTATGTGTAGTTGGTTTGATTTGTTGTTGATTATCCAGTTCTTAACCAACTGAGCCACCCAGGCGTCCCGATTATCCAGTTCTTTAAGGTGTAGAGACAGCTGCTGTGTTCTGGATTTTTCAATTTTTTTGAGGGAGGCTTGGATCGCTATGTATTTCCCCCTTATGACCACCTTTGCTGTATCCCATAGGTTTTGGATCAAAATGTCTTCATTGTCATTGGTTTCCATGAATTGATTCAGTTCTTCCTTGATCTCCTGGTTGATCCAAGCATTCTTAAGCAAGGTGGTCTTTAGCTTCCAGGTGTTTGAGTTCCTTCTGAACTTTTCCTTGTGATTGAGCTCCAGTTTCAAAGCATTGTGATCTGAGAATGTGCAGGGAATAATCTCAGTCTTTGGTATCAGTTGAGTCCTGATTTGTGACCCAATATGTGGTCTATTCTGGAGAAATTTCCATGCACACTTGATAAGAATGAGTATTCTGTTGTTTTAGGGTGGAATGTTCTGCATATATCTATGAGTTCCATCTGGCCCAATGTGTCATTCAATGCTCTTGTTTCTTTATTGAGTTTGTGCTTCGATGATCTGTCTATTTTTGAGAGAGGTGTGTTAAGACATCCTTCTATTAATGTATTCATATCAATATGACTCTTTATCTTGATTAACAGTTTTCTTATATAATTGGCTGCTTCCATATTGGGGGCATAGATATTTACAATTGTTAGATCATCTTGTTGGATAGTCCCTTTAAGAATTATATAGTGTCCTTCTGTATCTCTGACTACGGTCTCTAGTTTAAAATCTAATTTATCTGATATGAGAATCATTACCCCAGCCTTCTTTTGAGGCCCATTGGCATGAAAGATGCTTCTCCATCCCTTCCCTTTCAGTCTGGGTGTATCTTTAGGTTCAAAATGGGTCTCTTGTAGACAACATATGGATGGGTCCTGTCGTTTTATACAATCTGCAACCCTGTGCCATTTTATGGGCGCATTTAGGCCATTCACATTGAGAGTGATTATTGATAGATACGTTTTTATTGACATCGAGTTACCTTTGAAGTCTTTCTTTCTGTAGTCTCTATATTTCTGTTCAATGATATTCTGGTATTTTTCCTTTTTTATAGAAGCCCTCTTAATATTTCCTGCGGTGTCAGCTTGGTGGGTGCATTGTCTTTTAAACCTGCCAGTCTTGGAAACTCTTTATCTCTCCCTCCATTTTGAATGTCAGTCTTGCTGGATAAAGTATTCTTGGCTGCATGTTCTCCTCATTTAGTGCCCTGAATATATCTTTCCAGCCTTTTCTGGCTTGCCAGGTCTCTGTGGACAGTTCTTACGTTATTCTGATTGGCTTTCCTCTGTACGTAAGGAGCCTCTTTGTTCTAGCAGCTTTAAGAGATTATACCTAAAATTGTGTTCCTCAATTGATTATCAGGTCTCGTGATTTTTTTGGAATGTATAAACTTGGGTGGAGACCGTTCAGCCTCTAGTACATGAACACTGGTTCCATTCACGAGATTGGAAAAATTTTCATGAAGGACTTGTTCCACTCTATCTTCTAGACTTCTTTCTTTCTCCTCCCCTTCAGGGATTCCAATAATTCTGACGTTGGAAGGTTTCATCACATCATTTATTTCCCTGATTCTGTTTTCGTGGTTTCTAAGCTGTTTGTTCCAGGCTTCCTCCTGATTCTTTCTCTCTATCCGTTTGTCCTCTAGATCACTAATTCTATCTTCTGTCTCAGTTATTCTAGCGTTGAGAGAATTTAGATTAGATTGGAACTCATTGAGAGCATTGTGAAGCTCATCGCTGGTAGCTTTCAGCTCAGCCCTTACATTGTGAACATCCTGTCCGGTCGCTTTCAGTTCGGCCCTAATCAATTCTGTTTGGTCATCCATGGCTTTCTCCAACATACCTATTGCCTGGATAATTGTTAGCCTGAATTCTCTTTCTGACATATTGTCTATGTTGATAGCCATTAGCTCTGTTGCAGAGGTCCATCCTCTGTATTTTTCTTCGGTTGGGCATTTCTCCTCCTAGTCATTTTGGTGAGAGACGACTGAACAGATGTGGCTGTATGTATCGAGCGTGTTGCCGTCAAAGTTCACCCTGGAACACTTCTGAGCAATCAGAATTCCCCACTCATACGAGAGGCAAAAGAAAAGAAAAAGAAAAAAACAGAGAGAGAGAGAGACAGACAGACAGGGAAGAAAGGGAAGATGAAAGAGAAGGTTCAGCCCAATTGTGCCCCAAGGTAATATTTATGAAGTATACAAACAAAGACAGACAAACACAAAGACTGATAAAAGGTATGACAAGAGGAAAAAAAATACATATATGCAAATAAAGGAAGAACCTCATCAAAAAGAACCCCAAGTGTAAAGTTTATATACTATCAGGACAAACTCAAAAACACAGAAACAGTGGTGGAAGAAACAGATGGGAGAATGGTTATAAGTTCTCAGTGTGGGCAAGGAAGGTTGTTTTGATTCCTCCTGGATGTATCTTGATATCTTTGTTAAAGGACTCAACTTTCCTAAGATAAAACGCGATTAAAAATTTGTTTGCCTATAGGGGTAGTATTGATTGGGGAAAGGGGATTATTTTGAAGTTTAATTCTATATGAATATTAGAAAATAAAAATAAAAAGGAATAAGCTAGACTAAACTAAACTAAAATTTAAAAAAAATTAAAAATACAATGCAAAAGAAAAACACAGTTTATGTATCAAAAAGTTCAGGTTAGAAGGTTATTATGGAATTTGATGTACTGGATATCTCACTGTGATGGTAAGTAAGTTAAAAAATAAAAAAAGAACCAGAATAGTGGGAATGAGTAAAATAATAAAAGTTTTCCTATGAAGTAGTGGTAGTTGTTCTCTTGTATTCTTTTTTTTTCCCTCTTTTCTTGGTTGGTTTTCTGGAGGAGGGGCCTGACACGTGGGTTTTCAGTCAATGATGTTCCCTGAGTTAAGTCCCCCTGCACCCCTCAAGGGGGTGGGCTCTGAGGAAACTGGTTTTTTTCAGACTTTTGTTCTCTGGCGGTTTTTATGTTTGTTCACTTTTTTTTTTTTTCCTCTCACCTTGACCACTTATGATGGTTTTTGCAGTTTTAGAGGAAAACAAAGTGCACCCTGGCCTCCCTCTCAGAGAGAAACCTCAGTCTGGCTGCAGAGCCCAAATAAGTTCCCCTTTGGCCGCTGGCAGAGCAGGTTCCATGTTGCGTTCCTGGGGACACAGGATCTTTTGCTTGTACCCAAAACCACAGCAGTGGCAACTGTCTGGGCAGCTCCAGACCACCAGAGAGGTTCCAAGCAGTAATTGCACACTGAGATTTTCCTGCTGGCGAGGGCTGGGAGTGCCTGGTCTTTCTGGGTCTAAAAGCGCCCTGCTTGCACACACCTCTTTCAGGGGAGGCTGTGGGTCTCGCATGCTTTTCAGGCTCTGAGAAAAGGGCGCAGGTCCAAAAGCACCAGGCTGGGCCTTCCCGCACCTCTTTCAGGGGAGAATTTGGGGCGCGCATCTTAGGCTCTGAAACAATGGCACGGGTCAAAGAGCACCGGCCGGGCCTTTGTGTACCTCTTTCAAGGGGGAACGAGGGGTGTGCGCCTCCCTGGCTGTATAGCAGGGCTTGGGCATTCTGTCCTCTGGTGAGGCACCCAGCCCCTATAGGAGCCAGACCCCATGTGTTCTAGGGCACACTGGCGGCTTAGAGACCAAGACCTAGTTTCTCCGCCACATTCTCCCTGGCTCAGCGCCAGGGTAGGCTCTCCTGGGACCGGGGACTTAAGCCCCCTGTCCCTAGCTGTCCCAATTCCCACAATTCCTCCCCCCCCCCGTGATCTTTTGCTCTTTTGAAGTGCTTTCAACCAGTCTCCAAGTTAATGCTGGTCCCCAGACACAGGGCACTCTCACTCATATTAGGGGTATTACTTTCCAACCGGTTGCCTCTGGTGGCTCCCTCCCCCGTTTGTTTATCTTCCGATATCAGTTCACGGTTCCCACTCCGCTTTACCTACCCACTGGCGCCTTCTGCCCCTGTAGAGATCCAGACGTGTATAATTCTTATCTCAGGCTGATTTCATGGGTGATTGGAGTTATTTGGTTGATAATCAGCTCACTTTAGGGTACAGGTTTAAAAGGTGCCTCTTCCTACTTCCCCACCATCTTGTCCTCCCTGGAAATAAGTTCCATGGGTTACCTTTTAATTTTATTGTTTTCTTTGTTGTGCAGAAGCTTTTAATCTTGAAGAAATCCCAGTAGTTCATTTTTGCTTTTATTTCTCTTGCCTTTAGAGACCCTTCTAACAAGAATTTGCTGTGGCCAAGGTCACAGTGGTTTCTGCCTTTGTTCTCCTATAAGATATTGATGGATTCCTGTCCTACATTGAGGACTTTCATACATTTTGAGTTTATCATTGTTCAGGGTATAATCAAAATGGTCCAGTTTCATTCTTCTCCCTGTGGCATTTCAATTTTCCAACTCCATTGGTTGCACAGTGCTTTTTCCATTGAATATTTTTTTCCTACTCTATTAAAGATTAGTTGACCCTAGAGTTGAAGGTTATTTATTCTGATCCATTGATTTATTTGTTTTTGTTCTAGTCCCATGCTGTTTTGATGATCAGAGCTTTGTAACGTTGTTTAAGTCTGTCATTGTGATGCCACTAGCACTGGCCTTCTTTTTGAACATTCTTCTGGCTATTTGAGGTTTTTATTTATTTATTTTTTTGTTCCATACAAATTTTAGGGTTGTTTGTTCCAGCTCTGTGAAAACTGTAGATGGTATTTTGATAGGGATTGGATTGAATGTGTAGATTAATCTGGGTAGCATCGACATTTTGACAATATCAAATCCTTACTTATTTCTTCTGTCTCATTGTTAGGATATAGAAACACAACTGCTTTTTGTGCATTGATTTTACATCCTGCCAAGTTGCTGAATTCCTGTATGAGTTCTCACAATTTTGGAGTGGAGTCTTTTGGGTTTTCCACATTGAGTACCATGTCATCTGAAAAGAGTAAAAGTTTGACTTCTTTGTTGCTTCAGAAGTCTTTTATTTCTTTTTGTTTTCTAATTGCTGAGGGTCGGACTTCTAGTACTATGTTGAATAGCAGTGGTGATAATGGACATCCCTACCAGGTTCCTGAGCTTATGGGAAAAGCTCTGTTTTCTCCCCATAGAGAATGATATTTGCTTTGGGCTTCTCATAGGTGGCTTTCAAGATATTGAGTTTTTTTTTTTTTCCTTTTATCCCTATGCTGTGGGAGGTTTTAATTAACAAAGCATATTTTATGTTGTCAAATGTTATTTCTGTATCCACTGAGAGGATTATATGTTCTTTGTCTTTTCTTTTATTAATGTGGTGTATCATATTAATTATTTTATGAATGTTGAAGCACCATTGCAGCCCAGGAATAAATCCCACTTGGTCATGGTGAATAATCCATTTAATGTGCTATTAGATCTTATTGGCTAGTTTTCTTCATGAGAATTTTAGCATCCATGTTCATCAGGGATGTCAACCTGTAATTCCCCTTTTTGGTGCTGTCATTGTCTGGTTTTGTGCTAAAGGTAATGCTGGCCTCATAGAACAAACTTGTGTGATTTCCTTCCATTTCTGATTTTTGAAATAGCTTCAGAAGAGTATTTGTTTTTAAGAGTTTACTAAAATTCTTCTGAGAAGCCATCTGGCCCTGGATGCTTCTTTGTTATGAGATTTTTGATTACTGCTTCAAGTTTCTTTATGGATATGGGTCTTCCAGGTTTTCTTTTTCTTCCTGTTTTTTTTAGTAGTTTTTAAGTTTCTAGGAATGCATCCATTTCTTCCACGTTGCCTAATTTGGAGGCATACAATAAATAGCTCATAATATGTTCTTAAGACCGTTTTATATTTCCTTGGCATTGGTTATGATCTCAAGTCTTCCATTCATGATATTATTGATTTTGGTCCCTTCTCTTTTCTTTTTTGATAAGTCTGGCTAGCGGTTCATTGGCCTTAATTCCTTAAAAGAACCAGCTTCTAGATTCACTGATCTGTTCTACTGTTTTTCTGGTTTCTATTTTTCTTATTTCTGCTCTAATCTTTATTATTTCTCTTCTCCTTCTGGTTTAGGCTTTATTTGCTCTTATTTTTCCAGATCCTTTAGATGTCAGGTTATCTTGTGTATTTGAGACTTTCCTATTTTTTAAAATATTTTATTTATTTATTTGACAGAGAGAAAGAGATCACAAGTAGGCAGAAAGACATTCATGGGGGAGGGGGAAGCAGTCCTTCCCACTGAGCAGAGAGCCTGGCAGAGGGCCCGAAGTGGGGCCCAATCCCAGGACCTGGAGATCATGACCTGAGATGAAGGCAGAGGCTTAACACACTGAGCCACCCAGGCACCCCAGACTAATTTTTTTTAAATTTTTAATTTAATGTATTTTAATTTAATTTAATTTTTTAATAAACATATAATATATTTTTATCCCCAGGGGTACAGGTCTGTGAATCTCCAGGTTTATACACTTCACAGCACTCACCAAAGCACATACCCTCCCCAATGCCCATAACCCCACCCCCTTCTCCCAACCCCCTCCCCCCAGCAACCCTCAGTTTATTTTGTGAGATTAAGAGTCACTTATGGTTTGTTTCCCTCCCAATCCCATCTTGTTTCATTTATTCTTCTCCTACCCCCTCAACCCCCCATGCTGCATCTCCACTTCCTAATATCAGGGAGATCATATGATAGTTGTCTTCCTTTGCTTGACTTATTTCGCTAAGCATGATACCCTCTAGTTCCATTCACGTCATCACAAATGGCAAGATCTCATTTCTTTTGATGGCTGAATAGTATTCAATTGTGTATAGATACCACCTCTTCTTTATCCATTCATCTATTGATGGACAACTAGGTTCTTTACATAGTTTGGCTATTGTAGACGTTGCAGCTATAAACATTCGGGTGCACGTGCCCCTTAGGATGACTATGTTTGATCTTTAGGGTAAATACATAGTAGTGCTATTGCTGGGTCATAGGGTAGTTCTATTTTCAACATTTTGAAGAACCTCCATGTTGTTTTCCAGAGTGGTTGCACCAGCTTGCATTCCCACCAACTGTGTAGGAGGGTTCCCCTTTCTCTGCATCTTCGCCAGCATCTGTCATTTCCTGACTTGTTAATTTTAGCCATTCTGACTGGTGTGAGGTGATATCTCATTGTGGTTTTGATTTGTATTTCCCTGATGCCGAGTGATATGAAGCACTTTTTCATGTGTCTGTTGGCCATCTAGATGTTTTCTTTGCAGAAATGTCTTTTCATGTCCTCTGCCCATTTCTTGATTGGATTATTTGTTCTTTGGGTGTTGAGGTTGCTAAGTCCTTTATAGATTTTGGACACTAGCCCTTTATCTGATATGTCACTTGCAAATATCCTCTCCCATTCTGTCAGTTGTCTTTTGGTGTTTTTTTTTAACTGTTTTCTTTTCTCTGTAAAAGCTTTTTATCTTGATAAAATCCCAATAGTTCATTTTTGCCCTTGCTTCCCTTGCTTTTGGCGATATTCCTAGGAAGATGTTGCTGTGGCTGAGGTCGAAGAGGTTGCTGCCTGTGTTCTACTCAAGGATTTTGATGGATTTTTCTCACATTGAGGTCCTCCATCCATTTTGAGTCTATTATTGTGTGGTGTAAGGAAATGGTCCAATTTCATTTTTCTGCATGTGGCTGTCCAATTTTCCCAACAGCATTTATTATAGAGGCTGTCTTTTTTCCATTGGACATTCTTTCCTGCTTTGTCGAAGATTAGTTGACCATAGAGTTGAGGGTCTATTTCTGGGCTCTCTATTCTGTTCCATTGATCTATGTGTCTGTTTTTTGTGCCAGTATCATGCTGTTTTGATGATGACAGCTTTGCGATAGAGCTTGAAGTCCGGAATTGTGATGCCACCAACGTTGGCTTTCTTTTTCAATATTCCTTTGGCTATTTGAGATCTTTTCTGGTTCCATATACATTTTAGAATTATTTGTTCCATTTCTTTGAAAAAGATGGATGGGACTTTGATAGGAATTGCATTAAATGTGTAGGTTGCTTTAGGTAGCATAGACATTTTCACAATATTTATTCTTCCAATCCAAGAGCATTTAACATTTTTCCATTTCATTGTGTCTCCCTCAATTTCTTTCATGAGTACTTTATAGTTTTCTGAGTATAGATTCTTTGCCTATTTGGTTAAGTTTATTCCTAGGTATCTTATGGTTTTGGAAGCAATTTTAAATGGGATTGACTCCTTAATATCTCTTTCTTCTGTCTTGTTGTTGGTGTAGAGAAATGCAACTGATTTCTATGCATTAATTTTATATCCTGACACTTTAATGAATTCCTATACAAGTTCTGTCAGTTTTGGAGTGGAGTCTTTTGGATTTTCCACATATAGAATCATATCATCTGCGAAGAGTGATAGTTTGACTTCTTCTTTGCCGATTTGGATGCCTTTAATTTCCTTTTGTTGTCTGATTGCTGAGGCTAGGGCCTCTAGTACTATGTTGAATAGCAGTGGTGATAATGGACATCCCTGCCGTGTTCCTGACCTTAGCGGAAAAGCTTTCAGTTTTTATCCATTGAAAATGATATTTGCAGTGGGTTTTTCATAGATGGTTTTGATAACATTGAGATATGTGCCCTCTATCCCTACACTTTGAAGAGTTTTGATCAGGAAGGGATGCTGTATTTTGTCAAATTCTTTTTCAGCATCTATTGAGAGTATCATATGGTTCTTGTTCTTTCTTTTATTAATGTGTTGTATCACATTGATTGATTTGCGGATGTTGAACCACCCTTGCAGCCCTGGAATAAATCCCACTTCGTCGGGTTGAATAGTCCTTTTAATGTACTGTTGAATCCTATTGGCTAGTATTTTGGTGAGAATTTTCGCATCTGTGTTCATCAAGGATATTGGTCTATAGCTATCTTTTTTGATGGGATCCTTGTCTGGTTTTGGGATCAAGGTTATGCTGGCCTCATAAAATGAGTTTGGAATTTTTCCTTCCATTTCTATTTTTTGGAACAGTTTCAGGAGAATAGAAATTAGTTCTTCTTTAAATGTTTGGTAGAATTCCCCCGGGAACCCGTCTGGCCCTGGGCTTTTGTTTGTTTGGAGATTTTTGATGACTGTTTATATCTCCTTACTGGTTATGGATCTATTCAAGCTTTCTATTTCTTCCTGGTTTAGTTGTGGTAGTTTATATGTCTCTAGGAATGCATCCATTTCTTCCAGATTGTAAAATTTGTTGGCCTAGAGTTGCTCATAGTATGTTCTTATAATTGTTGGTATTTCTTTGGTGTTAGTTGTAATCTCTCCTCTTTCATTCACGATTTTATTAATTTGGGTCCTTTCTCTTTTCTTTTGGATAAGTCTGGCCAGGGGTTTATCAATCTTATTAATTCTTTCAAAGAACCAGCTCCTAGTTCCATTGATTTGTTCTATATATATATATATATATATATATATATATATATATATAGGTTTCTATTTAATTGATTTCTCTTCTGATCTTTATGATTTCTCTTCTCCTGCTGGGTTTAAGGTCTCTTTCTTTTTTTTTTCTCCAGCTTCTTTAGGTGTAGGGTTAGGTTGTGTACCTGAGACCTTTTTTGTTTCTTGAGAAAGGCTTGTACCACTATATATTTTTCCCTCAGGACTGCCTTTGTTGTTTCCCACAGATTTTGAGCCGTTTTGTTTTCATTATCATTTGTTTCCATGAATTTTTTCAATTCTTCTTTAATTTCCTGGTTGACCCATTCATTCTTTAGAAGGATACTGTTTAGTCTCCATGTATTTGGGTTCTTTCAATGTTTCCTTTTGTGATTGAATTCCAGCTTCAGAGCATTGTGGTCTGAAAATATGCAGGGAATTATCCTACTCTTTTGATACCAGCTGAGACCTTATTTAGGACTGAGGATGTGATCTATTTTGGAGAATGCTCCGTGTGCACTGGAGACAAATATGTATTCTGTTGCTTTGGGATGAAATATTCTGAATATATCTGTGATGTCCATCTGGTCCAGTGTGTCCTTTAAGGTTTTTATTTCCTTGTTGATCTTTTGCTTGGTGATCTGTCCATTTCAGTGAGGGGAGTGTTAAAGTCCCCTACTATTATTGTATTATTGTTGATGTGTTTCTTTGATTTTGTTGTTAATTGGTTTATATAGTTAGCTGCTCCCACATTGGGGGCATAGATATTTAAAATTGTTAGATCTTCTTGTTGGACAGATCCTTTGAGTATGATATAGTGTCCTCCCTCATCTCTTATTATAGTCTTTGGCTTGAAATTTCATTGATCTGGTATAAGGATTGCCATTCCTGCTTTCTTCTGATGTCCGTTAGCATGATAAATTCTTTCCCCCCACCTCTCTTTAAATATGGAGGTGTCTTCGGGCTTAAAATTAGTTTCTTGGAGGCAACATATAGATGGGTTTTGTTTTTTTATCCATTCTGATACCCTGTGTCTTTTGATTGGGACATTTAGCCCATTAACATTCAGGGTAACTATTGAGAGATATGAATTTAGTGCCATTGTATTGCCTGTAAGGTGACTGTTACTGTATATGGTCTCTGTTCCTTTCTGATCTACCACTTGTAGCTCTCTCTTTGCTTAGAAAACCCCTTTCAATATTTCCTGTAGAGCTGGTTTGGTGTTTGCAAATTCTTTCAGTTGTTGTTTGTCCTGGAAGCTTTTAATCTCTCCTTCTATTTTCAATGATAGCCTAGCTGGGTATAGTATTCTTGGCTGCATATTTTTCTCCTTTAGTGCTCTGAATATATCATGCCAGCTCTTTCTGGCCTGCCAGATCTCTGTGGATAAGTCTGCTGCCAATCTAATATTTTTACCATTGTATGTTACAGATTTCTTTTCCCGGGCTGCTTTCAGGATTTTCTCTTTGTCACTAAGACTTGTAAATTTTACTATTAGGTGATGGGGTGTGGACCTATTCTTATTGGTTTTGAGAAGCGTTCTCTGCACCTCCTGGATTTTGATGCTTGTTCCCTTTGTCATATTGGGGAAATTCTCTCCAATAATTCTCTCCAATATACCTTCTGCTCCCCTCTCTCTTTCTTCTTCTTCTGGAATCCCAATTATTCTAATGTTGTTTCGACTTATGGTGTCACTTATCTTTCAAATTCTGCCCTCATGGTCCATTAACTGTTTGTCCCTCTTTTGCTTAGATTTTTTATTCTCTGTCATTTGATCTTCTATAGAGCTAATTCTTTCTTTTGCCTCATTTATCCTAGAAGTGAGAGTCTCCATTTTTTATTGCACCTCATTAATAGCTTTTTTTAATTTCAACTTGGTTAGATTTTATTTCTTTTATTTCTCCAGAAATGCTTTTATATCTCCCAAGAGGGTTTCTCTAATATCTTCCATGCCTTTTTCGAGCCTGGCTAGACCTTGAGAATTGTCATTCTGAACTCTGGATCTGACATATTATCAATGTCTGTATTGATTAGGTCCCTAGCCTTCAGTACTGACTCTTTTTCTTTTTCTTTTTCTTTTTTTTTTTTTTTTGTGGTGAATTTTTCCGCCTTGTCATTTTGTCCAGATAAGAGTATTTGAAGGAGCAATAAAATACTAAAAGTGTGGCAAGAACCCCAGGAAAATATGCTTTAACCAAATAAGAAAAGATCCTAAATCGTGAGGGGGGAGAAAGGGGATAAAAAGAGGTTCAGAAAGAAAAAAAAGAGAGAGAGAAAAAAAAAGAAAGAAAAGAAGCAATTTAATAAAAACGAAGAAAGAAAAAGTTTTAAAAAGAAAAATATATATATATTAGATAAACTAGTTAAAAAACGTTAAAAAAGGGGCGCCTGGGTGACTCAGTGGGTTAAAGCCTCTGCCTTCAGCTCAGGTCATGATCCCAGGGTCCTGGATTGAGCCCCTCATAGGGCTCTCTGCTTGGTGTGGAGCCTGCTTCCTCCTCCTTCTCTCTCTGCCTGCCTCTCTGCCTACTTGTGATCTGACGGCAAATAAATACATAAAATCTTTAAAAAAAAAGTTAAAAAAGAAAAGCGTAAAAGTTAAAAAAAATTAGGAGAAGAAGAGAAAAAAATTGAAAAAGAAAAAAACAATTAAATTAACTACAAGACTAAGGAATCATGGGGAGAAAGCCATGAGTTCTGTGCTTTGTTTTCTCCTCCTCTGGAATTCCGCTACTCTCCTTGGTATTGAAACTGCACTCCTTGGTAGGTGAACTTGGTCCTGGCTGGATTTCTTGTTGATCTTCTGGGGGAGGGGCCTGTTGTAGTGATTCTCAAGCATCTTTGCCTTAGGCAGAATTGCACTGCCTTTACCAAGGGCCGGGCTGAGTAATCCGCTCAGGTTTTCTTTTGGTAGCTTTTGTTCCCTGAGAGCTTTCCGTAGAGTTCTGGAGGACAGGGGTGAAAATGGCGGCCTCCTGGTCTCTGGCCTGGAGGAGCCGAGAGCCCGGAGCCCCACTTCTCAGTGTGCCCTCAGAGAACAGAGCCCTATTAATCCCATCTCCATGGCTTCTGGCCGCGCTCCGAGCTCACCGAGTCTGCAACCAGTTCAAGGTAACCCCGAGGTGGGAGCTCACTCTGGCTCTTTCTCTGTAGCCAGCTTCTCTGTTCTAATACCTGTAATCTCTGTGACACTCAGACACCCCGATCCTTCTGTGACCCTGCAGGACCTGAGGCCACGCTGACCCTGCGTGAGCTTCACACCTGTTTAGCCTCTGGAGCGATGTCCCTCAGTGGAACAGACTTAAAAGTCCCAATTTTGTGGTCCGTTGCTCCGCCACTGGCCAGGAGTCAGCCCCCCCCCCGGGTCTATCTTCCTGTTGCTTTGGATTCACTTCCCTGCCAGTCCTACCTTTCAGAAAGTGGTTGATTTTATTTTTCTAGAATTGCTGTTCTTCTTCTCTTTGATCTGCCATTGGAATTGTAGGTGTTTGCAATCTTTAGATAAGCTATCTAGCTGATCTCCTGCTCTCTGAAGTAGTCTCAGCCTGCTACTTCTCCACCATCTTGACTCCTCCTCCAAGACTTTCCTAATTTTTGAGTGACTTGCATTACAATTTGTTTCCCTCTTAGCACCACATTTGTATATCCCAAAGGTCTTGAAAAGTTGTGCTTTTATTTCATTTTATTTCAATGAATTTTTAAAATTCTTCTTTACTTTTCTAGTTGACCCATACATTCTTGGTAGGATTCTCTTTAATCTCCAAGTCTTTGAATTTCTTCCAAATTTCCTCTTTTGATTATCTTCCAGTTTCAAAGCATTGTAGTGTGAGAAGATGCAGGGACTAATTCCAATCATTTTATATCTTTTGAGACCTGATTTTTCACCTATTCTGGAGAATATGATGTCTATTCTGGAGAAGGTTCTATGTACACTCAAAAAGAATGTGCATTCTGTGGCTTTGGGATGGAATGCTCTATTTATGTATTTATGTCTGTGAAGTCCTTTTGGTCCAATGTGTCATTTAAAGTCTTTCTTTCTGTGTTGATCTACTTAGATGATATTTCCATTGCTGTGAGTGGGGTGTTAAAGTCCCCTACTCTTATTGTATTATTATCAATATGTTTCTTTAATTTTGTTATTAATTTGTTTATATAATATATAATTTGTTTAAATGCATAAGCATTTAAAATTGTTAGATGTTATTGTTGGAAAGACCCTTAAATTATGAGGTAGTGTCCCTAAACAAAATCGAGTGCGTCTGATATGAGGACTGCTACCCCAAATTTCTTTTAATGTTCACTAGCATGATACATTGTTCTCTATTCCCTCCCTTTAAATCTGGAGGTGTCTTTGGCTCTAAAATGAGTTTCTTGTAGACAGCATGTGGATGGGTCTTGCTTTTTTATTCAACCTGATACCCTTTCTTTTGATTGGAGCAGTTAGCCAATTCACATTCAGAGAAACAATTGAAAGGTCAATTTAGTGCCATTGTATTACCTGTAAAATCACTGTTTCTGTATATTGTCTCCGTTTCTTTCTGGTCTATGTAACTTTTGAGCCCTCTCTTCGCTTACAGGATTCTATTTAATATTTCTTTCAGGGCTGATTTAATAACATATTCCTTGTTTCTCCTTGTCCTGGAAGCTCTTTATCTCCTATTATGAATAAAAGCCTTGCTGGATAAAGTGTTCTTGGCTGTATTAATTTCTCATTTAGTATATATGAATATACTATGAATATATCTATCATGACTTTCTGGCCCACAAGGTCTTAGTGGATACATCTGCTGCCAGTCTAATGTTTCTAACCCTGTATACTAAGAACCTGTTGTGTTGAGGTGCTTTTAGGATTTTCTCTTTATCTCTGAACTTTACAAGCCTTGCTATTATATGTCAAGGTATTGATCTATTTTTATTGATTTTGGGAGGGGTTTTCTCTACCTCTTGGACATGAATACATGTTTTCTTCCCCAGATTAGGGAAGATCTCAACTGATTTGCTCAAATATACTTTCTGTCCCTCTCTCTCTTTCTTCTTCCCAGGGGATCCCCATAATTCTGATATTGTTTCATTTTATGGTATAACTGATTTCTCAAAGAGTCCCCTCATGGTCCATTAGTAATTTTTCTTTCTTTCCCTCACCTTCCTTCTTTTCCATCAACTTGTCTTCTATGTCACTTACTCTTTTTTCTGCCTTATTTACCCTAGCTGTTAGAGCATCCAATTTAGAATGCATATTAGGTAAAGATTTTTAAATTTTGGCCTGATTAGAATTTATTTCTGCACTAAGAGATTTTCTAATGTCTTTTTTGCTTTTTTTTTTTTCATGCCCAGGTAGTAACTTTATAATAATTATCCAAAGTCCAGCTCTGATATTATACTTATATCCATATCAATTATATCTGTGGCCAGGAGTATTAACCTCTGGTTCTTTGTTTCACTGTGTATTCTTCCTTCCAGTCATTTTTCCCAGAGAAGAATGGATGAATAAGAGAATAAAATCAATAATATCAACCACAACCCAAGCAAAATATACAGTAGAAAAATCTAAAATCTAAAGAGGTCAGAAACCTAAATATAAAGGGAAAAAAGTGGGGGGAATGTTATCTACCAGGTGGACAAAACAAGTGATTCACGTGGTCCAGAGTGTACTTTCGTCTCTGTGTTAGAAAACACTAAATCCCTGTAAGGAAACAAACAAAAAATGTATATATACAAAAATAAACTTGGTTATTTTGAAAGGAAACAAACAAACAAAAATTATAAAATGTAAATGTAAAACTGAAAGTTAAAAAAGACTTAAAGAGTGGATAAAATAAGAAATTGGTTAAAAAGGAAAATAAAAGAGAAAAGGGAAATTTTAAACTGAAAAATAAACGAATCATGAGGGTGAAAATGACTTCAAATTATGTATACTATTTTTCCCTATATCTGGAGTTTTGCAGTCCTGTGTGCTCCATAAACATGGTATTAACTCTTATTTTGGGGGATGGTTTTGATTATTGCTTCTATTTCCTTACTAGTTATCTGACTGTTCAGATTTTCTTCTTCTTCCATTTCAGTCTTGGTAGTTTATAATTTTCCAAGAATGCATACATTTCTTCCAGGTTGCCGAATTTTTTGGCATATAGTTGCTTATAATATGTTCCTAAAATTGTCTATATTTCCTTGGTTGGTTGGTTGTACTCTCTCCCCTTTCATTCATGATTTTATTAATTTGTGCCCTTTTTCTTTTCTTTTGGATAAGTCTGACCATAGGCTTATTAATCTCCTTAATTCTTTAAAAAAGCCAGCTTCTAGTTTATTGTTGTTGTTGTTTTTTTAATCAGTTCTACTTTTTTTTTTTTTTGGTTTGTATTTAATTTCTACTAGAGTAGATTTCTACTCTAATTTTTATTATTTTTTTTTTCTTGGGTAAGTTCTTATTTGGTATTCTTTCTCTGCATCTTAACTGTAAGGTCATCTTGTGCACTTGGAATTTTTCTAATTTTTTGAGAGCAGCTTGAATGGCTGTGTATTTCCCCTTTATGACAGCCTTTGCAGTATCCTATAGGTTTTGGACTGATATGTTTTCATTCTCATTGGTTTCCATAAATTGTTTAAGGTTTTGTTTGTTTGCTTGTTTTTTAATTTCTCATTTGATCCAATCATTCCTTAGCAGGATGCTCTTTAACTTTCACGTGTTTGAGTTCCTTACAAATTATTTTCTTTTGATTGAGTTCCAGTTTGAACACATTGTGGTCTGATAACATGCAGGATCTCAATCTTTCAGTATTGGTTGAGACGTGATTTGTGACCCAGTATGTTGTCTATTCTGGAGAAAGTTCCATGTGTACTTGGGAAGAATGAGTATTTCGTTGTTTTAGAATGGAATGTTCTGTATATGTCTGTGAAGTCCAGCTGGTCCAATATATCCTTCAAAGCTCTTGTTTCTTTGTTAATCTTCTGCTTAGATGATCTGTCCATTGCTGTGAGTGCATTGCTAAGGTCTCCTACTATTAATTTTTTAAATGTTAATAGACTTTTAAATTTTGTTATTAATTGGTTTATATAATTGACTGACCCCATGTTAGGGGCATATATATTTACAATTGTTAGGGCTTTTTGTTGGATAGATCCTTTAACTATAATATGATGTACCTCTTCATCTCTTATTATGGACTTAGGCTTAAAATATAATTTGTCTGATATAAAAGAATTTCTACCCCGGCTTTCTTTGGAGGTTTGTTAACATGGTAGATGGTTCTCCATCCTCTCACTTTCAATCTGGAGGTGTGTTTAGATTGAAAATGAGTATCTTGTAGACAGCATATAGATGGGTCCTGCTTTTTTATCCAATCTGCAATCCTGTTTCTTTTGATTGGAGCATTCAGCCCATTTCCATTTAAGAGTAACCATTGAAAGACATGAGTTTAGTGCCATTGTCTTATATGCAAATCCCCTGTTTCTATATATTTTATTTTTTTAATGGTTTATTTAACTACTGGGGTTTCTGTTGGTTTACAGAATCCCCAATATTTCTCCAAAGTCTGGTTTGGTTTCTTTTAGTTTCTGCCTGTCTTGAAAGCTCTTTATCTCTTCATCCATTTTGAATGTCAACCTTGCTGGATAATTTTTCTTGGATGCATGTTCTTTTCATTTAGTACCCAGAATATGTCTTTCCTGTTCTTTCTGGCTTGCCAGGTGTCTGTGTACAGGTCTGATGTTATTCTGATGTTCTTTTTTTCCATATGTAAGAAACCCTCTAACCCTGGCTATTCTTAAGATTGTTTCCTTAGCTGTAAAATTTGCAAGCTACACTATTATATATAGGGGTGTTGATCTATTTTTATTGATTTTGGGAGGGTTTTTTTCTGCCTCTTGGACTCGAATACTTCTTTCCTTCCCCAGATTAGGGAAGTTCTTGCTATTATTTGTTCAAATATACCCTCTGGCCCTCTCTCTCTTCACCCCCTTTGGGATCCCAATAATTCTGATATTGGAATGTTTCATGACATCATTAATCTCTGCAATCCTTTCTCATGTGCTGCTACTGGCTTATCTCTGTTTCCATCATCTTCCTTTTTTTCCATTACCATGTCTTCTAGATCACTAATTCTCTCTTCTTCCTCAGTTACCCTGGCTTTTTGAATATACAATTTAGACTGAATATCATTCATAAAATTTTTTAACTTTGCCTGATTAGATCTCATTTCTACTCTTAGTGATTCTATATTGTCATTAAGTCTTTTTTCAAGCCTAGCTACTGACTTTATGAATGCTATTCTGAAGTCTGTTTCTGCCATTTTGCTTGTACCCATATCCATTATTTCTGTGGCAGATGAAATTGTCTCTGTTTCTTTTCTTTTTCTAAAAATTTTATTTTTTTTTCTTTGACAGAGGGAGACACAGCAAGAGAAGAAACACAAGCAGGGGGAGTGGGTGAGGGACAAGCAAGCTTTCTGTGGAGCAGGGAGCCTGATTCTGGACTTAATCCCAGGACCTTTAGATCTTAGCCTTGGCTGAAGGCAGATGCTTAATAACTGAGCCACATAGGTGACCCTGCTTCTTTTATTTGTTGAGGGTTTCTTCCTAGTCAGTTTGTTGATCAATGGTTGAGTGAATGAGCAAAGTCCAAAATATCAGCCACTCATGAACCAAGGAAAATACACCCTAGCAAAATCCTGAGCAATAAGAAGACACTATCAGAAAAACCAAGCCAAAATGAAACATGAGAATAAAATTCATAAAATTAAAAAATTGTGAAAAAGGGAATGATGAGAAGAGGGGCTAAAATCTCTTAGTGTAGACACAGCAGAGTGTTTAATTGTTTTGGGGTGTATTTTGGTTTGTGTGTTAGAATACACTACTTCCCAAAATTACAAGGAAAGTGTAACTTGTATATATATGTAAAATTGAATACTGAAAAAAGGAGTACAGCAAAACATATATCTATAAATATAAAGATGTGAAAAAATACAAGTTAAAAAGCAAGTATAAATTATAAGTTGATATAATAAACATATAGTTGAAATGAGAAAAAGATAAAAAAAGGAAAAACATAAAAGAAAGAATAAAAGAAAAAAGTTTTTTTAAAAGATTTTATTTATTTATTTTACAGAGAGAGAGGGATCACAAGTAGGTAGAGAGGCAGGCAGAAAGAGGGGCGAAGCAGGCTCCCCACTGAGCAGAAAGCCCAACGCGAGACTTGATCCCAGAACCCTGAGATCATGAGCTGAGTTGAAGGCAGAGACCCAACCACTGAGCCACCCAGGCACCCAAGAGAGAGTTTTATCTAAAAATAAATAACTAAATAAAATAAGTGATTAGACAATGCCTGGATCTCAATACACTATTTTCCCCTGGCATTGATGTTTTAGTTGTATGGGGTCCATAAAGCTGCTGTCCTCTTGTTCTTCCAGCCTGTCTTCTGGAGGAACAGACTGACATTCTTTGTTCTCAAATAACCCTGCTTGAGCAGAGTTGCCCTGACCACAATCAGGGGGATAGGCTCAGCAGAAACTTGTCTTCTGTGCTTTGTTTCCCTGGTGGCTTTCCAAGCCTCTTCTGGGGGGTCTGAGAAAAAAAAAATGGGCACACCTAAATCTATGGCCCAGAACAGAGAAATTACAGTTTGCTCTCTTCACTAAATCCCCAGGACAAACAGTCTCTATTTCTATTAGCACTGTCAAAATCCACAGCTTCCCACAGTGTGTGCCCACAGTGACTCCCTCAGAGGTTGTCCCAGGGGTGCGGGAGTGTTCCTGACCTTTGTGCTTCTAAAACAATATCCAAAATATTGAGGGAGCCCAAATGTCCATTGACTGATGAATGGATAAAAACATAAGTGAATATATATTAACTCAAAATAAGTAAAAAAGGAACTGTGATTCATTTGTCCAGAAAGATAAGAATGGGTATTAGCTACAACATGATGTTATAAAAACAGCATTAGAGAAATAAATGAATATAATAATAAAATAATATTTAAATTATGACAGTAAGACAATGTAGAACTAATAAGAAAACCTGAAAAGAGGGTGGAAATAGGAAATAAAATTTGAGGTTCAATTTAAGAAAACAAAAAGGCACATAATAGGAATTCCATAAGAAAAGAATAGGAAAAAATGCTCCTCTAAAATAAGGGAGCAAATCAAGAAGGAGGACAGCATGGGTTAAAAAGAAGGAGACCAGGTATGGGCTTGGTGCTGATGAGACTGTAGGAGAGCTCTGTGCAGGTAAGCCTCACACATGCACTCTGAGCGAGACCAGGAAGACAGAGATTGTAGAAAGGGTGGCATAGAAAGAAGAAATTGGGAGAATTCTGAAGTATTCACAATTTCTAGAAAATATTTATCAAGAGGAAGTATATACACATGGCAGAGAAGCAAATTAAAATCAACTAAACAAGATGAGGTGTAATTAACCAGGAAGAAAATAAAAATACTTATGTCTTTAAGAAAATGCAACCACAGTGCTAATGACTCAGTTGTCAACATGCACACTATCTTACTAATATAAACATAGAATTTTAGTTTGACAAAGTCAGTGGAGCTATAACTTCCTTAAAATGTTCGGAGGATAAGTTTGTATGTGGGTAAAGGTCAGGAGAATGGAAAGGATCTAAATGTAGATCATTGGTATTCAAACTTATATCACTTACATTACTATGTATTCTCAAAAGAACGTTACATAACCTGATGGAAAAGATAGGGCTTCCTTTGCTTCAAGGAACAAAACTCACAGACTGCAACCATACTACATTATAAGCAATGTGAAGGAAAATATGTATTTGGCATCTCAGAATTGCAATTAGGGAGGCATAGAGTTGGGTAGCAACCCAAATTGTGTCCCCTTATGGAACAAAAGTCAAGGGTTTTAAAAGACAAAAGGGAACGCTTGTGTGCGTTGTTTTTAAGTAATCATTTTTTCATGTGTCTATTAGCCATTTGTATGTCTTATTTGGTAAAGGGTCTATTCATATCTTCTGCCCATTTTTTGATGTGATTATCTGTTTTGTGTGCATTGAGTTTAGGAGTTCTTTATAGATCCTGGATATCAGGCCTTTGTACTGTCATTTGCAAATATTCTGTGGGTTGCCTCTTGGTTTTCTTGACTGTTTCCTTTGCTGTGCAGAAACTTTTGGTATTGATGAAGTCCTGAAAGTTCATTTTTGCTTTTGTTTCCTTTGCCTTTGGAGACGTATATTGAAAGAAGTTGCTGTGGCCGATGTCGAAGAGGTTACTGCCTATTTTCTCCTCTAGAATTCTGATGGATTCCTGTCTCACATTGAGGTCTTTTTATCCATTTCAAGTTTATCTTTGTGCACAGTGTTAAAGAATGGCTGAGTTTCATTCTTCTACATATTGCTGTCCAGTTTTCCCATCACTACTTATTGAAGAGACTGTCTTTTTTCCACTGTATATTTTTCCTGTTTTGTCAAAGATTATTTGACCATAGAGTTGAGGGTTCATATCTGGGCTCTCTACTCTGCTCCACTGGTCTATGTGTCTGTTTTTGTGCCAGTACCATGCTGTCTTGGTGATCATGGCTTTGTAGTAAAGCTTGAAATCAGGTCACGTGATGCCCCCAGTTTTATTTTTGTTTTTTAACATTTCCTCCCTCAACATGGAGGTGTTTTATGCATTTTGAGTTTATTTTTGTGTACTGTGTAAGAGAATGGTTGAGTTTCATTTATTTTTTTAATTTTTTTAAACACATGATATATTTTTATCCCCAGGGGTACAGGTCTGTGAATCGCCAGGTTTACACACTTCACAGCACTCGCCAAAGCAGATACCCTCCCCAATGTCCATAATCCCACCCCCTTCTCCCAACCTCCCTACCCCCAGCAACCCTCAGTTTGTTTTGTGAGATTAAGAGTCACTTATGGTTTGTCTCCCTCCCAATTCCATCTTGTTTCATTGATTCTTCTTCTGCCCACTTAAGCCCCCATGTTGCATCACCACTTCCTCATATCAGGGAGATCATATGATAGTTGTCTTTCTTTGCTTGACTTATTTCGCTAAGCATGATATGCTCTAGTTCCATCCATGTTGTCGCAAATGGCAAGATTTCATTTCTTCTGATGGCTGCATAGTATTCCATTGTGTATATATACCACATCTTCTTGATCCATTCATCTGTTGATGGACATCTAGGTTCTTTCCATAGTTTGGCTATTGTGGACATTGCTGCTATAAACATTCGGGTGCATGTGCCCCTTCGGATCACTACGTCCATATCTTTAGGGTAAATACCCAGTAGTGCAATTGCTGGGTGATAGGGCAGTTCTATCCAACATTTTGAGGAACCTCCATGCTGTTTTCCAGAGTGGCTGCACCAGCTTGCATTCCCACCAACAGTGTAGGAGGGTTCCCCTTTCTCCACATCCTCGCCAGCATCTGTCATTTCCTGACTTGTTGATTTTAGCCATTCTGACTTGTGTGAGGTGATATCTCATTGTGGTTTTGATTTGTATTTCCCTGATGCCGAGTGATATGGAGCACTTTTTCATGTGTCTGTTGGCCATCTGGATGTCTTCTTTGCAGAAATGTCTGTCCATGTCCTCTGCCCATTTCTTGATTGGATTATTTGTTCTTTGGGTATTGAGTTTGCTAAGTTCTTTATAGATTTTGGACACTAGTCCTTTATCTGATATGTTGTTTGCAAATATCTTCTCCCATTCTGTCGGTTGTCTTTTGATTTTATTAACTGTTTCCTTTGCTGTGCAAAAGCTTTTGGTCGAACTATCACTCTTTGCAGATGATATGATACTATATGTGGAAAACCCAAAAGACTCCACTCCAAAACTGCTAGAACTTGTACAGAAATTCAGTAACGTGTCAGGATATAAAATCAATGCACAGAAATCAGTTGTATTTTTCTACACCAACAAAAGACAGAAGAAAGAGAAATTAAGGAGTCAATCCCATTTACAATTGCACCCCAAACCATAAGATATCTAGGAATAGACCTAACCAAAGAGGCACAGAATTTATGCTCAGAAAACTATAAAGTACTCATGAAATAAATTGAGGAAGACAAAAAGAAATGGAAAAATGTTCCATGCTCTTGGATTGGAAGAATAAATATTGTGAAAATGTCTATGCTACCTAAAGCAATCTACACATTTAATGCAATTCCTATCAAAGTACCATCCATATTTTTCAAAGAAATGGAACAAATAATTCTAAAATGTATATGGAACCAGAAAAGACCTTGAATAGCCAAAGGGATATTGAAAAAGAAAGACAAAGTTGGTGGCATCACAACTCCGGTCTTCAAGCTCTATTACAAAGCTGTCATCATCAAGACAGCATGGTCCTGGCACAAAAACAGACACATAGATCAATGGAACAGAATAGAGAGCCCAGAAATAGACCCTCAACTCTATGGTCAATTAATCTTCGATAAAGCAGGAAAGAATGTCTAATGGAAAAAAGACAGCCTCTTCAATAAATGGTGTTGGGAAAATTGGACAGCCACATGCAGAAAAATGAAATTGGACCATTTACTTACACCACACACAAAAATAGACTCAAATTGGACTAAGGACCTCGATGTGAGAAAGGAATCCATCAAAATCCTTGAGGAGAACACAGGCAGCAACCTCTTCGACCTCAGCCACAGCAACATCTTCCTAAAACTGCGCCAAAGGCAAGGGAAGCAAGGGCAAAAATGAACTATTGGGATTTTATCAAGAGTTTCATTTCTTTACACATAGCTTTCCAATTGTCCCCACACCATTTATTGAAGAGACTGTCTTTTTTCCACTGTATATTTTTTCCTGTTTTGTGAAAGATAATTTGACCATAGAGTTAAGGGTCCATATCTGGGCTCTCCACTCTGTTCCACTGGTCTATATTTCTGTTTCTGTGCCAGTATCTTGCTGTTTTGGTGACCACGGCCTTCTAGTAAAGCTTAAAATCAGGCAACGTGGTGCCCGTAGTTTTGTTTTTCTTTATCAACATTTCCTTAGCAATTTGGGGACTCTTCTGGTTCCATATAAATTTTAGGATTATTTGTTCCAGCTCTTTGAAAAATGCCAGTGGAATTTTGATCTGAATGGCATTGAAAGTAGAGATTGCTCTAGGCAGTATAGATATTTTAACAATGTTTATTCTTCTGATCCAAGAGCATGGAATGGTCTTCCATCTTTTTGTGTCTTCTTCAATTTCTTTCATGAGTTTCTCATGAAAGTTTCATGAGTAGTTCCTCAAGTACAGATCCTTTATGTCTTTGGTTAGGTTTATTCCCAGGTATCTTATGGTTCTTGGTGTTATAGTAAATTGAATTAATTCTCTAATTTCCCTTTCTGTATTGTTGTTGTTGTTGTTAAGGAAGCATTTTATTGTTCCTTCAGGTTTAGGAATTTTCACTGACAGAGAATCAGCACTTTCAGAAAACCTCCAGCATGGCCCTGCTTAGCTTCTGAATCTTGGTTTTCACAGACTTAGCATATTTCTCTCTGATACAGACAATCATTTCATGCATGACTGATGGATCAGTCTTAACTTCCAATTTGAAGACCTAGCCTTTATTTAGGAAGCTTTTCAGGGCCATTTTTAATTTATTAAGAGTGTCTTCATCTAAAGGAGATGCAGTGGTCACCGTGCACAGTACTTCTCCATGGTGGATTCTTATCATGGTCAAAAAGGCATAAATGACTCCAGCGGTATTGTCCAAGTGACCATACTTTATGAACACATTGATTGGGTTGGATGTGAGAGGAGAGAACGTCTCTTTTGTGCTTATGTCATTTAGGCTTTTCACTTTCACAGAACACTATTTATAGGGATTCATAATGGAAGCAGCAGCCATTTGGGGTTCTTTCAAGATTTGTTCTACTCTCAACAATCTTTCTCTACTTGTTCCAGTTTATTCTGTTTAGATGCAGTGGAATAAAGAGCAGTGGCATAGCAATGTTAGATGCCATATACCTGAACAGGTGGCTGCATGAGCTTGAAAAAATGGCCTGACTACAGTTGTACTAAAACATTGCACTTTCTGGGACCAGCCAGACACACCTGGGACAGCCATCTTCTCCAGGAGCCTGTACGTCAAACCCAAGTTAGAGGGAGAGATGAATGGGTACACACATGCATCCTCCCTTTCTGTATTTTCATTGTTAGTGTATAAGAAATCAACTGATTTCTGTACTTTGATTGTGTATCCTGCCACATTACTGAATTGCTGTATGAGTTCTAGTAGTTTGGGGGTGGAGTCTTTTGGGTTTTCCATATAAAGTACGAGGTTATCTCCAAAGAGAAAGAGTGACTTCTTCATTGCATATTTTAATAACTTTTATTTCTTTTTGTTGTCTAATTACTGTTGCTAGGACTTCTATGTTGAACAAGTGAGAGTGGGCATCCTTGACTTCTTGCTGATCCCGAAGGGAAGGCTGTCAGCTTTTCCTCATTGAGGATGTTATTTGCTGTGGGTTTTTCATAGATAGCTTTTATGAAGTTCAGGAATTTTCCCTCTATACTTTGAATCATATTAATCAGAAATGGATGCTGTATCTTGTCAAATGCTTTTCCTGCATCAATTGAGAGGACCATGTGGTTCTCTCTTCTCTTATTGATTTGTTCTATCACACTGATTGATTTGTGAATGCTCATCATTATTAGCAATCAGGGAGATTAAAATCAAAACCACATTAAGATATCACCTTACACGTTAGAATGACCAAAATAATCAAGACAGTAAACAACATGTGTTGGAGAGGATGTGGGGAAAGGGGAACCCTCTTCCACTGTTGGTGGCAATGCAATATGGTGCAGCCACTTTGGAAAACAGTGGCAGGTTCCTTAAGAAATTAAAAATAGAGCTTCCCTATGACCCTTCAATTGCACTATTGGGTATTTACCCTAAAGATACAGATATAGTGAAGAGAAGGACCATCTGTACCCCAATGTTCATAGCAGCAATGGTCACAGTCATCAAACTGTGGAAAGGTCCAAGATGCCCTTCAACAGATGAATGGATAAAGAAGATATGATCCATATATACTATGCAGTATTATGTCTCCAGCAGAAAGGATGAATATCCAAATTTTGTATCACCATGAACGGGACTGGAAGAGATTCTGCTGAGTGAGGTAAGTCAAGCAGAGAGCATCGATTATCATATGGTTTTGCTTATTTGTGGAATATAAGGAATAGCGTGGAGAACATGGGAAGATGGAGAGGAGAAGTACGTTGGGGGATATTGGAAGAAAAGTCCTGAGAGACTGTGGACTCTTAGAAACAAACTGAGGGGTTTGGAGGGGAGTCAGTGGGAGGTTGGGTGAGCCTGGTGGTGGGTATTAAGGAGGCCATGTATTGCATGGAGCACTGGGTGTGGTGCATAAACAATGAATTCTGGAACACTGAAAAGAAATTTAAAAAATTAAAAAATAAAAGTAATTAAAGAACAACAAAAAAAGAATCATGATTAATGTTTATAGCAGAAAAGTAATCTTAGCTGAAGGTAATTGGCTGCTAAGACTATCACTAAGCAAAGTCTCTATCTACAGCAAATTGCAGATGTTTAGGCAGCATCCTTAGAATATTTGCAGTGTATCCCAGGTCAAAGTCTATAGGTTCATCCAGCAGTCCAAAGACTACTTCTTTAATGGCCTCCTGTTTCCATTTAAAAGTTTGACATGGGTGATTGCATTTCATTTTACCTTTCACATTTCCACCTTTTGATCAAGATTGTTCTTGAAAAGCACTGCTGATCAACTACAAATTTATTTAGTCCTAGATTTCTGGGTGGACACATCCCAGAAAGTCATGTCACGTCTTGGCAGGGAATTTTATTCTCTCTATTATTTTAAGTAGTCACCCTTATTAGGGTTAGGACGCAGTTGTATAAAAAAAAGTAGTTAGAAAATAATTCTTAGTTTCTTCATCTGGGAATTTTATGAAGCCCTCTTGAGGTTCAGATAAATAAGTCTTATTTATTACTTCTGCATGTTGAGTGACCATAGTCTTGTTAGTTGTAGATGTTCTAGGTTTCAAAACCATCAGCTAATTGAGTATACCTTTTTTAGGAAGAAAATGAGCACAGCAATACTAATATTTCAAAAACCTCATGGACATTAAACAAACCCAACTAGGTAATTAGGAAATTGTTAAGAAAGTTGAATTATTGACTGTTCCCTTGGTGGTGCAGAAACTTTTTATCTTAATGAAGTCCCAAAAGTTCATTTTGCTTTTCTTTCACTTGGCTCTGGAGACATATCTTGAAGTAAGTTACTATGGTTGATGTGGAAGAAGTTACTGCCTATATTCTCCTCTAGGATTTTCATGCATTCCTGTCTCACAGTGAAGTCTTTCATCCATTTTGAGTTTATCTTTGTATATAGGGTAAGGAAATGAATCGTCAGATTTCATTCTTCTATATGTAGCTCTACAATTTTCCCAGCTCCACTTATTGAAGAGACTGTCTTTTTCTACTGGACATTTTTTCCTGCTTCGACAAAGATTAGTTAGTTGACCATAGAGTTGAGAGTCCATTTCTGGAGTCTCTATTCTATTCCATTGCTCTATGTGTCTGTTTTTGTGCCAATACCATGCTGTCTTGGTGACCACAGCTTTGTAATATAGCTCGAAGTCAGGCAATATGATGTCTCCAGCTTTGTTTTTCTTTTTCATCATTCCCTTGGTGATTCAGGATCTTTTAATGGTTCCACACAAATTTTAGGGTTGTTTGTTCCAGCTCCTTGAAATTTGTCAATGTGTTTTCATAGGGATGGCATTGAAAGTGTAAACTGCTCTGGTCAGGATAGACATTTTAACAATGTTCATTCTTCTAATCCATGAGTATGGAATATTTTTCCATCTTTTTGTGTCTTCCTCAATTTCTTTCATAAGTATTCTGTAGTTTCTATCATGTAGATATTTATCTCTTTAGTTAGGTTTATTCTTAGGTATCTTACAGTTTTTGTTGCTATCATGAATAGAATTGATTTCTTAATTTCTCTTTCTATAGTTACATTGTTAGTGTATGAAAAGCAACTAATTTATGTGCATTGATTTTTTGTATCCAGCCACATTGCTGAATTGCTGTATGAGTTCTAATAATATGGGGGGTGGAGTCTTTTAGAAGTATCCCATAGAATAGGAGAAGATATTTAGAAATTACATTACAGATCAAGGGCTGGTATTCAAGATAAAGAACTTTTCAAACTCAACACTCAAAAAAACTCATAATCCAGTCAAAAAATAGGCAGAAGACATGAACAGACACTTCTCCAAAAAAACCATACAAGTGGCTAAAGATACATGAAAAAAAAATTCAACTTCATTAGCCCTTAAGGAAACACAAATCAAAACCGCAATGAGATACCACCTTATACCAGTTAGGATGACAAAAATTAACAAAACAAGAAACAACAAATGTTGGCAAGGATGTGGGGAAGGGGAACCCTCTTACATTGTTGGTGGAAATGCAAGCTGATACAGCCACTCTGGAAAACAGTATGACAATTCCTCAGATGTTAAGAATAGAGCTACCCTACGACCCAGCAACCACTACTACTGCACTCCCAAAGATATATACAGTAAAAAGAAGAGGCAAGTGCACCCCAATGTTCATAGCAGCAATGTCCACACTAGTGAAACTGTAAAAGGAGCTGAGATGCCCTTCAGCAGATGAATGGATAAAAAAGATGTGGGACATACACACAATGGAATATTATTCAGCCATCAGAAATGATGAATACCCACCATTCGCATGGATATGGATGGAACTGGAGGGGATTAAGTTAAGTGAAGTAGGCCAAGCAGAGAAAGACAATTATATGGTTTCACTCATATGTGGAACATAAGCATAATGTGAAGGACCATAGGGGAAAGGAGCAATATCCAAAGAGGGAGAATTGGAGAAATCCAGAGAGGGGGATGAACCATGAGAGCTTATGGGCCCCAAGAAACAATATGGGGGTTTCAGGGGGAGGGGGTAACAGGGTGATGGGTACTGAGGAGGGCATGTGCTATATGAGCACTGGGTGTTATACTTATGAATCACTGAACACTACATCAAAAACTAATTATGTTCTATACTGTGGCTAACTGAATATAGTAAAAAAAATAAGGTACTCAATGTAGAAACATGTATAAAAAAGGGAAGGATAATCAATGTTAAAATTTCATTTTTTGAGTTGGTATCTCCACTTTGAAATAAATCAAGATGATTGATATTTACTAATTATACATTAAACATTCAAGTAATTTAACTTCTCTAAAAATGTTGAATTATTATCTTCTCAATAAATTTATCAGTGCAATAGAATAGAGCTAAGGAACTAAATAAACTTTACATCATTGTTTACCAAGAATTTAGATTAGGGGTAAAGTTATGGTCCAGTTCATTGGTTGATCAAAGACATTTCATCTCTTATAAGGAAAAGCTTCATAAGCTCTTCAGAAAGTCTTTTTTAAGAAAGTAATTTATTGTTTTTTCTTTGACAAGTCAGCAAGGTCAGTATTTTTATATTTATAACAAGATGTAGTGTACAGTAAAAAATGGAGTCATTGCTGACAATTTTTTTTAACCAAGTGTTCACTTAGACTAATACAGTTATGTCTAGGAAAAGTTGAAACAAAGTATGGGACATCCTGCTTGTAATATTTAACCCAATAGGCAACACCTATAGGTTAATATGCAGTGGCATCTGGGACCAAAGAGAAATTAGGAAAGATCAAGCAGTCTCTGACTTTATGAAAAGTTTCAAAGTTTTTGATGACAGGATCCTAATAGAGAAATTTTTGCTTTTATAATAGACTGGGAAGAATGGATAAGAACATTGTCTCTTGACATGAGAGATGAGAAATAAAAAATTAAGAAGCAGTAAGATAAGGGTGTACAGATCTGCTCCAGTCATTGTGGGAAAGCTGTTTTCTTTAGCTGTCATTTACTCCATTCCTGGAATTTCTCACTTTTGGGTCATGCAGTAAAGTCTTGGTGTTTTCTTTAGGTGCAATATGTTAATCTAAGAACATATTTCTTTGAATATGGTGGCACAAAAATTGATTAATTGCATATGATAAAGGTCTTTCTAACAAGATTAAAGAGACTTTCTTGAGGTATTTTTTTCTACTAGATGAAGTCCCAGGTTGTAAACTGTTATGTATAAGTTTTTTGTTTGTTTTTATTTCTCAGCAGCATGCTGTGAAATTTGTTCTACCAAAACATGGTTATTTTTAATTAAAGGGCTTTATAATATTAAGGTATATCTAATGTTATCATCTCCAGATCAGAGAAGCAGAATTACGTTTTTGGACATCCTGTTACCAAGAGAAAAGATTCTTACTGAACTTATGCAAATACATATATAGTCACAAAAAATAAATTTAACAGTTTTCACTGCAACTCTTCAAACATGGATATCACAAGAAAAAGAAAGAATTACAAAATATTAAATTCGTGGTTTTTGTGTGCTAAGCCTTTGAAAATGAAATGACATCTGTTCATTCATCCAATTAATAATTTTTTTTTTTTTTTTTTTTTTTTTTTTTTAAAGATTTTATTTATTTATTTGACAGAGAGAAATCACAAGTAGATGGAGAGGCAGGCAGAGAGAGAGAGAGAAGCAGGCTCCCTGCTGAGCAGAGAGCCCGATGCGGGACTCGACCCCAGGACCCTGAGATCATGACCTGAGCCGAAGGCAGCGGCCTAACCCACTGAGCCACCCAGGCGCCCCCAATTAATAATTTTTAACACATTCTATACCAGGAAATTTTCTTGGGACTTGAGATGAATCAGGGAACAAAATCAAAATGCTTGTCCTTGTGTATGTGATGCATAAAATCTAATATAATTGAATAAGCTTAAAGTTATAATAAAAATGAACTAAATAATATGAAATGTCAAAATTGATCATATAGGTATTTATTTATTGCCTTTACATTCTTATGTAATACTGCAAACTAAAGTATTATAACAGAAACAGAAATTTTAAATATTTTCTTGAACTTTGAACCTCTGAACTTTTGAAGGAAACACCCAGTGGGATATTTGGCAACTGATTGACAAGGACATGGTAAGCATATTGGTTTAATAAGATGTACCACCACCATACTTCCAACTGAAAAACAATGAAAAATGCCTCTGGTTTTAGCTAATTATAGACTTCATAATTCACCTGTTGTTCTATTAAATAACATTTCAATACGATAAAATTAACCATTATTACAACCATCCTAGCTCATATATATCACTTCTCTATGTTGGGTCCATTATCAAAGGAACGAGACTGAGACAAAGTGAAAGTTATGCAAAGTCTTATTCTAGGCCAAGCATTAGAAGTTAGACTGACTGGCCAGGGGAACGAGGTTGAGACAAAGTGAAAGTTACTTAAAGATTTATTCTATGCCAAGCATTAGAAGTCAGATTGACTGACCAGGGCTGCCTCCGAAGAGAGCGATCCCCCCTTGGTCTTACAGGCTAGTTTTATAGGGCACAACCGCAGACCTTTACATATGTGACTTTGGCTGATTGCATGTTTCCACCTATCTGGCCTTGTTTTAGATGTGTATTTTAGTAATAGTTACCTGGAACTGATATAAACAAAATGGCCTTGTTTTAGGTGTATGTTTTAGCAACAGTTACCTGAACTGATATCAATAACTGTTGAGGCATTTATTAAACAACAAAATGTCTACCTAGGCAACATGGAGTCACTATGTCTAAGTAGGCCCAGGCAGGCCCTAGGGGTTTAACAGGTTTTAATGTGGAATCGACCCCAACACTGTATAGTCAGGATTTCATTTTTCAAACACTTTGTACGCACATTGTTATCAGACTTCATTTACCAGAATTTCACTTCATCCAAGTTAATCTAACTTTGCAAGTATGTACTGTCACTTTCTAGACAACAGAGGTCTGAATTCTCTTCTCTAAACTAAATAATTGTCTAAATATTTTCCTTTTCTGGTCACTCTTAAATTCCCAAAACTTTCCTGGATATTTATTCAGTAAAGCATTTACTAAAGTATGTAAGAAGTAGACTTTATATTACTGACCACTACATTTTTTATATTGTATAAATATGCTTTTAAATATTTACTATATAAATTAAATATGCAAAGCAAGGGTCAGTTTATGTAATGTCCATATCCTTCACTTGTAGAAAGACCCCAGAGGGGTCTTACCAAATTTCAACAAGGACCATTAGGTCCTTGTTAGACCAGCCCAGCTGGAATCCAACAAAAAATTAATGGATTTTTTTCAGCATGTTACTCCAGAAGGACTTTTTTCCCTAGGTCACTCAGGATTAACATGCTGGGAGCTGTTTATTGTGCCACGTGCTTTTTTCTTTCTTTTTAAAAAATATTTTATTTATTTGTTGCTTCTTTCCTTTCTATCAATTAATAACAAGATTTGGCATAAAAACGCAAGACCAAAAATCAGAAGACATGGTTCTGGAACTCCCATTTCCCACCTGCTTGAGAGAGGTGGTGATGTGCTCTAAACATCAGTTTCTTCATCTACCATGAGGTTAATTCCTTCTCCAAATACTTCTTAGAATTTTGAAACAATTGGGCACCTGTGTGGCTCAGTGGGTTAAGCCTCTGCCTTTGGCCCAGGTCATGATCTCAGGGTCCTGGGTCAAGCCCACATTGGACTCTCTGCTCAGCAGGGAGTCTGCTTTGCCATCTCTCTCTGCCTGCTGCCCTTCCTACTTATGATTTCTCTTTTTGTGTCAAATAAATAGAATCTTAAAAAAAAGAATTTTCTGATGATCAAAATCGGATAATTCAGTGAGTATGCTTTGGAAAATGGGGACATTGATTTCTCTTCATCTTTGCTCACAATTTAGAACAGTACCTGACATCTTGTGAGAATACTATTGATACTTATGAATAATTTAAATTTATAACTTTCATTCCTCTTTCTGAGAAGTTGAAGAAAGAGGAAACACTGATGATCACAAGTTATCTTATAGGATAAGTTGGTACAGTTATTGGGAAAAAATTCCTGGTCATTTCTTGTAAAATAGGACCAGTTTTATGAGTGAGGAGAAGGGATACTGACAATATATATTATGTGATGTCTAGAATGTTTAAAACATTAAGTACAGCATACAAGAGAGAAGTGCATATGTCAGATGTAGTGATACTGATAAATTACAACAAAATGAACGCTTCAATGCAATCTCCACTGAGGTGGGAAATAGACCTTTAACAACACCAAAGAGTCCTCTTCTTTCTTACCCCAGTCATTAACTCTTATAGCATTTCTAGGAACTCATATAAATGCACATCCTTTACCAGTTGTTTTTCAATACTTCTGAAATATTTGTCAAAGTCTGTTTTTTTAAATATTTTTATTTATTTATTTGACAGACGGAGATTACAAGCAGGCAGAGAGGCAGGAAGACAGAGAGAGGAAGGGAAGCATGCTTCCCTCTGAGCAGAGAGCCTGATACGGGGCTCAATCCCAGGACTCTTGGATCATGACCTGATCTGAAGACAGAGACTTTAACCCACTGAGCCACCCAGATGCCCCCAAAGTCTGTGTTAAATGCCTTTCTTAAATGTGCAAATGATTCACCCAGGTCCTGGCAGGATTCTGAGGGAATAAGACACACAAATATCCAAAGTACAGGGGAAATGGGAACTGTGAAATGAAAGATTGTGAGAAGGGAAAGACCAGGAGAGATACTAACAAAGGCAAGAAGAAGGAAAAAAAAAAAAAAAGGAAGTATCAATGTATAGACTCAAGGTAATTAAAAGGGAATGAAACTGAACTGAAGCATTAGTATATTTCTTCAAAGAATCCTAGTCAATTTCTTCACTTGGAGATTTATCTATCCAAGCAATTCCTCTATTTCTTTTTTGTTTAATTTCTGGATATGATCAAGTTATTAGGAGCATTCCAAGGTAAAACAAACCTTAAAAAGCTATTGATAAGCATGTTTTACTTGCATCAACATCAATGGAGAAAACATTTTCACCTCTATGTTGACATTAGATTAACACGAGTTTAAGTAATCATTTAATAGTTTTTGTCAACTATAAAACCTCTAAAACATGGACCCAACATTTTCTAAGCTTTTTATTAATAGAGAAAATAGACAACAGATGAATCACAGCTTCTTTTTTATTTGTCGTGTTTTAGAACCATTCATTCAGTAAAAGTTAAAAATAGATAAATTGATGAAGACAGTTCTATCAGAGTAGCTTTTGTTTAGTTAACAGTCTATCAAAAATTGGCTTCTAGCCAAACACCACAGTTAGCCAAAAACTAATTAGAATCAGAGATATTTGTCTACCAGTATAGCACATCAAGAAGTTGAGAATGGAGGAATTGACCAAGAGAAGTAACTTAGCTAGTGAAATTTCTCAATTTATTCATTCTATATTTATCTATACCATATTATTAGTACATAAAAAAGGTTCCATTCAAAGCCCCCTCCCTAACCAAGCCTACAGACAAAACTCACAGGTGCTTATAATTGCCCCTCTGTTTTTTTTCTAGGTAGTGGTGCTCAACATTCTTAGAAAATAGGCCACAAGACACATTCTCTAGCTGGACCACAACCCACATCCTGTATGAGCCCTGGGCAGAGCCTCTCAGAAAACCTGCCACCTCCTGTTCTACCAGGTCAAGAGTCAACTCCCTAACCACTCATCTTTGCACATAGGGGCAATCCTCCCACATCTTCAAACCCTTAAAAGGCTCAGCCTGACATAAACTTGGGGCCAACATCTCACCTGATGTCTGGTCCCTCTCCTCCTCCTGGGAAAGTGAATAAACTCTCTCTCCCTTATGGCTCTATTCTTTGTGCAATTCTTTGTCACCCACATTACCAGGCCACCTTAACATTTTGGTGGCCCTATACATGAGGACTGGATACTGCTTACCATCTCAACCAGATCTCTTTGTCAATTAATATTGGGTGAGTCAAAATTTTCATTTTTAAGAGGGCTCTGTGAGATTTTGAGCATTAGGAATTATCACTGGTTGTTTGCTGATTCCCCATGGCAGGTTCTTGATTCCCCAAGCCCCAGTACTGGGCTCAGTCAACAATCGATGTATCAACCATTGGAGGGATGCCTCTTCTGGTTCTTTCCACAGTCTTGGGACCATCAATCCCTTTCCCTCACAAGAATCCTTGAGTTTGAGTGATACCCTTTTCTCTTGTGCTTGGTACTGGTCAGTGTTTCATCTTCTTCTTGGGATGCTGGGTCAGGATGTCTCCCTCCATGATTTTTCCCTTTGTTCCAGCCTTCAAAACCTTCTTTCTCCTATTCCTAAATTTTCAGATGGGGAATACCTTGTCTAGCCTTCCTAAGGACTCCCCTCTGGGGTTGTTTCCCTAAAAATATCAAAAAACTCCAACTGGAACAAGATACTTGGCTCAAATATCTATTTTCTACTGTAATACAGCATAGCCCAATATAAATTAGATGACTAGGAGATCTGGCTATGGAATGGCTCTCTTAGTCAAAATACTCTTCTCCAACTGAGTTTATATTTTCATTGCCTTAGAAAATGATGTGAGGGGGGCGCCTGGGTGGCTCAGTGGGTTAAGGCCTCTGCCTTCGGCTCAGGTCATGATCCCAGAGTCTTGGGATCGAGCCCCGCATCGGGCTCTCTGCTCAGCAGGGAGCCTGCTTCCTCCTCTCTCTCTGCCTGCCTCTCTGCCTACTTGTGATCTCTGTCTGTCAAATAAATAAATAAAATCTTAAAAAAAAAAAAAAAAAAAAAAAAAAAAAAAAAAAAAAGAAAATGATGTGAGGTTCCTATGTGAAAGCTTTCTTTGAATTTGATCATCATCCTGACCTTTAAGTTGCTTTCCCTATGCTCTTTCTATTACCCCCAAAAGACACCTCTCTCTCCCCCATTCTTCTGACTCAGACTTCAGCCCTGCTGAACAACTTCTGCCTTTCCACTTGCCTATAGTCAATCCTCCCTTGGAAATTCTGTGTTCTCTCACTTCTTCTCTTTCCATTAAGACATGTCAGAGCCCCCATTACCCTCAAGCCCTTGCCTCAACATCCTGATATTTCTCCCATTCATGCTTCTTATGGCCACTTTTACAAATTCCCCGATGTTCCTGCCACCCAATTCCATCTTTATGAGGTGCCTGGATCAGAGGCATTGTTCAAGTCCATATTCCTTTCTCCATGACAGATCTTTATCATATATAATCTAAACTTGGCTCTTTCCCTCAACTAAGCAATTTGAGTATCTCATCCTTTCTTATGATTTATCCTGGAGAGACCTCTATGTTATGCTCTCCACCTGTATCAGACCAGAAGAAAAGACCAGAATTTTGTCCAAGGCTACTGAATATGCTGATGATATGAACTTCAGACAACTTGCACAATATGCTCCCAGCAAATCAATGGCTCCCTTAGCTGAGCCCAGTTGGAATTATCAGCTCTCCTCAAGAACAAGGTCAAAGATGACCACATGGTCGCTCACCTTATGGAAGGTATGAAAGGAGAAGCTTCTAAACAGGTCAGTTATGAAAGGTTAAAGAAGATTGTCCAGAGATGAGATGAAAACCCTGCCCTTATTCTCACTTACCTGACTGAGGCTGTATAAAAATTCACCATCTTGATCCTAACTCTTACAAAGGAAAATCTATCCTGGCTATGCTTTTCATCTACCAGTAAGCTCCAGACATTAGAAAAAAAAATGAAACAAAACACAACTTCAGAAACTATATAAAGGCCCTCAAACTCCTTAATCTGGACTACTAGACCCATCCTTCAAGGTTTTTCACAGAAGAGAGGAGGATATCAAAGGAAAAAGAGACAAAAGTATCAAAAAATGATCTCATTCTTATTCTATCCTTACTATTGTCCATAATATAGCTATTCAGGAAAAATATTATCCTACTAGCTCAACCTGAACATTCCACAAGCCCCCTCTGAGAGCTTGTTACAACTACAGTAAACCAGGTCACTGGTCTAAACAATATCCCAATAAAAACCATTACTTGAAACCACTTTCCCCTCCTGTAAGCAAGTTGGCCACTGAAAGAGTGACCAAAGTTGGGGGAGAACCACCCAAAACCTGTCTTTGGGGCCCAAACAAGGAGCATCAGCCATATCCCTGGTGGCAGATCTCTTGGGACTTCTCTAAGACTGGTACTCATACATCTCAGGATTGGCAAAGGCTCCCACACATGTCATTTCCATCTCCATGGCTGAAACCAGGGTAAGTCTCTATTAACACTGGAACAATCTACAGCACTTTACCAGAAGTTTCCAGACATTCTTTTTCCCCCTCCACATGTGTCAGGATTTACTGTGTTCTTTCTCAACCTCCAGTTACCCCGCTTTTCTCATGTGCCCTGGGAGATCAAATCTTTAGCCATTCTTTTCTTGTTTGGCCATGCTGTCTTGTCCCTTTCCTTGGATGACTAGGGATGTCCCCATCAAGACTAGGTACTCACCTTCATCTTCACCCTGTCCATCCCCAATCCCAATTCTTCAGACTCCTTACTGAACCAACAAACCTTGTTTCCACTTCACTCTCTCCAGGTAAGACTTTGGTTCCCACACCCATGTGAGATATCTCAGAATCAGTTAAGATTGCTCATCTTACCCCCATTACTATATGCCTTAAGGGTTCAACTTATTTCCTTTCAAAACTGTAATATCCTCTTAAAGCTGAGTCCTTGTGAGATTTATAACCTCTTGTTTCCAAATCTTTTGCATTAAAATTAAAACCTACTAATTCTCCTTACAATACTCCACTCCTTCCATTCAAAAAGCTAGATGATTTTTTAGACTAGTTTAGGATCTCATAATTATCAATGAGGCATTTGTCCCCACCCACCTCATTATTTCCAGTTCATACACCCTTCTCCACCATTCAACCCTACACCATGTACTTCACGGTCTTAAATCTTAAAGATGGATTTTTCACTATTTCCATCTCCCAAGAATCCCAAGATCTTTCCACCTTCACCTGGGCTGACCCTGACACCTGATGCTCTCCACAGTTAACTTGTAGTGTTTGACCATAAGGTTTTAGAGATAGCCCCCATTTCTTTGAACAAGCTTTGACCTAAGATCTCTCTAATCTCTCTCTTTCCCAAATATTACCCTTTTCTAATACATAGATGCCTCTGTAGCCTCTCTTTTCCCACTTCTATTTCTGGCTTCATCACACTCCTAACCTTCCTAAACAACAAAGGTTATAGATTGTCCTTTTCCAAATCTCAACTTAATCAGCAATCTTTCACATGTCTGGGAAGCCCTGGCTTTTAGAACAAAGCAGTCTGCTACCAGAATGTCATGCTCCTGTCTCCTTTGCAGCTAGGTAGGGAGAGCTCTATGACCCTATTCAGCAGGAACTATTTACAGAATAATGACTTTCCCCCATTTTCCCAATCAAGAATAATTTCAAATAGAGAGGAGGGAATAAAAGGAATCTATTCAAAGTCCCTTACCTGACCAAGTGTGCAGACAAAACTCACAGTTGTAAGTAATTGATCCTAATTATTTTTGTTTGTTTGTTTTTCTAGGTCATAGGACCCCACATTCTCAGAAAATAGACCACAAGACATATTCTCTAGCTGGACCACATCCCACATCCTGGACAAGCCCCAGACAGAGCCCTTAGAAAAACTTGCCTCCTCCTGCTCTACCTGGCTAAAAAGTCAAACCCCTCCCCACTCCTAACCCCATGAACACAACAGAAACCCTCTCAAATCCTTCAGAAACCTTTAAAAAGCCCAGCCTGACAGAAACTCCTGGCTGACATCCCTCTTAGATGATATAATATAATATATATCTATATATATAGATATATATGTAATATGATATAATATATCATAAATATATAAATCATATAATAATATGATATAATAATATATCATATGATATAATATATATATAGCCAAGAGTTTCTGTCAGGCTGGGCTTTTTTGATTTGAGAGGGTTTCTGTTGTGTTCATGGGGGGTAGTTCTGGGGAGGGGTTTGGCTTTTAGCCAGGTAGAGCAGGAGGAGGCAGGTTTTTCTAAGGACTCTGTCTGGGGCTTGTCCAGGATGTGGGATGTGGTATATATATGTATATATGTGTGTGTATATATATATGTATATACACACACACACACATACACACACACACACCACATATATCCATATGTGATACATATGTCACATATATCACATATGATATTCATTCTCCTCTCTTGGAGAGTGAATAAATTCTGTTCTGCTTGTGGTTTTACTCTTTGAAGAATTTTTGTCATCCACATCACAGGCCACCCTAGCAGTGCATTAATGCAAGTTTTTAAAGTTTTTAGCCATGTTTCTATCTGAATGACAGAAGTCAGATTTTATTCAACTAGTAAATGTCTATCGATTTCCAGGAACATAAAAAACTCTATGTGAATAAATGCATGATAACTACCCATAGTTTAATTTCAGTAGTTAGAGAATACAAATATTCATAAAAGATGACTAAGAATACAGAAACCAAAATACAATTAAATTATTTTCATAAAATTTTCCTAAATAAAGCTGCTACATTACCATTAGAAAATATTTAATTTATATGAATGTTTGACATTAAATACTCAAGGATATGGTGACTGCTCCTTCAATTTCTGTTCAAAAATTGATCAATAATATAGATGCAAAAGACACATAAACATGTGTAACATAAAAATATTTATTCAGTACTCTTAAAGGGGGCATTTGCTCCGTTTGGGATTATTTACGGTGTTACTTGAAGAGAAGGAGCAAAGTTTTGGAAAAAGTTTTCTGGAAAAAGTTTTACAGTGAATCCAGACTAGAGAATTGGCCAATTATGATACTTGTAGTCTTTGCTTATTGTTCCTATGTAGTTTTTGCAAAGATATGATTTTACCTATTGATAATTCAGGATTACAAAAATCACAGTGAATATTTCTCCAGAATCAAAAGCATATTTTATGGAATAAGTGTGTGCCAGTGGCTACAACACAAATGATGTGTGTATCTGGCCCCCTCTAGTATTTCCTGTACAAATCCAGCACTCTCATTGTTCAAGAGGAGGATCATCTTCCCAGCATTTTATTAGAGCTGTGGCCACATCTTTATTCCTCAAAATGTATATGAGTGGGCTGACCATTGAGGTGAGGATGGTATAGAAGGTGGATACAAACTTGTCTTTCTCTGGTGTGTGGTAAGAATGAGGCAGCACATTTGTGTAGAAGGCTGCACCATAGGAAATTCTCACCACCAAAATATGGGAGGAAGATTTAGCAAAGGCTTTATGCTGGCCTTCAGCAGAGTTCATCCAATGGACGGTAAGCAAGATGCATTTATAGGAAATAGAGATGATGGATATAGGGATGAGCAGAATTAGCACACAGCAGGCATACATCAGAGTCTCACAGAGTGATGTATCAAGACATGACATTTTTAGTACTGGTGGAATCTCACAGAAAAAGTGATTAATTTCTCGGGAAATTAATCAGTAGGGGAAACTCATGGTGAAGGGGGTCAGCATGAATCCATCTAAGGAGCTACCAACCCAGAAGCCTACCACCATGGACAAACAAATCCTGCAGTTCATGAGGAGAGGATATCCCAGGGGTTTGCACACAGCCAGGTACCGGCCAAAAGCCATGAGGCCTAGCAAGAAAAATTCACCTCCAATTAGGGTTAGGTAGAGGAAGATCTGAAGTATGTCCCAAAAAGAAGATGATCTTTTTCTTCGATAGAAGATCTTGCAGCATTTGGGAAGAGTTATACAAATGTAAACTGTGTCCATGAAAGCTGGCTGAGTAAAAAGTACATGGGTGTATGGAGGTGATAGTCCACATGGATGAGCAGAATCATGATCACATTGGTTGTTACAGCCACCAAAAAAAAAAAAAAAAGAAAGAAAATGGAGAAGACCACTGCAAAGGTAAGCCTGGGAATGCAGGATGTGTGATGAGGCCCAAGAGGATAAAGGTGGTATTTTGGAGAATGCCCTTCATGCTCATGCCACATGGTAGCTCCTGGGGCTCCAAAGGCAAAATGTTGCTATGATAATTAATAATTGATACTTGGGCAGGGCCAACTATGGATAATATGTCAGAAGCAGCATGGGATAAAGGAAAGAATATAGAATTCAGAATAATTTTGACTCAAAATGGATGAAGGACCTCAATGTGCGAAATGAATCCATCAAAATCCTTGAGGAGAACACAGGCAGCAACCTCTTCGACCTCTGCTGCAGCAACATCTTCCTAGGAACAACACAAAAGGCAAGGGAAGCAAGGGAAAAAATGAACTATTGGGATTTCATCAAGATCAAAAGCTTTTGCACAGCAAAGGAAACAGTTAACAAAATCAAAAGACAACTGACAGAATGGGAGAAGATATTTGCAAACGACATATCAGATAAAGGACTAGTGTCCAGAATCTATAAAGAACTTAGCAAACTCAACACCCAAAGAACAAATAATCCAATCAAGAAATGGGCAGAGGACATGAACAGACATTTCTGCAATGAAGACATCCAGATGGCCAACAGACACATGAAAAAGTGCTCCATATCACTCGGCATCAGGGAAATACAAATCAAAACCACAATGAGATATCACCTCACACCAGTCAGAATGGCTAAAATCAACAAGTCAGGAAATGACAGATGCTGGCGAGGATGCGGAGAAAGGGGAACCCTCCTCCACTGTTGGTGGGAATGCAAGCTGGTGCAGCCACTCTGGAAAACAGCATGGAGGTTCCTCAAAATGTTGAAAATAGGACTGCCCTATGACCCAGCAATTGCACTATTGGGTATTTACCCTAAAGATACAAACATAGTGATCCAAAGGGGCACGTGCACCTGAATGTTTATAGCAGCAATGTCCACAATAGCCAAACTATGGAAAGAATCTAGATGTCCATCAACAGATGAATGGATCAAGAAGATGTGGTATATATACACAATGGAATACTATGCAGCCATCAAAAGAAATGAAATCTTGCCATTTGCGACAACATGGATGGAACTAGAGCGTATCATGCTTAGCGAAATAAGTCAAGCAGAGAAAGACAACTATCATATGATCTCCCTGATATGAGGAAGTGGTGATGCAACATGGGGGCTTAAGTGGGTAGGAGAAGAATAAATGAAACAAGATGGGATTGGGAGGGAGACAAACCATAAGTGACTCGTAATCTCACAAAACAAACTGAGGGTTGCTGGGGGGAGGGGGTTTGGGAGAAGGGGGTGGTATTATGGACACTGGGGAGGGTATGTGCCTTGGTGAGTGCTGTGAAGTGTGTAAACCTGGTGATTCACAGACCTGTACCCTGGGGATAAAAATAAATGTTTATAAAAATAAATAAATAAATAAATTAATTAATTAATTAATAAAAAAAAAGAATTCAGAATAATTTTGAATTGTAGTTTCAATATTGGTATAATTATGGTCTATGTGATATTAGACAGATAAACTATAACACTTTCATTATCTGTGAAAGGTAATCATAGGTCTATATCTCTGTGGGCTGGGCATGAAATATAAATACAATAGTTTATACAAAACCACTTTCAAAATTTGCTTTATTTTATTCTGAACCGTCTTCTTTAAATTCTTTATAAGCTTATTAATTTAGAATAAATATTTCCTGAGGTCGGTAACTGCACCTTCCCCTCCATATTGCTTTGCAAAAAAAAAAAAAAAAAATTCAAGGGTTGATTGAATTTAAGTTTTTCTCTGTAGTGAAGATTATTACATTATTAAGATCATACATTGACACACACTTGTGATTTCATAAATTGATAGAAAATAAAGATGGACCCAATAAATCTAGATGAATTTAGTATTGGGTGCTGCTGCTTATTATTTTTTTTGATAAATCATTATTATTATTATTATTATTATTATTACTTTTGAGGGAGATAGGGAGAGGGAAGGATAGGCAGAGGGAAAGAGAAAATCCCAAGCAGGTTCCACATCCAGCACAGAGCTCAATGTGGGGTTCGATTTCACAACCCTGAGATCATGCTCTGAGCTGAAATTAAGAGTTGAATGCATCCACTGAGCCACCCAGGTGCCCTGGGGCATCTGTTATTACTAAACAGCTTTTTGAATGGTTGGGACATTAGGGATTAACAGGGCAGAGCTACTAACTTAAACTGAGGATCAGCGTCAGTTGGGCTATGGTGAGATGTGCTGCCAAAGAAGTTCACCTTTTTAGGCATAGGTAACTTTAAACAGTTGGATCCCTTTTTCTCATGGGATAACTTGGGATGAGGAATCTCTAATGAGGATAGTCATGAACTATATTCCACAAGGAGGGTTTTGAGTTCATCATCATGGCGGTCCTTTTGGTTGCTATTGTCGAGTAGTATATAAAAATTTTGTACTAAATATGGGCTCATATTATTCTATGGTGACCGAAGCCTTTCTTAAATTACTGGTTAGCCAAAACATTAACATATTTTTTTTTCTGATAGGGTGGAATTCTGAATCTATTAAAATGTTATATTATCCTAGGAATCTATTGCTATTTTACTTTTTCATTCCTTAACATTTATTTTTGTACTGTGTTACTGATCCTTCATGTTTATAAGTAAAGGTAATTCCAGATGGCAAAATGATTTCTGAATTTAAAGGGCAAAAGAAACAATACTATTAAAACTCCCTTGAACTACTTCTCATACTTTTTATTTTTGAGGAAGTTATATGAGTATTTTTTGGATATGTTCATGGATATTGAGGAATGAGTTTATTATTATTATCATATTTTGTTTTTCCTCTTGTATTTCAGTGACAGACTTACTGAAGTTTATTTCTATAAAATGTATTGGCCGTCAATACTATAAATATACCCTGATTTTTTGTTTACATAATAATGAAATTTGTAATCTGTGAAGAATTGAAAAAGAATAATTATCCCTTTATGTGAGAATAAAATGAACCAGGGCAATAGATTTATTTTTCTAAGTGTTCATCAAAAATGGATTTATATTATGAGTAATATTCTAAACAAATAAGTAAGATCCAGAGGGGGGAAATAAAATCAATTTTGTGTTAACCTACATTTATTACACCTTATCAGTTAAGCAGGATAAAAACAAGTGCTTGGATAGTTAATAAACAATACCTGGTATTTACCCCAAAGATAGAGATGTAGTGAAAAGAAGGACCATATGTACTCCAAAGTTCAAAGCAACAATGTCCACAACAGGCAAACTGTGGAAAGAGACAAGATGCCCTTCAACAGGCAAATGGATAAAGAAGATGTGGTCCATATATACAATGGAATATTACTCAGCCATCAGATAGGATGAATACCCAACTTTTGCATCCACATGAGTGGGACTGGAAGAGATTATGCTGAATAAAATAAGTCAATTATCATTGGTTTCACTTACTTGTGGAACATAGGAAATGACATGGAGGACATTAGGGGAAGGGAAGGAAAAGTGAAGAGGGTATTGGAGGGGGAGATGGAGCATGAGAGACTGTGGACTCTGAGAAACAATATGAGGGTTTTAGAGGGCAGAGATTGGGGGGATGGGTGAGCTTGGTGGTGGGTATTAGGGAGGGCACACAGTGGCTGGAACATGGTGTTATATGTAAACAATGAATCTTGGAACACTACATCAAAAACTAATGATGTATTTTATGGTGACTAACATAACATAATTAAAAAATAAACAATACTGGATATCAACTGTAACTCTCAGAAAATTTGATGAAAGTCAACTACTTCTGCCTTCTTTAATATGCAGAAGATTTTCTTGTGACATGCACAGGTCTCACTCATATACAAAGAGACAGAATTTAAGATATTACAGCTGAAATTGTGTTTATAGGGTTTTGCAGTGAAAATTGTCTATGAAAATAAATTACTTTTGAATCAAAATATGGGCCACATAATTTATTTTATATGAACACTCAGATTGGACTCTACAGAGTATTGACAGGGGTAAATCATTCTTCTTCTTCCTCTTCTTCTTCTTCTTTTTCTTCTTCTTCTTCTTATTAATTGAAATTAACCCCCATATAGTAAGTCACTCTTATTGCCTCAAATCTTCTTGATTAGGGAATGAAAAATTTTCAAACATTTTAAAAAAGATTTTACTCATTTATTTGAGAGATAGAGAAAGAGAAAGTGACCACAGAGGGAGAGTGAGAGGGTGGAGCAGATGCCCCACTGAACAGAAAGCCTGAGGCAGGTTTGATCCTAGGACCCAGGGATTATGACCTAAGTTGAAGGCAGACACTTAATTGACTGAGCCACATGGGCACCCCACATTTAGATCCTTTCTTAGTATATATGCTAGAATAATAGATTATGAAAGTTGAAATAAAGATATAATTTTATACAAAATTTCTTATTTCAAAAATAACCATAGACTCATTGCATTAAAAAAATGGATTTAGGTTGCGTGTGTGTGTGTGTGTGTGTGTGTGAGATATATATATATATATATATATACATATATATCTCACACACACACACACACACACATATATATATATATATGTATATATATATAATGTGTATAGGGAACAGAACCTGCTAAAAGAGTAGCACATTAAGAGGTTTAGGACATGTTTACTTTGTCAATGAATCAAATATATAATTACTAAAAATACAAAATATATAAAAACTAATGTGACACATGGTCAAAATGTACAGTTAATATTATATTGTAGATATTTGGAATGGACATTAAGCAGTGACCATATATATATCATGAACACAATATTTTACGGTTAACTTTTGTTTACACCACTTCTTGGTATCTAATTTTGATGTCAGTGTTCACACTCTTGCTTAAAGTAATGTGTTACTTGGCTTATTTACACATATAAGAGTCCAGATCATTCCCCATCAACTAACTTTCCTCTATCATTTTCCTCTATTCAAAGTTATCAGGTTTTTTCCACCCCCCTCCCAAACTAAAGAATTTTTTTCTTCCATAAAAAAACAAAAACAAAAACAAAGCAAAACAAAACATCATTTTATCTGCATGACCTCAGAATCAGGCCTTTCTGATGTTTGAGTCAGAAAATCTTCTGACCCGCAGACTGTTCAGTTAATACATGGAACTTGGGGAAGAACCAGCCAAAAGTGGAAAACACCGCCAACAGAAGCTTTGAATCTCTGCATTAAAAAAAGGAAAAGTGAGTTTTGTAAGGGGTGTTCATCCTTCTTATGGTCTTCCATATGAGGAGAAGTAAAGAGATGTAGGAGGAACTCTGTGCAGGGTGCCAGCTGGTAGAAGCAGCACATTTCAATAAAACAGGCCTGGAGTTGTTCTGGGAGAAGCCACAGAAATTCAGGCAGTTTGTGACCCTCACAGCTTCTTGTAAGAAGAGAATTCCAAGTGAGATTAGGAAACATTTTATCAGGAAGAACTGTTGTCCAAGAAAGACAAGTATTGAAACAGTACTTTCTGATACCCTGTATGTATATACATGTATATATTTTTAAGTTTTCTGCATATTAGAATGTTTTGGCATCTTAAAATCCCTTCTAACTATGGAAGGACTGCCCCTTCCAGGGCTAGCCAAATCTTGATAAATAGCAAAGGGCTTAGCTAGAGCCATGTTTTTGATATGAAAACTAACCAATACAGACTCTGACCTCCTCTATCTGGCATGTACACTCCTAGATAAAATCCTTCTCTGCCTAAATCTTTCAGAATTAGGTATGAGGCAACTAGAGACCATGGTAGAGCCAAGCAAAATTATCTGATGAGCCAATCCTAACCTGTTTCCCTCATATTGCCTTATCTATCCACAGAAACTCAAATAAAAGCTATGGCGTAATGCTTTCTTCTCACTTTTCCCATTTGGCACTTGGTGTTGTGCCGTGATTTCTGTTTCTAAGAACTGTAAGCAAAATACACTTTTTTAAAAACTGAACTTGGCTGCTGTCTCTTCTTGTGGTTGTTCCTGGCTGACATTTAACATATCTCACTTTTCTCCCAAGCATTCGCCAAACTTTTAACCACACCTACCTACATATAAAGAGGGTAATCCTTGTCTTAAACGCATTCAGAGGTAAATCAATTCTTCCCCCTGTGTTACTAATATTTTACACCTACCCCTAATGTCTGAAAACTCCTCATAATGAGTACTAAGCACTCTCTTTCAACCAATCAGCTCTTAAAAGTGATTTTCCTCTTCAGTGAATCTATCCATGTCTTTCCAAACTATACCAGATTTCCCTTAGTTTCCTATATTTCAAACTAAATATCCCTTTTCCAATAATCTAGTTGCCAAAAGTGAATGCATAAATTCATAATTTTTAATTCTTTCTAATTTCTTTCTAGTAGTCACAGAGTGATGCTTAAAGAATGCATCCAACTCTCTGGGAAATGTTTTACCTTGTTTCCATGAAAATCTAACATCCTACCTCAGAGCAACTGAGTCCAAGCCTTACTTAGTAAGGTCACAGTGGAAAAACAGACTCCTTAACTACTTGGATATGGAGGTGGGGCCAGTTCAAAATATTTTTCATTAATAATGGATTTCAGCATTTTGCAGGAGGAATCCCTGGGCTGTCAATTAATCTAAATTTATAAGATTTACCTTGTGCATTATGGGAAGGTCAACAAAAGCCCATCCCTTTTACTGGAGTGTGCATTCTTTTCCCAAGTTAAAAGTTGTAATTATTTCTTTAAATATCACAATTGAACTACTTACCTAATCCTGGAATTATTCCAGAGTAATAATAATAATAAAGTGGCCTAGAAGTAAAAGCAGACCATACACTACGGAGTATTATGCCTCCATCAGAAAGCATGAATACCCAACTTTTGTAGCAACATGGATGGGATTGGAAGAGATTATGCTGAGTGAAATAAGTCAAGCAGAGAGAGTCAAGTATCATATGGTTTCACTTATTTGTGGAGCATAACAAATAGCATGGAGGACATGGGGAGATAGAGAGGAGAAGGGAGTTGGGGGAAATTGGAAAGGAAGATGAACCATGAGAGACTATGGACTCTGAAAAATAATCTGAGGGTTTTGAAGGGGCAGAGGTGGGAGGTCGGGGTACCAGGTGGTGGGTATAATAGAGGGCACGGATTGCATGGAGCACTGGGTGTGGTGCAAAAATAATGAATACTGTTATGCTTAAAATAAATAAAAAATAAATTAAATAAAAGAGAAGTAAAAGTAGACCAACCTAAATTTAAAATTAAAACTTAATATATCTAAAAAAACAAAAACAAAAACAAAAAAAAACAACAACAAAAAAAACAAAACTGTACCAAACTAAGAATTTCTTTCCTGTGTCACTTGCCTATTTTGTTTGAATATATTTTATTACAAATATGCATTTTACAGAGAGATTAAGTGGTTTTCATAATTATTTATCTAGTGGTTAGTGGAGAAAGAATTCAAATTCAGTATGAAATAAAGAAGACATGATAAAAAGAAAATAAAGTAGAAAAGAAGAAAGTATTAGAGTGGATGAGAAGAAGAAGAGAGGGAAGTAAAAAGGGGAAGGAAAGAAAAATAAATAAGAGATAAATTAAAACAGAGGCCATACATTTTCTAAAAGTTATTTTGCATAAATAGCTTTAAACAAAAGATAAATTGAACTTTCTAAAAATGAAATGCATTTTATTTCTCTAGAGAGGAAATAGGAAGTTGTCTTGTTTGGGGAGGGGAACAACTTATGTACTACCATTAAAATAAGAGCAATAATAATGATAATAAATATCATGATAGAATGTTTCTTATGCACTACGTCTAGTGATGGGCACATTCCTTATATGCCTTCTAATTCTCACAAATTTATTAGACCTAGACCTTAAATCCTATACCCTCTACATTATAAATAAAAACACATATATGTTTCCAGTCACTTAGGATACTTTTTAAAAACTAATTACTGAAAAATATTTTATAGTTCTCCAATAAATATAAAATTTCCTTCATTAGATGGGCAATTGATTTGAATAGAATATTACCTTCACTCTGATGTGACTTACTACAGAGCCTCCAATGGGTTTCAATGACATATTGACCCTCTCAGTCCTGGATTGATCTGTAGTGCTACATCCAGCAGAGAGTTAATCTGGTTGCTAACTGCCACCTCAGTTTACCGCATTCTTCCATACAACTAGAATGTATTTATTTGTTTAAAATAGTTATTTATTTGAGAAAGAGAAAAAAAATGCAAGCGAGGGGGAGGAGCAGAGGAAGAAAGAGGATCTCAAGAAAACTCCCCACTAACTGTGTGGAGCCCAATGAGGGGCTCAATCTCAAGACCCCAACAGAATTATTTCAGCCAAAATCAAGAGCTGGACACAACTGACTGAGTCACCCAAGTGCTCCAACTATCATTTTTTTTTATATCTATATGATGAGAATAATTGAAAAGTGCTGATATAACAATTAAATTAGGCTTTTATTATTACTTAATTTTCTAAGGAAAGTAGCACAAACTGTGGACATCACAACTTTTCACCTGGTGTTGAACTTAGTTATCATATAAAAATACAAGTCCAAATTATTTATGTATGATAGATATTTTGTGACTTCTCTATGTTGCTTTTCATGTTTCTGGATCATTTTTTTTATTGCTATTTCTCCTCCTCTTCCACACTTTCAGGCCTTCCAAGTAATATGTCTTGCATAAAGGTAGAGATTAACATTTCTTTATGTCCCAAAACAGCAATTCCCAAAGTCTGGATGTTTATATTCCCAGTGTTTGGTTTCAGTTCAAATGATTTTGTTCAGTCACATCATTACAAAGTGCTACCTGTAATTTACAGTAAATTTTCTTAGAATAAAACTTTGTTTACTATGATAAGATCACATTAATATATACTTTTTAGAATGTCTTTTCTAAATTTCTTAAGATTTTTGCTCTATCCTAGTCCCTGAAAGACAAAGACACATATCAAAATTTTCCTAAATGGAGATTCAGACAAGGAATAATCAAGCAGTAAGACACTCAGAGGACTGGAAAGGAAAATTTTACAGCTTGTAGAATATTGGATCTTAGCAATAACTAAGAAATTACAAAATTAAACCATATCCTCTGAGAAATGATTAAATTAAAGGGATTAGAAGAAATGTTAAGGATTCCTGGACTTGGGAGTCTGCAGCTGAAGGTCCAGCATTTCCTGTGTGTAGTTTGGCATAGAATTCCATTCTCAGAACTGTTTTTTTCCCCAGCTAAAAAAAATACTTTGACACAACCATCAGCAAGGTTACTTCAAGTTCCAGTGTTCCATGATACAATATTTCAATGATATTTTCTTGTTTTGCTTTATTCCTTATTGTTTCATGATTTTTACTTCATCTACAATAATCCTATAACTATTATCAAAGTCAACTTGATATATTTATTTCATAAAAATTACTAAGTGAAGACAATATTATTCAGAGCATTTCTCCTGAGATTATTGAAGGTACTCTGGGATATCTTTAAAACAAGACTGGGATCACTAAAATTGAGGTCTGCATTCTTAGGGAAAATGTGTTTATGTAAACACCAAAAGAGAAACCATATGCAAATGGAAGAGCCTAACCAGAGCACTCATGAAGGATCTGACACCCAAGAAAGAGAAAATGCACAGTCACAGGTTGAGAATCAGGTTTCCTCCCAGAGTAGGGAAGAAATTATCTATAGTTGTTTCTACTATAGAACAGTAGAATCTGGAATGTTAGGGGATTTTCATCTATTTTAGATAAATATTATTTATATGGACATACATCAGAACCAAAGAAGACTACTGAGCATACTGTAAAAAGAAAAGATATAGATTTGCATATGTTTTCTTTTATATAAACCTCTGGTACAAGTAAGTGCATCTAGCCAAGTCTCTGTATATTAAATACATTTCCATTACAAATTTCTCTACATTAGCTATATCACCTTTCACCTTGACATCATTGCCAATACACTTTAGAAGCCCACTTTGAAAGACCATAAAATTTCTCTCTCTGCTAATCTAAGCTAATTGAAACCCCATCCATCATTATGGAAGTGCAGTATCATTTCAGCAGTGTTTGCTGGAGTATAGTCAAAACAGTAAAAAAAGTAGAAATGGACAAAGTCCAAGAGCAAGAGTGAGAAAGAGAAAAGTGAAAAAAGGCTAGAAGGTAGGGTTTGTGATGGGTACTGGATATTATATGCAACTAATGAACCATTGAACACTACATCAATAACTAATGATGTACTATATGTTGGCTGACTGCACATAAAAAGAAATATCTCAGAGTTACTTCTGGAAAACTGTATGGAGGTTCCTCAAAAAATTAGAAACAGAACCACCTTACAATTAGCAATTGCTCTTCTAGGTAGTTACCCAAAGAAATCAAAACTATTAATTAGAGGGGCGCCTGGGTGGCTCAGTGGGTTAAGCCGCTGCCTTCGGCTCAGGTCATGATCTCAGGGTCCTGGGATCGAGTCCCGCATCGGGCTCTCTGCTCAGCAGGGAGCCTGATTCCCTCTCTCTCTCTCTCTCTCTCTGCCTGCCTCTCTGTCTACTTGTGATCTCTCTGTCAAATAAATAAATAAAATCTTTAAAAAAAAAAACTTTTAATTAGAAGGGATACATCCACTGAGATGTTTATAGCAGCATTATCTACAACAGCTAAATTATGGAAAGAGCCCAAATGCCTGTTGTCTGATGAGTGGATAAAGAAGATGTTGTGTGTGTATGGAATGTTACTTAGCCATAAAAAGAATGAAATCTTGTCGTTTGCAGTGACATGGATGGAGCTAGAGGGTGTTATCCTAAGCAAAATAAGAGAAAGAAAAATACAGTATGATTTCACTCACATGTGGAATTAAGAAAAAAGAAATTGGAGAATCATAGGGGAAAAATAGAGAGAGGCAATCCAAGAAACAGACTCTTAATTATAGAGAGCAGATAGTTACCAGAAGGGGGGGATGTGGGGTGATGGGTTAAATAGGTGATGGGAATTAAGGAGTGCACTTCTGATGAGCATTGGAAGTTTGTATATAAATGTTGAATCTCTTAAATGTACATCTGAGACTAATATTGCACTGAATGTTAACTACATGGAATTTAAATAATTTAAGTGGAAATTAAATAAAAACTGAAAAAAAGAGAAACAAAGGGGGTAGGGCATATTAGCCAGGGATGGAAGAGAGAGGTATATGAATCAGGGAAGAGAAGAAGGATATAAGAAAAAGTGAAGGGAAAATGCCTAAATTGGAGAATGGTAGAGCCCTCTAATGACAACTATGCTTTGAATTTGCTCATATTAGTCTATAAAGGAGAAAACTGACTGATGCTGAAAGGAACTATATTATAGAATATCTGACATTTATTTCATTCTTTCAATTTATATTATTTGCATGTCAACTATATGGCCAAAACTAAACGGAAAAAAAAAAAAAAAGTGGACATACAGGAGAGCTATGCCTTGAAGCATGCAGCATGCAGCCATTTTGGATTCAATGGGTTGGGAAAGTTTGGAGTCAGGTTGGTTGAGTAGCTTCTTCCCAACAAGAAACTATCTTCATGTTGAGTTTTTGCCTATGTTCTTCAGTTTCTGAGGTTAGGTGAAAATCAATGTGAAGGGAGCTTATGACACTCAGCCCCTCAAGATATTCTAGAGACAATGACTTATTCTATCAGAAGTATGTGTAATGGGCAGACTAACAGCAGTCCTTAAAACATTTTCTGTATGTTTTATTAAAGGCCTTATGTTGGAATTAGAAGGCATTGATCATCTCTGTAACCTCATCTCTGCAAGAAAGGATTTTAATTGCAATGTCAAGAGACAAAACTGGAATAGAAGAGGATGAGGGAAGCAGGTTTCCTGCTCGATAATAATGAGTTAATTATAATAATACATATATAGCACCTTCCAAAGCTAAAATTGCTTTGTACCAGTAATCTCATATTCTCTTAGAAGTATTGTTGAAGTAAGAAATAGGTTAGAATATCCTAATTTAATAATTCAGAAATAGGGGTTCAAGAAATTAATTTATTTTTACATAGTAAACATATCTATAATTAGAATTTTACAAGAATTACAATGAAAAAGTTTGTCTGTAATGAAATATATAATTTTCCTAATCTATTCTTTCCCACAGGGATCCACTTATAAAACTATTTCCAAATCAGAAAATGGCCCTAACTGCCTATTCCTATTCTAAGTCATCCTTTCCATGACACAGGTGTTAGAAAATAAAGTTCAAAGAGAGTGAAGGACTGGGTTAAGGAATCCTGGGATATCAAAATATAGTGGCAAGGACAAGATGGCGGGGGAGTAGGAGGAAGCACCTTTTCAGCTGCTACCCCAAAGTGAGCTGATTACCTACCAAAGAAATCCGATCACCCATGAAATCAGCCTGAGATCAGAATTATACACGTCTGGATCTCTACAGGGGCAGAAGACGCCAGTGGGCAGGTAAAGCAGAGAGGGAATGGTGGACTGATATCAGAAGATAAACAAAAGGGGGAGGGAGCCACCAGAGGCGACCGGCTGGAAAGTAATACCCCGATATGAATGAGAGTGTCCTGCGTCTGGGGACCAGCATTAACCTGGAGACTGGTTTGAAGCACTCCAAAAGAGCAAAGTATTGCAGGGGGAAATTGTGGGAATTGGGGAGGTTAGGGACAGGGCCTTAAGTCCTCTGTCCCAGGACAGCCTCCCCTGGCGCTGAGGCAGAGAGAGTGCAGTGGAGAAACCAGCTCTTGGTCCCTAAGCCACCAGCGCACCCAGAATGCATGGGTTCTGGCTCCTGTGAGGGGATGGGAGCCACGCCAGTCGCCAGTCGGCAGAACGCGCGAGCCCTACCACAAAGCTTGAGATATGCGCGCATGTCCCTCATGCTCCCCTGAGTTACAAAGGCCCAGCCTGCGCTCTTTGACCCGCACCATTGTTTCAAAGCCTAAGCGATGCGTCACAAACTCTCCCCTGACAGAGGTGCACAAAAGCCCAGCCTGGTGCTTATGAACTTGCGCCTCGTTCTCAGTGCCTGAGACATGCGTGCGACCCAGAGCCGCCTCTGAAAGAGGGGTGCGCAAGCCGGGCACTCCCAGCCCTGGCCAGAGGCAAAATCTCAGTGTGCGATTGCTGCTTGGAACCTCTCTGGTTCATGGGTCGGGAGTGGTCGGGAGCTCCCAGACAGCTGCCACTGCCTTGGCTTTGGGTACAAGCAAAAGATCCTGCGCCCCCAGGGTCTGCAACTTGGAACCTGCTCTACCAGCAGCCAAGGGGGAACTTATTTAGGCTCTGCAGACAGACTGAGGCTTCTCTCTGAGAGGGAGATCAGGGTGCGGTTTGTTTTCCTCTAAAACTACAAAACCATCAAAGGCGGTCAAGGGGAGAGAAAAAAAAAAAAAAAAGGTGAACAAGCATAAAAACCGCCAGAGAACAAAAGCCTGAAAAAAAACCTTCCTCAGAGCCCACCCCCTTGAGGGGAGCTGGAGGACTTAACTCAGGAAACATCATTGACTGACAACCCATGTGCCAGGCCCCTCCCCCAGAAAACAAACCAAGAAAGAAAGAAAAAAAAAGGACTACAAGAGAACAACCACTACTTCATAGGAAAACTTGTATTGTTCACTCGTTCCCACTATTCCAGTTCATTTTTTTTTTTTTACACATAGGTAATTTTTTTAACCTATTTACCATCACAGCGAGCTGTACAGTACATCAAACTCCATAATACATTTCTAACCGAACTTTTTGATACATACACCTACGTTTTTCTTTTGCATTTTTATTTTTTGAATTCCTTTTTTTAAATTTTAGTTTATTTTAGTCTAGTTTATTCCTTTTTATTTTTATCCTTTAATATTCATATAGAGTTAAACTTCAAAGTAATTCCCTTTCCCAAATCAATATTACCCCTATAGGTAAACCAATTTTTAATCCCCCTTTATCTTAGGAAAGTTGAGTTCTTAACAAAGATATCAATATACATCCAGGAAGAATCAAAACAACCTTCCTCACACACACTGAGAATTTATAAGAACTCTCCCATCTTATTCTCCCAGTGTTTCTGTGTTTTTGTGTTTGTCCTGATAGCATGTACATTTTACACTTGGTGTTCTTTTTGACGAGGTTCTTTCTTTATTTACATATATATATATATATTTTTTTTTTCTCTTTTTTCTCTTGTCATATACTTGTATCAGTCTTTTTATATCAGGAGGAAGCCTGGAACAAACAGCTTAGAAACCACAAAAACAGAATCAGGGAAATAAATGATGCCATGAAGCATTCCAACGTCAGAATTATTGGAATCCCTGACGGGAGGAGAAAGAAAAAAGTCTAGAAGATATAGTGGAACAAGTCCTTCATGAAAATCTTCCCACTCGCAAATGGAACCAGTGTTCATGTACTAGAGGCTGAGTGGTCTCCACCTAAGATTATACATTACAAAAAAAAAAATCACGACACCTGATAGTCAAAATGAGGATATATAATTGTAGGTATAATCTCTCAAAAGCCGCCAGGGCAAAGAGGCTCCTTACTTACAGAGGGAAGCCCATCAGATAACATCAGACCTGTCCACAGAGACCTGGCAAGCCAGAAAGAGGCTGTAAAGATATATTCAGGGCACTAAATGAGAAGAACATGCAGCCAAGAAACTTTATCCAGCAAGACTGACATTCAAAATGGATGGAGAGATAAAGAGTTTCCAAGACCAGCAAGGCTGGTTCTGGGCTACAAGGATGGTTCAACATTTGCACCAAGCCAACACTGCAGGAAGTATTAAGGGGGGTTCTATAAAAGAGGAAAAATTCCAAGAATAGCATTGAACAGAAATATAGAGACAGTCTACAGAAAGAAAAACTTCAAAGGTAACTCGATGTCAATAAAAACGTATCTATCAATAATCACTCTCAATGTGAATGGCCTAAATGCACCCATAAAATGGCACAAGGTTGCAGATTGGATAAAACGACAGGACTCATCCATATGTTGTCTACAAAAGACCTGTCTTGAACCTAAAGATACACCCATCCTGAAAGAGAAGGGATGGAGAAGCATCTTTCATTCAATGGGCCTCAAAAGAAGGCCGGGGTAGCAATTCTCATATCAGATAAATTAGACTTCAAACTAAAGACTATAGTCAGAGATACAGAAGGACACTACATAATCCTTAAAGGGACTATCCACCAAGATGATCTAACAATTGTAAATATCTATGCTCCCAATATGGGAGCAGCCAATTACTTAAGAAAGCTGTTAATCAAGATGAAGAGTCATATTGATATGAATACACTAATCATAGGAGATATTAACATGCCTCTCTCAGAAATAGATAGATCATTGAAGCAGAAAATCAATAAAGAAACAAGAGCATTGAATGACACATTGGACCCGATGGACCTCATAGATATATACAGAACATTCCACCCTAAAACAACAGAATACTCATTCTTTTCAAGTGCACACAGAACCTTCTCCAGAATAGACCACATACTGGGTCACAAATCAGGACTCAACCGATACCAAAAGAATGAGATGATTCACTGCATATTCTCAGATCACAATGCCTTGAAACTGGAGCTCAATCTCAAGGAAAAGTTCAGAAGGAACTCAAACACCTGGAAGCTAAAAACCACCTTGCTTAAAAATGCTTGGATCAACCAGGAGATCAAAGAAGAACTGAAACAATTCATGGAAACCAATGAGAATGAAGACACTTCAGTCCAAAACCTATGGGATACAGCAAAGATTGTCCTAAGGGGAAAATACATAGCCATCCAAGCCTCCCTCAAAAAAATCGAAAAATCCAGAATACACCAGCTGTCTCTACACCTTAAAGAACTGGAGAATCAACAACAAATCAAACCAACTCCACACATAAGAAAGGAAATCATCAAGATTAGAGCTGAGATCAATGAGGTAGAAACCACAGATACAGTAGAACGTATCTATCAATAATATGCTAAGATTCTCAACTAGATCCTAGCCAACAGGATCCAACAGCACATTAAAAATACTATCCACCATGATCAGGTGGGATTCATCCCTGGGCTACAAGGATGGTTCAACATTTGCAAATCAATCAATGTGATACAACAAATTAATATGAGAAGAGAGAATAACCACATGGTCCTCTCAATTGATGCAGAAAAAGCATTTGACAATATCCAGCATCCGTTCCTGATTAAAACGCTTCAAAGAATAGGGATAGAGGGAACATTCCTGAAGCTCATCAAATCTATCTATGAAAGACCCATAGCAAATATCATCCTCAATGGGAAATAGCTTGCAGCCTTCCCGTTGAGATCAGGAACAAGACAAGGATGCCCACTCTCACCACTCTTGTTCAACATAGTATTAGAAGTTCTTGCAACAGCAATCAGACAACAAAGAGAAATAAAAGGTATCCAAATTGGTAATGAAGAAGTCAAACTCTCTCTCTTCGCAGATGACATGATTCTTTATATGGAAAACCCAAAAGACTCCATCCCCAAACTACTAGAACTCATATAGCTATTCAGCAACGTGGCATGATACAAAGTCAATGTGCAGAAATCAGTGGCTTTCTTATCCACTAACAATGAAAATACAGAAAGGGAAATTAGAGAATCTATTCCATTTACTATAGCACCAAAAATCATAAGATACCTGGGAATAAACCTATCCAATGAAGTAAAGGATCTGTACTCTAGGAACTACAGAACACTGATGAAAGAAATTGAAGAAGACACAAAAAGATGGAAGACCATTCCATACTCTTGGATCAGAAGAATAAACATTGTTAAAATGTCTATACTGCCTAGAGCTATATATACTTTTAATGCCATTCCAATCAAAATTCCACTGGTATTTTTCAAAGAGATGAAGCAAATAATCCTTAAATTTGTATGGAATCAGAAGAGACACTGAATCGCTAAGGAAATGTTGAAAAACAAAAATAAAACTGGGGGCATTATGTTACCTGATTTCAAGCTTTATTACAAAGCTGTGATCACCAAGATAGCATGGTTCTGGCATAAAAACAGACACATAGACCAGTGGAACAGAGTAGAGAGCCCAGATAAGGACCCTCAACTCTATGGTCAATTAATCTTCGACAAAACTGGAAAAATATACAGTGGAACAAAGACAGTCTCTTCAATAAATGGTGCTGGGAAAACTGGGCAGCTATATGTAGAAGAATGAAACTTGACCATTATCTTACACCGTACACAAAGATAAACTCAAAATGGATAAAAGACCTCAATGTGAGACAGGAATCCATCAGAATCCTAGAGGAGAACATAGGCAGTAATCTCTTCGATATCTGCCACAGCAACTTCTTTCAAGATATGTCTCCAAAGGCAAAGGAAACAAAAGCTAAAATAAACTTTTGGGACTTCATAAAAATCAAAAGCTTCTGCACAGAAAAGGAAACAGTCAAAAAAACAAAGAGGCAACCCATGGAATGGGAGAAGATATTTGCAAATGACAGTACAGACAAAAGGTTGATATCCAGGATCTATAATGAACTCCTCAAACTCCACACACACGAAACAGGCAAGCATATCAAAAAATGGGAAGAAGATATGAACAGACACTTCTCCAATAAAGACATACAAATGGCTATCAGACACATGAAAAAATGTTCATCATCACTAGCCCTCAGGGAGATTCAAATTGAAACCACATTGAGATATCACCTTACACCAGTTAGAATGGCCAAAATTAACAAAACAGGAAACAACATGTGTTAGAGAGGATGTGGAGAAAGGGGAACCTTCTTCCACTGTTGGTGCAGCCTCTTTGGAGAACAGTGTGGATATTCCTCAAGAAATTAAAAATAGAACTTCCCTATGACCCTGCCATTGCACTCCTCGGTGTTTACCCCAAAGATACAGATGTCGTGAAAAGAAGGGCCATCTGTACCCCAATGTTTATAGCAGCAATGGCCACGGTCGCCAAACTATGGAAAGAAACCATATGCCCTTCCACGGACGATGGATAAGGAAGATGTGCTCCATATACACTATGGAGTATTATGCCTCCATCAGAAAGGATGAATACCCAACTTTTGTAGCAACATGGACGGGACTGGAAGAGATTATGCTGAGTGAAATAAGTCAACAGAGAGAGTCAATTATCATATGGTTTCACTTATTTGTGGAGCATAACAAATATCATGGAGGACAAGGGGTGTTAGAGAGGAGAAGGGAGTTGGGATAAATTGGAGGGGGAGGTGAATCATGAGAGACTATGGACCCTGAAAAACAATCTGAGGGGTTTGAAGTGGCGGAGGTGTGGGAGGTTGGGGTATCAGGTGATGGGTATTATAGAGAGCACGGAATGCATGGAGCACTGGGTGTGGTGAAAAAATAATGGATACTCTTTTTCTGAAAATAAATAAATTGAAAAAAATAAAAAATATATAGTGGCAAAATCTAAAAGGCTAACTACAACATCTGGTTCCAATTTGCGTGTTCTTAATGAAACTATAGGACAGATACCCACATTTAGGGATAAGAAACAGTATCTGGTCGTGAATGTTAAGCAGGGCACTTATTTCATGGAGCATTAGGTGTTATTTGTAAACAATGAATCTTGGAATACTATATCCAAAGCTAATTATGCATTTTATAGTGACTAACAACATAATAAAAAAAATAAATAAAAGAACTAATAAACAGAAGTGAAAAAAAAAAGAAATAATACCACCACCCCAAAAAAAAACATTATAGAACTTTCATAGACACAAGATAGAAAAATGTGTCTATGAAAGTTCTATGTTTCTTTTTCAGAGTAGAAAAGCATCAAATTTTTGGAAACATATGTCAACTCCTAGTGGACTTGCCTATGTACATTTAAGTCATCCTAATACTACAAATTTTTAAAATGAGATTTTATATAATTACAACTTGTTCTTTGTGTTTCAAATATTTTCTTCATAGATAATGAAATATAAGATAAGTAAACCTTAAGATATCAAAGCAGGAAGTTGGAAAGGCAGAGAACCTGAAATAGAATGAATTTTGTTAAGTAAGAAAATAAAGGAAAAGAGGAGATTCAAATAATTTTCTCTACCTCAGAAGAATACTGGCTAATATACAATTACTAAAATAATTAAACAAATTAGGCTAAATTTTAAAAATATGAGAATACAAAATTGAGTAAAAACATTTGAATAGTAAGTATGTTAATTTCCAAAAGAATAAACCAGCATTTAGCTGTTAAAAGAGTACCATTATTTTGTATAAAAATTGTTAAAAGTAAAATATTAGGCCTAATATTTCTCTCTCTTATAGTGAGAGAGATGTTATTTCAAATTGCCCTACTTGTTCCTTTTAAATGATATCATTAAGGGGTGCCTGAGTGGCTCAGAGGTTAAGCCTCTGCCTTTGGCTCAGGTCATGATCTCAGGGTCCTGGGATCAAGCCCCACATGGTGCTCTCTGCTCAGCAGGGAGCCTGCTTCCCTTCCTCTCTGCCTGCCTCTCTGCCTACTTGTGATCTCTCTCTCTCTTTGTCAAATAAATAAATAAAATCTTTTAAAAAAATGATATCATTAAGAGTTTGAGGTAAGAGGGGATAGAAAATATAGGAGCAATCCATGCTTACCAATGCCTCAAAACCACATTTTTTTTTAACATCTAGTTCATCATTTTGGGATGATTTTAATAAAACTTTAAGGGCAGAAAAATAAAGTTGCTGGCCTCCTCCCAAATTTGATTTGTTCCATTGTGTTTTTGAGCCATTTTGATGAGATTCAGTTGCGAAAATTAATTACATAGAGTCAAACCATTTTTTCAACAAATAATAATGCCAATTTTGGCTTGATAGAATTAAATATGGAATAGTAAAAATATCATTGGTAGAGATTAAAATAACATTTGAAGTACAATCAAGACAATAGTTGGAAAGTTGATTTCTTTGAAGTGGTCAATTTGTTAAATATCTCAAAGAACAATTGGTGGTGGTGGAAAATCAGAAGAATACCTGAAAAGTCAGAGGAATAGCTGAAGATAAGCATTTCCCTTGCCACACTTGACCTTTGCAAGAAAAGGACAACTGCATATTTCTAAAGGCATGCATGCTTTGTGGAAAGCAGATAGGTGACTAGTGAAAACCCAACTTTATTCCCACTCCATCTCAACCCATCCACTTTTCAGAACCCTTATACTTCTCAAAAATGACCAAGTTCTCAAAATCCCACAGTCTGCTTTCCAAATCCCAAGAATATTCCCACCTTTTCTTCCTGGCATGTGAATGACTTATTATGTTTCCAATAAGCAAATCCAAAGGCAATGATAAAGTTTTGTATTCTTTTCTTCAAATATAAAGAGGCAAATGCAATTTCTTTAAAAGGTGGATACAGTTCCTGAGGACAAACACCTGCCCAGAGCTTTCTTTAGAGCTCCTGTAACATCTTTGTTCCTGAGGCTATAGATGAGTGGGTTGAGCAAGGGAGTGAGAATGGTATAGAAGGCAGACACAGCTTTGTCCTTCTCAGGGGTATGGTAAGAATGAGGCAGCACATAGGTGTACATGGCGGCACCATAGAAGAGGCTGACCACCACCATGTGTGAAGAGCAAGTGGCCACTGCCTTTCGCCTTCCCTCTGCTCCACTCATCCTATAAACAGTGATGAGAATACTTGTATAAGAGGCTGAGATGACAGAGAAAGGGATGAGGAGCATCATGATGCAGCAGACATACATGGCTGTCTCATAGGTTGATGTGTCAGTACAGGAGAGCTTCAGAAGGGCAGGGACCTCACAGAAGAAGTGGTTGATTTCTCGAGAGGCACAGAAAGGGAACTGCATTGTCACTGGAGTGAGCAGAAAGCCATCTATGGACCCTCCCAGCCAGGCTGCCACCACAATCAACAAGCAGACCTTTCGGCTCATGAGGACAGGATAGCGCAATGGGCTGCAGATGGCTACATAGCGGTCATAAGACATTAGTCCTAGGAGGAAAAACTGAGCCCCTGCCAAGGTCAAGTAAAGGAAGTGCTGGGCAGTGCATCCTGCAAAGGATATGGCCCTCTGGCCCATCATCTGGCCAACCAGCATCTTTGGCACAATGGTAGAAATGTACAGGATATCCATGAAGGAGAGCTGGCTGAGCAAGTAGTACATGGGGGTGTGGAGGCGGGAGTCCATCTGGATGAGAATGATCATGATGGTGTTGCTGGATATGGAGATAACAAAGACCAAAAGGATGAGGGCAAAGAGAAGCCAGGGAAAACGGGTATTGCTGAATAAGCCCAGGAGAATAAAGTCAGCATACATGGAATAATTGCCCCACTCCATATCTCTGTAGGTCACACTAAAAAGACATGGGTATGAGAGGGGAAGTTGGACACAGAAGATAAATAGTTGGTTTGTTTAAAACATTCTGATGCAGCCATGGACAAAATCAAGACAAATCAGTCACATCTCACCATGTAATTTACCTCTTTATCCAATGTTTCCTGGGGTTATAGGTTGCTTTGAGAAAGTAGTCTTTACATTTGGGTCCTAAGGAAGACCCACCTCATCCATGAATCTCAAAAATATCAGCTTACTGGAAGAACATCCTGAAGAATTTTGTATGCCACACCATACAATCACTCACTGAAGGATGATATACTTGTTTTGCTATTACTCTTAAATTCAGAGTTAATGGTGAAACAACTTTATGTCACTTGCTCAAGAATATTTAATTATTCATTCACTTGTTCTTTTGTTTATTTAATAAAAAGTGCTTTCATCTTTATTTTTGCTAAAACAATCTTACAGTGTGTAACATACACATAAAAGAGAAAAATTAGAGCTTGTTTGATTTAATAGGAATAGAGCAGTGGGTAAAGAAGAAACAAAGTCCCCACTTTATACTTCTCTCCCTATATTAGGATCTAATTATTTTTGAAAACCATTGATAAAAAGACAACATTTTGCCTATTAAAGAGTAACCACTTTTATTTATATGGCTCTTTTTTAAAATTCTAATTCCAACATAGTGAACATACAGTGTAATATTACTTTCAGGTGTACAATGTAGTAATTCAACAATTCCATCTTGTCAAAAGTGCACTCCTTAATCCATTTCATCTATTTAACCCATCCCTCACCAACCTCCTTTTTGGTAACCATCAGTTTGTTCTCTATAATTAAGAATCTGTTTCTAGGTTTGTCTCCCCTTCTCCTTTCTTTTTTCCTTTGCTTTCTTTTTTTCTTTGCTCATTTTTTTCTTTAAATTCCACATATGAGTGAAATAACACTGTATTAGTCTTTCACTGAATGAGTTATTATACTCTGTAGTCCCATCCATGTCATTGAAATTGACAGGATTTCATTTTTTTAATGGCTGAATACTATTCCATTGTGTGTTCCTTCATTTATGGATAGATACTTGGACTGTTTCCATAATTTGGCTATTGTAAATAATGCTGTTATAAGCTCTATATTACTCTTGACACATTTGTACATTGCTAATGTAGGGTTCTTAATGTAGTAGGGCTTGGACATTTGCAAATAATGATTCTATGTTGAATTTTTTTAAAAAATGCTCTGAGAAACAATATAAGAATTATTAGAAAAAAGATAATCAGGATGAAAATGTTTAGAGTCAAGTGGTGTTCGTTTTCCTTCTTTTAGCAGAAAACTACTGATTAATACCCCACAACTCATTAACATGATTAGTGAAATGGTAGCAATAAGTACTGAAAAACTTTTTAATAGAAAAAGGAAGGAAAAAAAACCTGTAACTGTTTTTCAATAATACTAGAGATCATTGTTTCTCAAAGAGGGACGTTTCTGTTCAAACCTGAAGTTTAATTTGTGTGTATAGCTATTTCAGTTAAATAATAGTTTACTACAGTTATGAACAGGTAGGCTGTTTGGACAATCTCTGTTTGTCGCCTACAGATCTTCCCTGTCCAGTATAGTAGTCATAAGCTGCATGAGACTATTGAGGACCTGCAGCATAGGTGTTCTGAATGGAGATGTTTTGAGAGCACAAATTACATTAAGAATTTAAGACTCATATTTTTAAAAAAATGAGGTGCAATGTATCTCAATATTTTTTACTGGTTATGTACTGAAATGACAATACTTTGGATATATTCAGTTAAATAGCATAGACTAAAATTTAATTTCACTTATTTCTTTTTACATTTTTGATGTACACATCAAAACACAAGCAGGGACTCCCTGACTGAACAGGGTCCCCTGGGACCCTGGGATCATGACCTGAGCCAAAGACAGACACCTAATGACTGAGCCACCCAGGAAACCCATCTTGGCTAGACTTTTCTTAATGAGGCAAACATATCCTTACAAATTTTTGCTTTCTTGTACTTGAGATATTGCTAGCTTTACACTGTTTCCTAATGTGATTCCTTGTTCTGTTTCTGTCTTTATTTTTGTTTCCACTGTATTAAAACACTTGGGGGAAATTAAAAACAAATATTTGAAGGCAATCCGGAAGATGGACAGATAAGGAAATGCCCAGTCAGCCCTACCCATCAGAAGTTCAATAAGAACAAGTTCCTTAGAGGGCTCTGCTCATTATTTTACTATAAATTCAGAGGTTGGTAGATGGCTAATAGAGATGAAAAACAGTGACTAGTATTGGTCCAAGGGGAATATTAAAGCCCAAGAGAGATCAATGGGCCCCAAAATCTCCCTTTTAGGGCACAGGTGTCCCCCGCCCTGACCATGAGTGTTCCTGGTGCTGAAGACCATTAACAAGGCCCAAGAGAACTCCCAGCATTCCACACAGAGGGAAAGGGTGATTTCAGGAACTCTGCGACTGTTCAGATCTTAAAAGCATCTTACTCTCACTCTGTCAGTGTTGACTCATGACCTGAATTTTAAAAATTAAATTAAAAAAAATTTAAAAATTAAAAAAAAATTAAAGCAATAAAACAACATTAAAGAATACTGGGAAAATAAGAAAATGGAAAGGAGTTAGCTGGTATTCTCCATGTCCCTAGATAATAACTATTTATATGTCTATGTATTTTTTCATCTTATATACTTTCAATTTCGTTTGTATATTTACACATAAAAGTGTAAATTTTCTATGTAAATATGCAGTATTTACACAGAATATCATTATGATTGAATGATGTAATATGCACTGACTTTTTCATTAATTGGTTGACCTCCACATTACATCTAAGTTTGCTTACATTAATTGGTTGACCTCCACATTACATCTAAGTTTGCAAGTTGTTCATATTCTTGTCTTACCTGCTTTCTACAATAATATTATGGTTAATTTTATGGGAGACACCATGGCTTATAAGGCTTTTGAAATCCATCATCACATTGATACACAAAGTTGGTTACTAGTGGTGCTAAAAGAACAACAGTGGAACACCCTTGGGATATATATATATATATATATATATATAATGAATATTGGAGACTATATATAAGTGTTGAATCACTAAATTATATATCTGAAACTAATATTACACTAATATTTAGTAACTAATATTTAAATAAAAACTAAAAAAATTAGAGTAATTTGGAAAATCTTTATTCAGAGGGGTAAAAAAATTATTGACAAAATCAGAGATCCAAGTCTTCATTCCCAAAACAGACCAAAGGCATGATAACCTTTTCAGCTAAATCTCAAGAATGGTTACACTGAGGACTTACCTTATTTCTACCTTTGAAAGCTATTTTTCTTAGAATTTTGGAGGTAATGATGTGAACATTAAACAATATTTGGAATCAGAAACCAGATTTCACATTCTATTTCCACCAGTTATGAACTTCTGGATATCTGGCAAGTTGTTCATATTCTTGTCTTACCTGCTTTCTACAATTTGTAAGTATAAAGTAAGAATGAGATGGAGCAGTTTCTTTGAGCAGGATATGTAGGGTCTCCCTAGCTAAATCATCTTTAAAAAAATAGATTAATCACCTGGGAAGAAGAAATAGTATAAACAAATGAGATAAATTACTGCCCCTAAAAACACTTCAAAATTATATAAATGAATATACTTTTTTAATATCAAAAGCTTTGTTGAATATTTACATTGAAATAAATACATGAAGAAATTTTCTGGTCAGAAAAATCACCAACATTCTGATATATACAATAGAAAATTGAATTTATCATATCAATTAAGAAAATAAATGAAAACAGAGGTTATAAAATTTATGTGACTAACACTGATCCATAATATCCATAATTTGAATGCTGAGGATTAATATTCCTTAATATACATCTGGTTTAAACTAGCACTCCAAAATCTAAGTCAGAATCAAATATTTCAAACATCCCACAACTGATTGACAAGAAAGTCCTCAAAGTTACTTACCTGACAAAGTAGCTTCCCCTAAATCAGATAGTCTACACTGAAGGTCAAATAGTCAAATATCTACTGTCTAGAGAAAAATCTTACAGAACTGAAAAAAACAAATGGAATTGCTTTTTTTTTTTTTTTTTTGTTAATGTGGGTAACTAAGAGGCATGAATTAGATCTTCCAAACTGAGAATTTGGAAAGGAAAGGAAAGCAAATAGGACAGGAAAGAAGCAGAAACAATTAAGTGAAGGCAGAGAGTGGTTATAGATTCAAAGAATGAAATAGTTCTGTGGCTTGAGCATGGAATTACATTTTGTTTACATAAAGATAAGGGTCCGTCTCTAACCAGTGTGAGAGGCTTTAAAACAGGAAAGAATAAGCAAATAATTTGAGGACCTAGAGATGGATAAGCCTGAGTCCTTAAATGCTTAATAAAGATGGGCAAGGAGAATCAGCACTAACTGCATTATATAGGCTCCTAAAAACAAAGAGATCATGGAGCTTAAATAAGAGAGCTTGAATCATCAGTTTAGACTAATACTTTGATTTGGAAGAATAATTGACATCAGAATAACAGTCCCTGTGGCACATTGTCCCTAGTCTACAATTATACAGTTAATATAGATGTGATAATCTCATTCACCTTTTTAAAAATTCTTGAAAATGTACTCTTTCAATTTACAAAGAATTACAATAATTAAACTGTCCCCATATAAGTCAGGTTGTGAGACACTACATTCAAATTAATTATTATGATGATTATTTCACTTTTTTCATGGAATTATTTTGGAAGTTTATTTCCCTTCTAACATTTCCAGTCCTTATGTTTCTCTCTCTTCAAGGGTTTAGGAAAAACCCTCCTAGGGAAGTATTGTAGTATACATTTTTGTGCACACTGTTACTAAAATATGCACTTAATGTGTAATGATTTTGCATTTTTTTAAACTTCTTTTTTTTTTTTTTTTTTTTTTTTTTTTTTTTTAAAGATTTTATTTATTTATTTGACAGAGAGAGATCACAAGTAGACAGAGAGGCAGGCAGAGAGAGAGAGGGAAGCAGGCTCCCCGCTGAGCAGAGAGCCCGATGCGGGCCTCGATCCCAGGACCCCGAGATCATGACCTGAGCCGAAGGCAGCGGCTTAACCCACTGAGCCACCCAGGCGCCCATTGCATTTTTTTTAAACTTCTAATGAGTTGTAAGGAGTTGTAACAAAACTTTCACCATTTGAAAGTGTGAAATATATGTTGTGATGAGCACTGGGTATTATATGCAACTGATGAATCATTGAACACTATATCAAAAACTCATGATGTACTATTTGTTGGTTAATTGAACATAATAAAATATGAAAAAAATACATTAAAACAATGAAAATGAATAAAAAAGTGAAATATTTGAGTTATCTGAAGAGCAATAAACTAATTTTTCATCTATTTCCAAGTATTTTGACAAGTGCTCAGTCTAGGGGGAAAAAAAATCCTGGGTCATATGGCTGCTATCTCCCTCTTGTCTCTTTTCATATATCTCACATTTCTTTCTCCCTGATGTGTGCATAAATAAAGGTTGACTTTTAAGTTTTCTGATCATAAGGTTTATGTAACTTGGGGAATCTTTCTTAAGAAAAAGTTTACAAAATCACTGTTACATAACTAGATACATATAAACATTTTCTTCAGGTAAGAAAAGCAATCCCTTCTGATCTCACATTTAAAATGCAGATAAATTACCTTTCAGAATTTATCTGCATTTTATAAAAAAAATAAATAAAAAATTAAAAATAAAAAAAAAATAAAATGCAGATAAATATCCAAAAGAAATCCAGAAAAACATGAACTTAATCTTGTTATCATTTAACTTCTTAACACACCATTCTCACTGTTTTTTCCAAAAAAATTTGAGCTTCATATTCTGTAATTGAACTTTATAAGACAAAGTCATTTTCTATAGAAAAAAGAGAAAAAAATAATATAATTCTTCTAATATGCCCATGTGAGGATTTAAAAAAATATATTATTTTGATACTTTAGAAAAGTTTCTCTCAGTGTCTCCTCCTTGTTAAGTATTAAGGTTCAATATTAATAACTTTTATTAAATTACTTTTGTACATGTCATGGTTTAGCCTGAGCTTCCCAGAAAAAAGTTAGCTTAGAAAATAAAAACTGAATTGCAATTATTTTCCTGGAAATGTGATCCAGGAAACCAAACAGAAGACCAGGAACGAATGTAGGTTAAAACAGGAAAAATAGTGTCTCTGACAAGATAATATGTTGTGATTGCAGCCACCAGGGCTGTATGGAAGTTCCTTACAAGGACCCTGGAGAAATCACGTCCAGATGTATTTTAGTACTTTGCTTCGAAAGGAAGAAAGGGAAGAACATCCATTAGGTTCCTTATGATGTTTCCCTTCAGGCTATGTTCACACAAACTAAGAAAATCCACCCTAGTAGCTCCTTCTTGATAAAGAGCAGGAAAGGACATCTGGTAAAGATGAGGCCCCATCTAGTGCTCCTGCTTGAAGGTAGATGACTAAGAAGAAAACAGTTGCTGCAGCAATGATAGGAGAAGAAACAGGTGTGGTCTTTAGAAATTTCAGTAGTATGTGGTATGCAAGATGTGTTTCATATGCACACTGTAAAATTTTAGGGTATTTCAATTCCTCTTGTACAGTGACCTGTCTTAAATACTTTGGAATTGATAACATTATGAGTTTTATCTTATGTACTTACATATCAGTATCTTGTGTCAGATAGATAAGTAGAGATACTTGTCCCACTCTCCCTGCTGGCAGAGATGATGCAACACACACACAGGTCGATGCACAAGCTCTTGTTTTATTCACTGGTCGTTCTTTCTCCTCCCTTTGTGGGGAAGTTCCCTTGCCTTATATAGGGCATAACAGCCAATCACAGGGGTGTTCACATGAACAGGAGGTATCTGGGGCTCGTAGGCAGTGGTGGCATATGGTGCTCATGTGATGAGCACGAAGTCACGTGTGGCCAGGGCGGATATTTTTTAGGCTGTCCGTATTGCTCCGGCGCCATCTTAGGGGCACAACCGGCACCAACTTGGGGGCATGACCCCAACAGCTCCCCCTTCTTTGTTTATTTGTATGGATAAGGGACCGTGCCTGTCTTAGGTTGGGACGATCAACTTGCGCCCTTACCCGTCATCAAATACTACAGAGCATGCTGCAGCTTCTGTCTTAGGTTGGTACACTGTTATCTTCCTCATTACCCGTCATTGACTACCGGTCCAGCATGCTAAGCCATACTTGGGGTGAGCTACCATTCTCTGTGGCTACCAAGGCTTGATGTACAGCCTGCTAATGTGAGTCTCTGGCTGATGTGAGTTGGAGGGCGTTTATCCAATGCAGCACCAGGAGGAGGACAAAGAACACAATACAGCCAAGTGCAATAGTCCCAAACCAGGATTTCCCCAAAGCCACCACTGCCTGCATAGTTTGTAGGAATTGGGAGGGTTGACTCTCGTGGCATTGATCTGCAGAATCTCCATCCGGAGGGAGGCTCTCAGATTGTGGAATTTGGCTGACCAGGTGCCGTTGAGCATCTGAGATAATTCTCCGGAGAGGTTCGCTGCTCGGGAGAGATTAGAATACAAGTTAGATGTGATGCATATGCCTGATAAGGGCTGGATACAACTGGTGAAGAGAATTTTGATGTACTCGTCGTGTTAGGCGTTCTGGAGCCGAAACCGGAGTCGGCTGGTCCTGAGGGAAAACACAAACGGAACCACGGACCCATCGTAGGACTGGGTCCGGACCCTTCCATAGTCCTGTCAGAATGTCTTTCCATTTTACCCAATCATTGAGATTGACCTCCTGACACGAGTGGCGATCTGCTGCCGATCGTCCTATTGCGTCCATGACCAAAAAATTTAAAGTAAAGAGAGCGGTATTGAGTTTGTCCTTAGGGGACTTGTAGGTGGCCCGTATTCCCCCTTTTTGTTTTATTAATTGATTTTTCAGGGTCAAGTGTGCACGTTCGACAATTCCTTGCCCTTGAGGGTTGTAGGGTATACCTGTGACTACATGTATGTGAAATGTATCAGCAAAATTTTTAAAGCTGTGTGATGTGTAAGCAGGCCCGTTGTTGGTTTTGATTTGTTTGGGGATGCCCCAAGAGGCAAAGTTTTTCAAGCAATGTTGAATGACATCTCTAACCTTTTCTCCTGTATGTAAGGAGGCCATAATGACCCCCGAGTATGTGTCTACTGAGACATGTACATATTTTAAGTTGCCGAATTCAGGGATGTGTGTAATATCCATTTGCCACACATGATTGGGTAGTATTCCACGTCGGTTTATGCCAAGGAAGGGTGCTGGAATAAGAGGGGCACAGTGCCGGCAAGACTTAACAATCTGTTGAGCAAGAGTTTTCAGTATTTGAAATTTTCTGTCGAGTGTAGTGGAATTTACATGGAATTTTTCATGGAATAATTTGGCTTGTTCTTCTATGGATAATATAAAAGGTGTTTTTGTGATAAAGTCTGCCTTTTCATTACCCGTAGATAAGGGTCCTGGAAGACGTGTGTGAGCCCTAAGGTGTCCTGCAAAGAAGGGTTGTGTATGCTGTAAGATCAGCTTTTGTAGGGATTTGAAGAAGCAGCAGTGGAGGCAGGTGCAATATAAGGCACTGTTTCTAGAACTGATAGAGAGCTAATGACATAATTGCTATCTGATAGTAGATTGAAGGGATCGTCAGGAAACGTTGAAAAAGCCAAAATGACTGCTGCCAGTTCTGCAAGTTGTGCAGATGGTACCAGGGTTGTATAGCTTTTTCCTGCAGTTACTACCATTCCCACTCCATTTTTTGAGCCATCAGTAAAGAGTGTTAAGCAATCTTTTAAGGGGGTCGTTTTTGTGATTAGTGGGTAGACAATAGGGGTTTTTTTACAGAATTGAATCCAGGGGTGTTTTGGATAGTGGTTATCGAAGGTTCCAATAGTAGTGAATTGGAGAATGGCCCAATTTGTTTTCATGATTGATGAGCCAATTAATTTGATCTGGTCCGTAGAGGGTAATGATAGTATGCGGCTGTGAGCCAAATGTGGCGAGGCAGTCCTTTAGCCCCTTTTGTAGAAGCAAGGCCACGGCTTCAGGGTAAGGTTGTAATGTTTTAGATGGGGAGCTAGGTAAATGAAAATTTTGTAAGGGGCCACCCTGCCAAATTATGGCAGTAGGGCTATGAGGGTCTGGTAGTATTATTAATAATAAGGGTTGATCTGGATCACGGCGTGTGATCTGACATGATTCTAATCGCTGTTGGACTAAGGTGATGGCTTGCCTAGGCTCGGGGGTAAGACTTCTTTTTGAGCTTAAGTCTATGTCACCCTTAAGAATATCAAATAGGGGCCTTAACTCTGCTGTAGTTAGTTTTAAGTAGGGTCGAAGCCAGGCAATGTCACCTAACAATTTCTGAAAGTCGTTACAGGTGTTTAGATTGTCCAGCCTAAAGCTGAGTTTTAGAGGCCGTACCATCATGGACGAAAGATGTGTGCCTCAATAAGTTTGTAAATCTCCTTTTTGTATTTTATCTGGTGCTATGGTGAGGTGCCACTCCTTTAATTCTGCTATGGTGAGGTGCCATTCCTTTAATTCTCCAATTAGAAATTGGAGTGCCTTATCAAGCTCTTGGTTGTTTTTATGCTATAATAAAATATCATCCATATAATGGTATAGTAACAACATGGGAAATTTGTGTCTGGATGTTCTTAAAGCCTTGTCAACATACATTTGGCACAAGGTAGGGCTATTGGTCATACCTTGTGGTAAGACTGTCCATTCATATCTCTGATCTGGTTGGGAGTGATTAATTGCTGGCAAAGTAAATGCAAATCTCCCACAGTCATCCTTATGTAATGGAATGGAGAAGAAGCAATCTTGTATATCTATAATAATTGTGGGCCATCCTTTTGGTATTGCAGAAACAAGAGGTAAGCCACATTGGATAGGGCCCATAGAGGACATTTGAGCGTTTACTGCTCGGAGATCATGGAGTAGCCTCCATTTACCTGATTTTTTCCTTAAAACAAATATGGGTGTATTCCAAGGGGATGTCAAAGGGCGGAGATGCCCAGCATCCAACTGTTCCTTTATTAAACCTTTGGCTGCCTCTAATTTTTCTTTAGTTAGGGGCCACTGAGGAATCTAGCGAGGCCTATCGCCTTTCCATTTTAAAGGTATGGCATGTTCAGTGGCCCCTATTAAAAACCCAGACCTTGATTCTTCTAGAAGTGCTCTGAGAGTGGTATCGGTTGAGTTATGCCTTGCTCTTGTTTCCCTAACCCTCGGCCCATTGTATATCTCATTGACTGCATCATTCTCTTGACAGGAGCATTGAACAAATTCTCTGTGGTTAGTTTTAAATCCATTTGTGCTAGGATATTGTGCCCCCAAAGTGATATAGGTAGGGCACAAACGTATGGTTGGAATAGTCTGGTATGGCCCTCTCTGTCCTTCCATTGCAATGTTGCTGCACTTTGGTCAGGGCTTTGTGCAACTCCCAGGCCCTGCAGTGTTTGGTTGGCTTTGACTATAGGCCAATCTTTAGGCCAGTCAAGGGACCTTATAATGCTTTTGTCAGCTCCTGTATCGAGCAGACCCAGGAAGTCCCTTCCTCAGATGGTTAGGGTTAATAACGACCTGTCCTGTAATCCCAGGGTTAAACAAGCGAGAGGCTCTCTGGAGGAACCAAAACCTTTAGTTTCTCAGGGGGTATTCTTATATGCATAAAGATCATGTTGGCTAGGTAGAATAAGCATTTGAGCTATCTTATTTCCCGGGGTTATGACCGTTATGCCTTTTGGGGAGGATAACATAATTTTCACTTGTCCTTGAAAATCAGAATCAATAACACCTGGGTGCACAATTAATCCCTTCAAGGTAGTGGAACTCCTTCCTAACAGGAGGCCGACTGTCCCTTGGGGTATTGGTCCCTGCCAATCTGATTCCACCGTCTGCACCCCCATGTCAAGAGTTAAGACCAATCTGGAGGTGGCACAAATGTCCAATCCTGTGCTTCCTACTGTGGCCCTCCTTGGCTCGTAAGTGGATGCCAGCTCATGGGCACTTGTTGTATCACTCCGTACATTTGTTGTGGGCCCTGGAGTGAAGGGCCCGAATTCCCGTTTTTTTGTAGTTTAGGATTAGGACCAAGGAAATTTCCCTCCCTATCTCTTATGGAGGTGCAAGTATTACTCCAATGATTCCCTTTCTTACATCTAGGACAGAGCTTGGGTTTTTGGCTTTGTTCGGCTTGTTCGGAGTGCTGTTTGTTTGGACATTGCGCTTTCCTGTGGCCAATTGCCCGCAGGAAAAGCAGGCTCCCAGATTAGACCAAGATGGCTTCTGAAAACCATAACTTGAAAGGCCCTGGGTAATGGCTGCCGCAAGGACCTGCCCTTGTATAACAGAGTCATTGATATCTCTGCATACCTTTAAATATGTGGAGAGGTCCTTGCTTTTCCAGGGCCGGATAGCTTCCTTGCACCATTTGTTTGCCTGCTTATAGGCTAATTGCTTGACTAGGGGCATGGCTTGTTCCTCATCCCCGAAAATGCGGGAAGCTGTCTGGAGTAGACGATCTACAAAATCGGCATATGGCTCATTATTGCCTTGAATGACTTTTGATAATTGTCCCTGTAAAGCTCCGGTACCCTGTAGGGTTTTCCAAGCTTTTGTAGCTGCGGTGGCTATTTGTAGGTAGATGGCAGGGTGGTATTGGGCTTGAGCCTGAACAGTGACATAATTTCCTAAGTCCATTAGCATGTCTACATTCCAGTCTGGGTGGCGGGCGGCTGCATTGCACCTGGCAGTGTCCGTGCTGTATTCCTGCCAGGCTGTTTTCCACATCAGATATTGGCCCCCCTGATAAGGTCGTTCTAGCCAAGTTTGTCCAGTCCCCTGGGCTCAAATTGAGCCCCTCTAGGGACTCTAATATGGATATTGTGAAGGCAGCCTGAGGACCGTATGTGTTAACTGCTTCCTTTAATTGTTTCACAAGCTTAAAGTCTATGGGCTGATGAAACCTTTGGTTTTGAGTTTCCTCGAGAATGGGGAAGCAAGCCGTTGAGAGATCTACCCAAGGAGAGGAGGTTTGACACGAGTATGCACCCTTACAGGAACCTGAATAGGGAGGGGGTGGCGCTGTGGGCTCGATCGTATCAGGAAGGGTTGCATGACCTATTTTTAGTTCTTTTACCTTCCTTTCTAATTCCTCCCCACTGAACTCCTCCTCTTCACCATTTTCACTGTCAGTTTCAGAGGAACGGGAGGAGTGCAAAGAGCGCTCCTCTTTTACTTCCTCTAAAATGGAACTTCCTTCTTTTAGGGGACCTGTAAATTTGTCCTTTTTAACGGTAAGGTAGCTCCTCACAAGAGCCCATATAGCCATGGTGCCTGTTGGCAAAGGCTGCTGAGCATCAGCCCTTCTCAAATCTTCTCCCAAATGTTCCCACTGTGGGACACTTAAGAGGCCCTCATCTAAAAACCAAGGGGCTTGATGCTCTATTGCTCTTAGGAACGCTCGAGCAGTTCGAGCTTTAAGAGGGGTTCCATTAGCTTTCAAAATGCCTGCAAGGGGCTCTCCATTCGGAATCTAGAAATTTCTGACCCCATTGTATTTACCTTTACAGTCACAATCCGTGAACATACAACTGCTGTCCCTTTGTGGTTGCTCTTCAGCAAACTTTTAACCTTTCCTTTGTGGTCGTCCTAGTGACGTACGTGCAATATGATGAGGGGGAAAAAGTACTCATGTATTGCCTTCTCTCTAAAACGCTAAGTTTAAAAGGCTGCACAACTTCTATTCCATGGAATCTTCCTGTTAGAACTACCACTTCTAAAAATCAAGTAAACAAAATGGAAACATTGTATTTCACTCTGACAAAACTGTTCAATGTGAGATCAATGCACATAAAGTTAAAAAGTTAAATATACCTCAACATTATCAGTAAATCAGAACATATCTCAACCAGTATCAGAATTTCTACCTTCACTGTATCTTTGCTATTTTTAAATATACTCACAGTTCCCGGGTTTCAGCACCAAATGTCGTGCTCTCCCTGCCCGCAGAGATGACGCAACACACACACAGGTTGATGCACAAGCTCTTGTTTTATTCACTGGTGGATCTTTCTCCTCCCCTTGCGGGGAAGTTCCTTTGCCTTATATAGGGCAAAGCAGCCAATCACAGAGGTGATCACATGAACAGGAGGTATCTGGGCCTCGTAGGCAGTGGTGGCATACAGTGCTCATGTGACGAGCACGAAGTCATGTGTGGCCAGGGCAGATATTTTTAGGCTGTCTGTACTGCTCCAGAGCCATCTTAGGGGCGTGACCGGTGCCATCTTGGGGGCATGAACCCAATAAATACTTTTTTTTCTCAAAAATGTATTGCTGATATATTGTGTATATATGTATATATATAGTCATATGTGTATATATATATATAAAGTTATATCAGTATTTTTATGGTCACTCAGAGTTCATATCAATATATGATATCCAATCACTTCTCTAAATGAATTGTAAAACTCTGATTTGTTATTTTCACTAAATGTATTTTCAAATTATAACACGTTATAAATATATTTTATTATTATTATTTTTTAAGGTTTTATTTATTTATTTGACAAACAGAGACCACAAGTAGGCAGAAAGGCAGGCAGAGAGAGGTAGGGAAGCAGTCTCCCAGCCGAGCATAGAGCCTGATGTGGGGCTCGATCCTAGGAATCTGGGATCATGACCTGAGCCAAAGACAGAGGCTTTAACTCACTGAGCCACCCAGGTGCCCCACAAATAAAATTTCAATAACTCATCATTCCCTATCTCCAAGACTGTTAATATCCAGTCTAGTTTCTGTGCCTATAAATATGCCTATTCTAGGTACCACAGAATTGAATTGAATCATGCTGGAACACCTGGGTGGCTCAGTTGGTTGGCTGGCCTTTGGCTCAGGTCATGATCCCAGGGTCCTGGGATCAAGTCCCGCATCAGGCTCCTTGCTAAGTGGGGAGCCTGCACTCTCTCTGCCTCTGCCTGCCGCTCTGCTTGCTTGTGTTGTCTCTCTCTCTCTCTGACAAATAAATAAATAAACAAAATCTTTAAAACAACAAAAAAAAAGAATTGAATCGTGCCATATATTTTTTTTGTAATGTATTCATTTTTTTTTTCATCACAGCAGTATTCAGTATTTATGCACCACACCCAGTGCTCCATGTAATCCTTGCCCTCTATAATATCCACCACCTGGTACCCAAATTCCAACCACCTGCCCCTTCAAAACATCAGATTGATTTTCAGAGTCCATAGTCTCTCATGGTTCACCTCCCCTTCCAATTTCCCTCAACTCCCTTCTCCTCTTTATCTCCCCATGTACTCCATTCTAATTGTTATGTTCAAAAAGTAAGAAAACCATATTATAATTCACTCTCTCTGCTTGACTTATTTCACTCAGCATAATCTCTTTCAGTCCCATCCATGTTGCTACAAAAGTTGGGTATTCATCCTTTCTGATGGAGGCATAATACTCCATATGTATATGGACTACATCTTCCTTATCCATTCGTCCGTTGAAGGGCATCTTGGTTCTTTCCATAGTTTGGTGACCATGGCCATTGCTGCTATAAACATTGGGGTACAGATGGCCCTTCTTTCACTACATCTGTCTCTTTGGGGTAAATACCCAGTAGTGCAATGGCAGGGTCATAGGGAAATTCTATTTTTAATTTCCTGAGGAATCTCCAACTGTTCTCCAAAGAGGCTGCAACAACTTGCATTCCCACCAACAGTGGAAGAGGGTTCTCCTTTCTCCACATCCCTTCCAACACATGTTGTTTCCTGTCTTGCTGATTTTGGCCATTCTAACTTCTGTAAGGTAATATCTCAATGTTGTTTTAATTTGAATCTCCCTGATGGCTAGTGATGATGAACATTTTTTTATGTGTCTGAGATCCATTTGTATGTTTTCACTGGAGAAGTGTCTGTTCATATCTTCTGCCCATTTTTTTTATATTATTGTCTGTTTTGTGTGTGTTGAGTTTGAGATGTTCATTATAGATCCTGGATATCAAACTTTTATCTGTACTGTCATTTGCAAATATATTCTCCCATTCTGTGGGTTGCCTCTTTCTTGACTGTTTCCTTTGCTGTGCAGAAGCTTGTGATTTTGATGAAGTCCCCAAAGTTCATCTTTGCTTTTGTTTCTTTGCCTTTAGAGACATATCTTGAAAGAAGTTTCTGTGGCTGATATCAAAGAGATAACTGCCCATGTTCTCCTCTAGGATTCTGATGGATTCCTGTCTCACATTGAGGTTTTTTTATCCATTTTGAGATTATCTTTGTGTATGGTGTAAGAGAATGGTCGAGTTTCATTCTTCTTACATATAGCTGTCCAGTTTTCCCAGCACCATTTATTGAAGAGACTGTCTTTTTTCCACTGTATATTTTTTCCTGTTTTGTCGAAGATTATTTGACCATAGAGTTGAGGGTTCATATCTGGGCTCTCTACTCTGTTCCACTCGTCTATGTGTCTGTTTTTATGCCAGTACCATGCTGTCTTGGTGGTCACAGCTTTGTAGTAAAGCTTGAAATCAGGTAACATGATGCCCCCAGTTTTATTTTTGTTTTTCAACATTTCCTTAGCGATTCGGGGTCTCTTCTGATTCCATACAAATTTTTGGATTCTTTGCTCCAGCTCTTTGAAGAATATTGTTGGAATTTTGATCGGAATGGCATTAAAATATAGATTGCTCTAGGCAGTATAAACATTTTAGCAATGTTTATTCTTCCAATCCAAGAGCATGGAATGGTCTTCCATCTTTTTGTGTCTTCTTCAATTTCTTTCATGAGTGTTCTGTAGTTCCTCGAGTAGAGATCCTTTACCTCTTTGGTTAGGTTTATTCCCAGGTATCTTATGGTTCTTGGTGCTCTAGTAATTGGAATCGACTCTCTAATTTCCCTTTCTGTATTTTCATTGTTAGTGTATAAGAAATCCAGGGATTTCTGCACATTGACTTTGTACCCTGCCTTATTGCTGAATTTTTGTATGAGTTCTAGTAGTTTGAGGGTGGAGTATTTTGGGTTTTCCACATAAAAAATCATGTCATCTGCAAAGAGAGAGTGTTTGACTTCTTCATTACGAATTTGGATACCTTCTCTTTGTTGTCTGATTGCTGTTGCTAGGACTTCTAATACTATGTTGAACAAGAGTGGTGAGAGTGGGCATCCTTTTGTTCCTGAACTCAACAGGAAGGATGCAAGCTTTTTCCCATTGAGGATGATATTTGCTGTGGGACTTTCATAGATAGATTTGATGAAGTTCAGGAATGTTCCTGCTATCCCTATACTTTGAAGCGTTTTAAACAGGAACGATATTGGATTTTGTCAAATGCTTTTTCTGCATCTATTGAGAGGACTAGGTGGCTCTTCTCTCTTCTTATATTAATTTGTTCTATCACATTGATTGATTTGCGAATGTTGAACCATCCTTGTAGCCCAAAGATGAATTGCACCTGGTCATGGTAGATAATCTTTCTAATGTGCTTTTGGATCCTGTTTGCTAGGATCTTTTTGAGAATCTTAGCATCCATATTCAACAGTGATATAGGTCTGAAATTCTCCTTTTTGTAAGGCCTTCGCCTGGTTTGTGGATCAGAGTAATGCTGGCTTCATAGAAAGATTCAGGAAATTTTCCTTCTGCTTCAATTTTTTGAAACAGCTTCAGGAGAATATTTCTTCTCTGAAAATTTGGTAGAATTCCCCAGGGAATCCATCATGTCCTGGGCTCTTGGTTTTTGGGAGGCTTTTGATCACTGATTCAATCTCGTTACTAGATTTTGGTCGATTCAGGTTGTCAATTTCTTCCTGATTCAATTTTGGGAGTTTAAAGTTTTCCAGGAATGCATCTATTTCATCTAGGTTGCTTAGCTTATTGGCATATAACTGTTGATAATAACTTCAGATAATTCTTTCTACTTCTTTGGTGTTAGTTGTGATCAGTCTCTTTTCATTCATAATTTTATGAATTTGGGCTTTCTCTTTTTTCTTTGGATTAGTGTGGCCAATGATTTATTGATCTTATTGATTCTTTCAAAAAAACAGCTTCTAGTTTCATTGATATGTTCTACTGTATCTCTGGTTTCTACTTCATTGATCTCAGCTCTAATCTTGTTTATTTCCCTTCTTAATTGTGGAGTTGGTTTGAAATGTTGTTGATTCTTCACTTCTTTAATGTGTAGAGATAGCTGGTATGTTCTGGATTTTTCAATTTTTTTTGAGAGAGGCTGGGATGGCTACATATTTCCCCCTTAGGACCGCCTTTGCTGTATCCCATAGGTTTTGGACCAAAGTGTCTTCATTCTCATTGGTTTCCCTGAATTATTTTAGTTCTTCTCTGATCTCCTGTTTGATCCAAGCATTCTTAAGCCAGGTGGTTTTAGGTTCCAGGTGTTTGAGTTTCTTTGGAACCTTTTCTTGTGATTGAGCTCCAATTTCAAAGCATTGTGATCTGAGAATATGCAGGGAATTACCTCAGTCTTTTGCTATCACTTGAGTATTTGTGACCCAGTATGTGGTCTATTTTGAGAAGATTCCATGTGCACTTGAGAATAATGAGTATTCTCTTGTTTTAGGGTGGAATGTTCTGTATATATCTATGAGGTCCATCTGGTCCAATGTGTCATTCAATGCTCTTATTTCTTTATTGATTTTCTGCTTTGATGATGTGTTTATTTCTGAGAGAGGCGTGTTAAGACCTCCTACCATTAATGTATTCATATCAATATGACTCTTTATCTTGATTAACAGTTTTTTTTAATTGGCTGCTCCATTTTGGGGGCCTAGATATTTACAATTGTTATATCTTCTTGGTGGAGAGTCCCTTTAAGAATTATGTAGTGTCCTTCTGTATTCTTTAGTTTAAAAACTAATTTATCTAATATGATTATCACTACCCCAGCCTTCTTTTGAGGCCCATTGGCATGGAAGATGCTTCTCCATCCCTTCACTTTCAGTCTGGGTATATCTTTAGATTCAAATGGGTCTCTTGTAGACAACATATGGATGGGTCCTCTCATTTTATCTAATCTGCAACCCTGTGCCATTTTATGGGCACATTTAGGCCATTCACACTGAGAGTGATTATTGATAGATACGTTTTTATTGATATCGTGTTACCTTTGAAGGCTTTTCTTTCTGTAGATTGTCTCTATATTTCTGTTCAATGCTATTTTTAGGATTTTTCCTCTTTTATATAACCCCACTTAATATTTCATGCAGTGTCAGCTTGGTGGTTGCATAGTCTTTTAAGCCTTGCTAGTCTTTGAAACTCTTTATCTCTCCATCCATTTTGAATGTCAGTCTTGTTGGATAAAGTATTCTTGGCTGCATGTTCTTCTCATTTAGTGCCCTGAATATATCTTGCCAGCCCTTTATGGCTTGGCATATCTCTGTGGACACATCTGACGTTATTCTGATGGGATTTTCTCTGTAGGCAAGGAGCCTCTTTGTCCTAGTACCTTTCAAGAGATTACACCTACAATTATGATTCCTCTATTTGACTATCAGGTGCCTTGATTTTTTTTTTTTTTTTGAATGTAGAAACTTGGGTGGAGACCTTTCAGCCTCTAATACAGGACCGCTGGTTCCATTCACGAGATTGGGAAAATTTTCATGAAGAACTTGTTCCACTATATCTTCTAGACTTCTTTCTTTCTCCTCCCCTTCAGGGAGTCCAATAATTCTGATTTGTAATGCTTCATGGCATCATTTATTTCCCTGATTCTGTTTTCGTGGTTTCTAAGCTGTTTGTTCCAGGCTACCTCCTGATCCTTTCTCTCTATCTATTGTCCTCCAGATTACTAATTCTATCTTCTGTCTAAGTTACCTTAGCTTTGAGAGAATTTAGATTAGATTGGAACTCATTGAGAGTATTGTGAACCTTAGCCCTGTTAGCTTTTAATTCCGCCCTAATATTTTGAACATCCTCTCTGGCCACTTTCATCTCAGCCCTAATCAATTCTGTTTGGTCATCCATGGCTTTCTCCAACCTAGCTATTGCCTGGAAAATTGTTAGCCTGAATTCTTTCCGACATATTGTCTATGTTGATAGCCGTTAGCTCTGTTGCTGAAGGTACATCTTCTGTGTTTTTCTTCTGTTGGGCCTTCCTCCTCCTAGTCATTTTGGTGAGAGATGACTGAGCAGATGTATTTGGATGTATTGACCGTGGTGTAGTCAAGGTGCACCCTGGAACACTTCTGAGTAATCAGGGTTCCCCATCCATATGAGAGACAAAAGAAAAGAAAAAGAAAAAAAAAGAAAAAAGAGAGAGAGAGAGAGGAAAGAAAGGGATGATGAAAGAGAAAGTTCAGCTCAAATGTGCCCGAACACAAGATTTATGAAGTATACACACAAAAACAGACAAACACAAAGACTGATAAAACTATATGACACGAGAAAAAAAAATATGCAAATAATGGAAGAACCTCGTCAAAAAGAACCACAAGTGTAAGATTTATATACTATCAGGTCAAACACAAAAACACAGAAACAATGGTGGAAGAAGAAGATGAGTGGTTAAAAATTCTCAGTGTGGGTGAGGAAGGTTGGTTTGATTCTTCCTGGTTGTATCTTGATATCTTTTTTAAATGACTTAACTTTCCTAAGTTAAAGGGGGATTAAAAATTGCTTTACCTATTGGGGTAGTATTGATTGGGGAAAGGACATTACTTTGAAGTTTAAATCTATATGAATATTAGAAAATAAAAGTAAAAAGGAATAAATTAAAGTAAACTAAAATTAAAAAAAAAATTCGGGTTGCCTGGGTGGCTCAGTGGGTTAAGCCACTGCCTTCGGCTCAGGTCATGGTCTCGGGGTCCTGGGATGGAGTCCCACATCGGGCTCTCTGCTCAGCAGGGAGTCTGCTTCCCTCTCTCTCTCTCTCTCTCTCTCTGCCAGCCTCTCTACCTACCTGTGATCTCTGTCAAATAAATAAATAAAATATTTAAAAAAATTCAAAAGATAGAAATCCAGAAGAAAAACACAGGTGTGTATGTATCAAAAAGTTCAGGTTAGAAGTTTATTATGGAATTTGATGTACTGGACATCTCACTGTGATGGTAAATAGGTTAAAAATTATCTATATAAAAAAAATGAACCAGAATAGTGGGAACGAGTTAAAAATAAAAGCTGTCCTATGAAGTAGTGGTGGTTGTTGTCTTGTAGTCTTTTTTTTTTTTTTCCTTTCTTGGTTGGTTTTCTGGGGTAGGGGCCTGCCACGTAGGTTTTCAGTCAATGATGTTCCCTGAGTTAAGTCCCCCAGCCCCCATCAAGTGGGTGGGCTCTGAGGAAACTGTTTTTTTTTTTTTTCAGGCTTTTGTTCTCTGGCGGTTTTTATGTTTTTTCACTTTTTTTTTTTTCTCTCACCTTGACCGCTTTTGATGGTTTTTGTAGTTTTCGAGGAAAACAAATTGCATCCTGACCTCCCTCTCAGAGAGAAGCCTCAGTCTGGCTGCAGAGCCCAAATAAGTTCCCCCTTGTCTGCTGGCATAGCAGGTTCCATTTCGCAGTCCCTGGGGATGCAGGATATTTTGCTTGTACCCAAAACCATGGCAGCGGTGGCTGTCTGGGCAGCTCCAGACCACTAGAGAGGTTCCAAGCAGCGATTGCACACTGAGATTTTTCCCTCTGGCCAGGGCTGGGAGTGCCTGGTCTTTCTGGGTCTAGGAGCACACCTCTTTCAGGGGAGGCTTTGGGTCGCACCCACATTTCAGGCTCAGAGTATGGGGCACAGGTCTGAAATCACCAGTCTGGGACTTTGCACACCTCTTTCAGGGGAGAGTTTGGGTCACTTGTCTTAGGCTCTGAAACAATGGTGCGGGTCACAGAGCGCCGGCCAGGCCTTTGTGTATCTCTTTCAGGGGAGAATGAGGGGCATGCGCATCCTAGTCTGTATAGCAGGGCTTGCGTGTTCTGTCCTCTGGCGAGGCTTCCAGCCCCTCACAGGAGCCAGACCCTACGCATTCGCATTCTCAGGCACACTGTTGTCTTAGGGACAAAGACCTGGTTTCTCTGCCGCACTCTCTCTAGCTCAGCACTGGGGATGCTGTTCTTGGACCGGGGACTTAAGCCCCTGTCCCTAGCCATCCCGATTTTCACAATTTCCCCCCGAGATCCTCTGCTCTTTTGAAGTGCTTTCAACCAGTCTCCAAATTAATGCTTGTCCCCAGAGGCAGGGCATCTCGGTCGTATTAGGGGTATTACTTTCCAACCAGTCGCCTCTGGTGGCTCCCTCCCCATTTTGTTTATCTTCATATATCAGTTCCCCATTCCCACTCCGCTTTACCTTCCCACTGGCATCTTCTGCCCCTGTAGAGATCCAGACGTGTATAATTCTGATCTCAGGCTGATTTCATGGGTGATCAGAGTTCTTTGGTTGATAATCAGCTCACTTTAGGGTACAGGTTTAAAATGCACCTCATCCTACTTCCCCACCATCTTGTCCCCACATGCCTATTTTTTATACTTCTATTGCTTAGCATAACGTTTTCAATTTTCATCCATGTTGTGACCTATATCAGAAATGTATTCATTTAAAGCTGAATAATACCACATTATTTTACAGGTCACATTAAAAAGAATTTGTCCATTTATGGACATTTGGGTTATTTCCACCTTTTAGTTATTGTTAATAATGCTGCTGTGAATATTGGTTAAGAGTTATCTGAGTCCTTCCTTTCATTTTCTTAAATGTATACCTAGAAATGGAATAGCTGGATCATGGATTAATTCTGTGTTAAACTTTTCAAAGAACAGCCAAGCTATTCTCAAAAGTGGCTGAAGCTCTATAAATCAAAACCACAATGAGATATCACCTCACACCAGTCAAAATGGCTGAAATCAACAACTCAGAAAACACCAGATGTTGGTGAGGATACAGAGAAAGGGGAACCCTCTTACACTGCTGGTGGGAATGCAAGCTAGTACAACCACTCTGGAAAAGATTATGGAGGTTCCTCAAAAAGTTAAAAATAGAACAAACCTATGACCCAACAATTGCACTATGTATTTACCCAAAGCATACAAACATAGTGATTCAAAAGGGCACATTCATCCCAATGTTCATAGCAGCAATGTCCACGATAGCCAAAATATGGAAAGACTGCAGATTTTCATCAAGGGATGAATGGATTAAAGAAAAACAATGAATTATGTTATGCTGAAAAGAAATTAAAAAAACAAAGAAGAAGAAGAAGTTGTAGATATATACAATGGAATATTACTCAGCCATCAAAAATGAAATCTTGCCATTTGCCACAATATGGATGGAACTAGAAGGTATTATGCTAAGTGAAATAAGTCAGTCAAAGAAAGACAAATGCCATATGATTTCACTCATATGTGAAATTATGAAACAGAACAAATGAACATAGGGGAAAGGAAGGGAAAATAAAATAAGATGAAAATTGAGAGAGAGGCAAACCATAAGAGATGCTGAACTCTAGGAAACAATCAGGATTGCTTGAGGGGAGGTGAGTGTGGGTAAGGGAAAATTGGGTGATGGACATTAAGGAGGATACTTAATGTAATGAGCACAGGGTGCTAGAGTCAACAGATGAATCACTAAATTCTACCTCTGAAACTAAAAAAAAAAAAAAAAAGTGGCTGCAGCATTTTATATTCCCACTAGCAAAGCACAATCTTTCCAATTTTTCCACATTTTTGCTAACATTTATTCTCTATTTTTTTTTCATTTCAAATGAGTACAAACCAATATATAATTGTGGTAAAAATGTGCATTTTACTAAGACTAGTGATGTTAAGCCTCTTTTTGTATGTTTATTGACAATTTTTATATATTCTTTGAAGGAATGTTTAAGCCTTTTGTTTTAATTGGGTTATTATATTTATTTATTTTGTAGTTCTTGTGGAATTTTAGGAGTTCCATATATATTTTAGATTTTAATCCTTTATCAGATATATGATTTGCTTATATTTTCTCCAATTTGTGACTGTCCTTAAACATACACAAAATTTTAAAATTTATTTAGCCCAACTTACCCTTTTTTTTTTTTTTCTTTTGTTTCTTGTTAGGTTAGTGTCATAGTCAAGAAAACATTACTGGAAGAGGAGTCAAGATGGTGGAGGAGTAGCAGGCTGAGATGACATCAGGTAGCAGGAGATCAGCTAGATAGTTTGTCAAACCATATCGAACACTTACAAATCCAATAGAAGATCATAGAGAAGAAGAGCAGCAATTCTAGAAACAGAAAATTGACCACTTTCTGAAAGTTAGGACCTGGGGAGAAGTGAATCCAAAGCAATGGGAAGATAGACTGTGGGGGGAGGAGCCAGCTCTGGGCAAGCAGTGGAGCAATGGAGCACAAAATCTGAACTTTAAAAGTCTGCTCCACTGTGGTCTCATATCCTCTGGGGTCACTGAAGGATCAGGGTGTCTGATTATCACAGAGCTCACAGGTATTAGAGCAGGGAAGCTAGCTATGGAGATGGAGTCAAGGAGTGAGCTCTCAATTTGGGGTTACCTTAAAATGTGATCTGTGGCACAGTCAGACCACTGCTTTTTGAGCAGGGACTCCACAAGTGGAAGATCCGGGGAGACCTCACTGGAAGACCAGCACTGATCTGCTGGGTTTGGAGACTGCAGAAGGGGCTGTATGACAGAAAGAGAGAGATGTTCGGTCACAGGCAGGGTGAGCTAGGAGTGCAGCCAAGGACCAGGGAGATGGGTATGTTTGAGTGCTTTTCTCCCAGGGCACACTGAGAGGTGGGGCTTGAGCTCTCCGCTCTTCTGGGCTGGAGACTGGGAGGTTGCCATTTTCATTCCGGTCCTCCAGAACTCTACAGAAAGTGATCAAGGAACAAAAGCTCCTGAAAGTGAACCTGAGCAGATTACTTAGCCAGGCCCGTGGCAAGGGCAGTGCAATTTTGCCTCTGGCAAAGACACTTGAGAATCATTGCAACAGGCCCCTCTCCAAGAAGATCAGCAAGAAATCCAGCCAAGGCCAAGTTTACTTACAAAGGAGAACAGTGGAATTCCAGAGGAGGAGAAAGCAGAGCATGATAATCCATGGCTTTCCATAATTCTTTCCATGATTCCATGATTCTTTAGTCTTGCAAAGTTAATTAATTTAAATTTTATTATCTTATTCTATTTTTTAACTTTTACTCTTTCCTCTTTTAGCATTTTTAACTAGTTTATCTTAACAATACCTTTCATAAAAAATTTTTTTGAAACTTCATTATTATAGTCATATCTTATCTTTCACTGTATCTAACTTTACTTTTTCTATACACATAGGGTTTTTCTCTTCTAAAAAATTTTGGGATACAACCTCTTCTAATAGATTAAAATATATCCGAAATCTAACACAGGACTTTGTTCTCATCTCCAGCCTGAGCAAATTCTATCCACTTTCTTTTTCTTTCTTTTCCCAACCAACTTATCAACACCTTATTTAGATTTTCTAAAAAATTTTCATCTTTACAGTCGTATTCCATCCCTTCATTATGTTTACCCTTATTTTTTTTTTGTGTGTGTGTGTGTGTGTGTGTGTGTATGAAGATTTCCTTTCTTTAAAATTTTGGGAGATAGTTTCTTCTAAGAGACCAAAGTACTCTCAAAATTAAGTGGGTGGCTCTATTCTATTCACCAGTCTGATATCTCTATTTTATTTGTCTTTTTCTTTTTTAAAAATTATTATTATTATTATTATTATTATTATTTTTAAAAGTTTACCTCCTTTATTCCCCCCACCATTTGGGGTCTTTCTGATTTGGTTAATTCACATTTTTCTGGGGTTTATGCCACCCTTTTAGTATTTTATTATCTCCTTCATATATTCTTATCTGGGTAAAATGACAAAATGACAAGGCGGAAAAACTAAAAAAAAAAAAAAAAAAAAAAAAGAACAAAATGCAGTAACAAAGGCAAGGGACCTAATCAATAGACATTGGTCATATGTCAGATCTAGGGTTCAGAATGATGATTCTCAAGGTACTAGCTGGGCTTGAAAAAGGCATGGAAGATATGAGAGAAATGCTCTCTGGAGAAATAAAAGCCCTTTCTGTAAAAATAAAAGAACTAAAATCTAACCAAGTTGAAATAAAAAATCTATTAATGAGGTGCAATAGAAAAGTGGAAGCGCTTACTGCTAGGATAAATGAGGCAGCAGAGACAATTAGTGATATAGAGGACCAAATTACAGAAAATACAGAAGCTGAGCAAAAGGGAGACAAACAACTACTGGACCATGAGAGGAGAAATCGAGAGATAAGTGATACCATAAAACAAACAAACAAACAAAAAACATTAGAATAATTGGAATTCCAGAAGAAGAAGAGAGAGGGGAGCAGAAGGTACATTGGAGTAAATTATTATAGAGAATTTCCCTAATATCACAAAGGGAACAAGCATCAAAATCCAGGAGGCACAGAGAATACCCCACAAAATCAATAAGAATAGGTCCACACCCATCATCTAATAGTAAAACTTACAAGTCTTAGTGACAAAGAGAAAATCCCATGTGCACAGGACATCTTTTAGGACATCATTGAGGCTGCTATTAATTACTTATGGTATATAAGCCATCATTCTTCCTTTCTCTCTTTTTCCCTTGCTAAAGCTTGGATAAATAACTTATCAGACCATATGTAGAGACCTAGAAAGATTCATTTTATGGAAGGGACCTGGATCTTTGAGTGACTGCTTGGATCACCATCACTTAAAGAATAATTTGATGAGGAACAGTCACATGTTATTCTGCCTGACAGTGGAATTTATTTTTATGGTGTTAACCCCCTAATACTTGAGATTAGTTCATAATAGTGGCTAGGTTAAATTACCCCAAAATAGGGACCATTCTGGAAAAAGGTTGACTATACATATGAAAGGTATAAACACAGGATTATTGTTGGAAACTAGCCAAGTGTTCTGTGTGCCTGAAGTGGAGTAAGAAAATATGGATGTGGTAGAAATTAGTCTGGAGAGTTCAATGATGCTCAATTATTTTGGCCCTGGGTAAGGATTCTGTGCTCTCAAGTGACATAAAGAGTAATGGCAGGATATCTGAAGGACATATTTTTTAGAAATATTTTACATTTATTTTCAGAGTAACAGTATTCATTGTTTTTGAACCACACCCAGTGCTACATGCAATATGTGCCCTCTACAATACCCACCATCTGGTTCCCCCAACCTCCCACCCGGAGCCGCTTCAGACCCCTCAGATTGTTTTTCAGAGTCCATAGTCTCTCATGGTCCAACTCCCCTTCCAATTTCCCTCACCTCCCTTCTCCTCTCCATCCCCCCTTGTCCTCCATGCTATATGTTATGCTCCACAAACAAGTGAAACCATATGATAATTGACTCTCTCTGCTTGACTTATTTCATTCAGCAAAATCTCTTCCAGTCCCATCCATGTTGCTACAAAAGTTAGGTATTCATCCTTTCTGATGGAGGCATAATACTCCATAGTGTATATGGACCACATCTTCCTTATTCATTCGTCCATTGAGGGGGATCTTGGTTCTTCCCACAGTTTGGCCACCGTGGTCATTGCTGCTATAAACATTGGGGTACAGATGGCCCTTCTTTTCACTACATCTTTATCTTTGGGGTAAATACCCAGTAATGCAATGGCACGGTCCTAGGGAATCTCTATTTTTAATTTCTTGAAGAATCACCACACTGTTCTCCAAAGTGGCTGCACCAACTTGCATTCCCCACCAACAGTGTAAGATGATTCCCCTTTCTCCACATCCCCTTGAACACATGTTTCCTGTCTTGCTAATTTTGGCCATTCTAAAGGTGGTATCGCAAAGTGGTTTTAATTTAAATCTCCATGATGGCTAGTGATGATGCACATTTTTTTATGTGTCTGATAGCCATTTTTATGTCTTCATAGGAGAAGAGTCTGTTCGTATCTTCTGCCTATTTTTTGAAATGATTGTCTGTTTTGTGTGTGTTGAGTTTGAGGGGTTCTTTATAGATCCTGGATATCAACCTTTTGTCTATACTGTCATTTAAAAATATCTTCTCCCATTCCATGGGTTACATCTTTGTTTTTCTGACTGTTTCCTTTGCTGTGAAGAAGCTTTTGATTTTGATGAAGTCCCAAAATTCATTTTCGCTTTTTTTCCATTGCCTTTGGAGATATGTCTTGAAAGAAGTTGCTGTGGCTGATTTCGAAGAGATTACTGCCTGTATTCTCCTCTAGGATTCTGATGGATTCCTGTCTCAAATTGAGGCTTTTATCCATTTTGAGTTTATCTTTGTGTACAGTGTAAGAGAATGGTCGAGTTTCATTCTTCTACTTATAGCTGTCCAGTTTTCCAGCAACATTTATTGAAGAGACTGTCTTTTTTCCACTGTATATTTTTTTCCTGTTTTGTTGAAGATTATTTGACTATAGAATTGAGGGTCCATATCTGGGCTCTCTACTCTGTTCCATTGGTCTATGTGTCTGTTTTTATGCCACTACCATGCTGTCTTGGTGAACACAGATTGGTAGTAAAGCTTGAAATCAGGAAACATAATGCCCCAAGTTTTTTGCTTTGTTTTGTTTTGTTTTGTTTTTCAACATTTCCTCAGCAATCCAGGGTCTCTTCTGATTCCATACAAATTTTTGGATTATTTGTTCCACCTCTTTGAAGAATATCAGTGGAATTTTTATCGAAATGGCATTAAAAGTATAGATTGCCCTAGGCAGTATTGACATTTTAACAATCTTTATTCTTCCAATCCAAGAGCATGGAATGGTCTTCCATATATTTGTGTCCTCTTCAATTTCTTTCATGAGTGTTCTGTAGTTCCTCGAATACATATCCTTTTCCTCTTTGGTTAGGTTTATTCCCAGGTATCTTATGGTTCTTGGTGCTATAGTAAATAGAATCGATTCTCTAATTTCCCTTTCTGTATTTTCATTGTTAGTGTATAAGAAAGCAACTGATTTCAGTACATGGATTCTGTATCCTGCCACGTTGCTGAATTGCTGTATGAGTTCTAGTAGTTTGGGGGGGGGAGTCTTTTGGGTTTTCCATATAAAGTGTCATATCATCTGTGAAGAGAGAGAGTTTTACTTCTTCATTGCCAATTTGGGTAACTTTTATTTCTCTTTGTTCTCTTTGTTGTCTGATTGCTGTTGTTGTTGAACAAGAGTGGTGAAATTGGGCATCCTTGTCTTGTTCCTGATCTCAACTGGAAGGCTGCAAGCTTTTACCCATTGAGGATGATATATGCTGTGGGGCTGTCATAGATCGATTTCATGAAGTTCAGGAATGTTCCATCTATCCATATACTTTGAAGCGTTTTAATCAGGAACGGATGCTGAATTTTTTCAAATGCTTTTCTGCATCGATTGAGAGGACCATGTGGTTCTTCTTTCTTCTCATATTAATTTTTTATATCACATTGATTGATTTGCAAATGTTGAACCATCCTTGTAGACCAGGGATGAATCTCACCTGGTCATGGTGGATAAACTTTTTAATGTGCTGTTGGATCCTGTTTGCTAGGATCTTGTTAAGAATCTTAGCATCCATATTCATCAGTGATATTGGTCTGAAATTTTCCTTTTTGGTAGGGTCTTTGCCTGGTTTGGGAATCCGGGTAATCCTGGCTTCATAGAAAGCGTCTGGAAGTTTCCCTTCTGCTTCAATTTTCTGAAACAGCTTCAGGATAAATAGGTGTTATTTCTTCTTTGAAAGTTTGGTAGAATTCCCCAGGGAATCTGTCAGGTTCTGGGCTCTTGTTTTTTTGGGAGGTTTTTGATCACAGTTTCATTCTCATTACTAGATATTGGTCTATTCAGGTTGTCAATTTCTTCCTGGTTCGATTTTGGTAGTTTATAGTTTTCCAGGAATGCATCCATTTCTTCTAGGTTGCTTAGCTTATTAGCATATAACTGTTGATAATAACTTCTAATGATTGGTTCTCCTTCCTTGGTGTTCATTGTGATCTTCCCTTTTCATTCAGAATTTTATGAATTTGGGCTCTCTCTCTTTTCTTTTGGATTATGGTAGCCTATGGTTTATCGATCTTATTGATTTAAAAAAAAAAACCAGCTTGTAGTTTCATTGATATGTTCTACTGTATCTCTGGTTTCTACCTTATTGATCTCAGCTCTAATCTTGATGATTTCCCTTCTTATATGTGGAATTGGTTTGATTTGTTGTTGATTCTCTAGTTCTTTAAGGTGTAGATACAGCTGGTGTGTTCTGGATTTTTCGGGTTTTTTGAGGGAGGCTTGGATGGCTATGTATTTCCCCCTTAGGACCACCTTTGCTTTAACCCATAGATTTTGGACCAAAGTGTCTTCATTCTCATTGGTTTACATGAATTGTTTCAGTTCTTCTTTGATCTCCTGGTTGATCCAAGCATTATTCAGCAAGATGGTCTTTAGCTTGCATGTGTTTGAGTTCCTTCTGAACTTTTCCTTGTGATTGAGCTCCAGTTTCAAAGCATTGTGATCTGAGAATATGCAAGGAATCGGTTGAGTCCTGATTTGTGACCAGTATGTGGTCTATTCTGGAGAAGGTTTCATGTGCATTTGAGAAAAATGAGCATTCTGTTGTTTTAGGGTGGAATGTTCTATATCTATCTATGAGGTCCTTCTGGTCCAGTGTGTCATTCAAAGTTCTTGTTTCTTTATTGATTTTCTGCTTCGATGATCTGTCTACTTCTGAGAGAGGCGAGTTAAGATCTCCTACGATTAGTGTATTTTTATCAATATGACTCTTTATCTTGGATAACAGTTTTCTTATGTAATTGACTGCCCCCATATTGGGGGCATAGATATTTAAAATTATTAGATCATCTTAGTGGATAGCCCTTTTCAGAATTATGTAATGATCTTATGTATCTCTGCCTACATTCTTTAGTTTAAAATCTAAGTTATCTGATATGAGAATTGCTACCCCGGCCTTCTTTGAGATCCATTGGCATGAAATATGCTTCTCCATCCCTTCCCTTTCAGTCTGGGTGTATTTTTACATTCAAAATGGGTCTTTTGTAGACAACATATGGATGGGTCTTGTCGTTTTATCCAATCTGTAACCCTGTGCCATTTTATGGGCTCATTTAGACAATTCACATTGAGAGTGATTATTAATATATACGTTTTTATTGACATTGTGTTACCTTTGAAGTCTTTATTTCTGTAGACTGTCTCTATATTTCTGTTCAATGCTATTCTTAGGATTTTTCCTCTTTTATAGAACCCCCCATTAATATTTCCTGCAATGTTGGCTTGGTGGTTGCATAGTCTTTTAAGTCTTGCCGTTCTTGGAAACTTTTTATCTCTCCATCCATTTTGAATGTCAGTCTGCTGGATAAAGTATTCTTGGCTGCATGTTATTCTCATTTAGTGCCCTGCATATTTCTTGGCAGCCCTTTCAGCCTTGCCAGGTCTCTGTGGACAGTTCTGACATTATTTTCTTGGGCTTTCCTATGTAAGTAAGGAGCCTCTTTGTCCTACCAGCTTTCAAGAGATTATATCTATAATTATGATTCCTCAAATTGACTATCAGGTGCCTTGATATTTTTCTGGAATCTATAATCTTGGGTGGAGACCTTTTGGCTTCCAGTACATGAACACTGGCTCCATTCGCGAGATTGGGAAAATTTTCATGAAGAACTTGTTCCACTATATCTTCTAGACTTCTTTCTTTCTCCTCCCATTCAGGGATGCCAATAATTCTGATGTTGGAACTTTTCATAGCATCATTTATTTCCCTGATTCTGTTTTCGTGGCTTCTAAGCTGTTTGTTCCAGGCGTCCTCCTGATCCTTTCTCTCTATCTGTTTGGCCTCCAGATCACTAATTCTATCTTTTGTCTCTGTTACCCTAGCTTTGAGAGCATTTAGATTATATTGAAACTTATTGAGAGCATTGTGTACCTCATCCCTGGTAGCTTTTAGCTCTGCCCTAACATTGTGAACATCATCTCTGGTCACTTTCTGTTTGGCCCTAATCAATTCCGTTTGGTCAACCATGGCTTTCTCCAACTTAGCTGTTGCCTGGATAAATGTTAGCTTGAATTCTCTTTCAGACATATTGTCTATATTGATAGCCATTAGCTCTGTTGCAGAAGGTCCATCCTCTGTATTTTTCTTTTGTTGGGCATTCTCCTCCTAGTCATTTTGGTGAGAGATGACTGAACAGATGTAGCTGGATGTATTGTTCGTGGTGCAGTCAAGGTGCACCCTGGAATGCTTCGGAGCAATCAGGATTCCCCACCCAAACGAGAGAAAAAGAAAAGAAAAATTAAAAAAAAAAAAGAGAGGCCGAGGAGTCAAGATGGCGGAGAAGTAGCAAGCTGAGACTGCTTCAGCTAGCCGGAGATCAGCTAGATAGCTTATCTAAAGATTGCAAACACCTGAAAATCCATCGGCAGATCGAAGAGAAGAAGAACAGCAATTCTGGAAACAGAAAAACAACCACTTTCTGAAAGGTAGGACTGGCGGAGAAGTGAATCCAAAGCGACGGGAAGATAGACCCCGGGGGGAGGGGCCGGCTCCCGGCAAGCGGTGGAGCAACCGCGCACAAAATCAGGACTTTTAAAAGTCTGTTCCGCTGAGGGACATCGCTCCAGAGGCTAAACCGGGGCGAAGCCCACGCGGGGTCAGCGTGGCCTCAGGTCCCGCAGGGTCACAGAAGGATCGGGGGTGTCTGAGTGTCGCAGAGCTTGCGGGTATTGGAACGGAAAAGCCGGCTACAGAGACAGAGCTGACAGTAAGCTCGCAGCTCGGGGTTACCTTGAACCGGTCGCAGGCTCGGTGAGCTCGGAGCGCGGCCGGAGGTCAGGCAGACGGGAGTAACTGGGCGCGGTTCTCTGAGGGCGCACTGAGGAGTGGGGCCCTGGGCTCTCGGCTCCTCCGGGCCGGAGACCAGGAGGCCGCCATTTGTATTCCCCTCCTCTGGAACTCTACGGAAAGCGCTCAGGGAACAAAAGCTCCTGAAAGCAAACCCGAGCGGATTACTCACCCCGACCACGGGTAAGGGCGGTGTAATTCCGCCTGGGGCAAAGACACTTGAGAATCACTACAACAGGCCCCTCCCCCAGAAGATCAACAAGAAATCCAGCCGAGACCAAGTTCACCTACCAAGGAGTGCGGTTTCAATACCAAGGAGAGCAGCAGAATTCCAGAGGAGGAGAAAGCCAAGCACGGAACTCATGGCTTTTTTCCTGTGATTTTTTTTAGTCTTGCAGTTAATTTAATTTTTTCTTTTTCATTTTTTTTTTTCTCGCCTTCGGGTGAAATTTTTTTTTAACTGTTACCTTTTTCTTTTTTAACGATTTTTTACTAGTTTATCTAATATATATATATATATTTTTACATTTTTCTTAGGTGTTTTCTTTTTTTAAAAAATTCTTTTCTTTTCTTTTCTTTTCTTTTTTTTTCTTTTTCTTTTCTTTTTGTTTTTTTTTTTTTTTCTTTCTTCCTTTTTGAACCTCTTTTTATCCCCTTTCTCCCCACTCACGATTTTGGATCTCTTCTAATTTGGTTAAAGCATATTTTCCTGGGGTTGTTGCCACCCTTTTAGTATTTTACTTGCCACTTCATTTACTCTTATCTGGACAAAATGACAAGACGGAAAAATTCAACACAAAAAAAAGAACAAGAGGCAGTACCGAAGGCTAGGGACCTAATCAATACAGACATCGGTAATATGTCAGATCTAGAGTTCAGAATGACAATTCTCAAGGTTCTAGCTGGGCTCGAAAAAGGCATGGAAGATATTAGAGAAACCCTCTCGAGAGATATAAAAGCCCTTTCTGGAGAAATAAAAGAACTAAAATCTAACCAAGGTGAAATCAAAAAAGCTATTAATGAGGTGCAATCAAAAATGGAGGCTCTCACTGCTAGGATAAATGAGGCAGAAGAAAGAATTAGTGATATAGAAGACCAAATGACAGAGAATAAAGAAGCTGAGCAAAAGAGGGACAAACAGCTACTGGACCACGAGGGGAGAATTCGAGAGATAAGTGACACCATAAGACGAAACAACATTAGAATAATTGGGATTCCAGAAGAAGAAGAAAGTGAGAGGGGAGCAGAAGGTATACTGGAGAGAATTATTGGGGAGAATTTCCCCAATATGGCAAAGGGAACGAGCATCAAAATTCAGGAAGTTCAGAGAATGCCCCTCAAAATCAATAAGAATAGGCCCACACCCCGTCACCTAATAGTAAAATTTACAAGTCTCAATGACAAAGAGAAAATCCTGAAAGCAGCCCGGGAAAAGAAGTCTGTAACATACAATGGTAAAAATATTAGATTGGCAGCTGACTTATCCACAGAGACCTGGCAGGCCAGAAAGAGCTGGCATGATATTTTCAGAGCACTAAACGAGAAAAACATGCAGCCAAGAATACTATATCCAGCTAGGCTATCATTGAAAATAGAAGGAGAGATTAAAAGCTTCCAGGACAAACAACAACTGAAAGAATTTGCAAATACCAAACCAGCTCTACAGGAAATATTGAAAGGGGTCCTCTAAGCAAAGAGAGAGCCTACAAGTGGTAGATCAGAAAGGAACAGAGACCATATACAGTAACAGTCACCTTACAGGCAATACAATGGCACTAAATTAATATCTCTCAATAGTTACCCTGAATGTGAATGGGCTAAATGCCCCTGTCAAAAGACACAGGATATCAGAATGGATAAAAAAACAAAACCCATCTATATGTTGCCTCCAAGAAACACATTTTAAGCCCGAAGACACCTCCAGATTTAAAGTGAGGGGGTGGAAAAGAATTTACCATGCTAATGGACATCAGAAGAAAGCAGGAGTGGCAATCCTTATATCAGATCAATTAGATTTTAAGCCAAAGACTATAATAAGAGATGAGGAAGGACACTATATCATACTCAAAGGGTCTGTCCAACAAGAAGATTTAACAATTTTAAATATCTATGCCCCCAATATGGGAGCAGCCAACTATATAAACCAATTAATAACAAAATCAAAGAAACACATCAACAATAATACAATGATAGTAGGGGACTTTAATACTCCCCTCACTGAAATGGACAGGTCATCCAAGCAAAAGATCAGCAAGGAAATAAAGGCCTTAAATGACACACTGGACCAGATGAACATCACAGATATATTCAGAATATTTCATCCCAAAGCAACAGAATACACATTCTTCTCTAGTGCACATGGAACATTCTCCAGAATAGATCACATCCTCGGTCCTAAATCAGGACTCAACCGGTATCAAAAGATTGGGATCATTCCCTGCATATTTTCAGACCACAATGCTCTAAAGCTAGAACTCAACCACAAAAGGAAGTTTGGAAAGAACCCAAATACATGGAGACTAAACAGCATCCTTCTAAAGAATGAATGGGTCAACCGGGAAATTAAAGAAGAATTGAAAAAAAATCATGGAAACAAATGATAATGAAAATACAACGGTTCAAAATCTGTGGGACACAACAAAGGCAGTCCTGAGAGGAAAATATATAGCGGTACAAGCCTTTCTCAAGAAACAAGAAAGGTCTCAGGTACACAACCTAACCCTACACCTAAAGGAGCTGGAGAAAGAACAAGAAAGAAACCCTAAGCCCAGCAGGAGAAGAGAAATCATAAAGATCAGAGCAGAAATCAATGAAATAGAAACCAAAAAAAACAATAGAACAAATCAACGAAACTAGGAGCTGGTTCTTTGAAAGAATTAATAAAATTGATAAACCCCTGGCCCGACTTATCAAAAAGAAAAGAGAAAGGACCCAAATAAATAAAATCATGAATGAAAGAGGAGAGATCACAACTAACACCAAAGAAATACAAACTATTATAAGAACATACTATGAGCAACTCTACGGCAATAAATTTGACAATCTGGAAGAAATGGATGCATTCCTAGAAACATATAAACTACCACAACTGAACCAGGAAGAAATAGAAAGCCTGAACAGACCCATAACCAGTAAGGAGATTGAAACAGTCATTAAAAATCTCCAAACAAACAAAAGCCCAGGGCCAGACGGCTTCCCGGGGGAATTCTACCAAACATTTAAAGAAGAACTAATTCCTATTCTCCTGAAACTGTTCCAAAAAATAGAAATGGAAGGAAAACTTCCAAACTCATTTTATGAGGCCAGCATCACCTTGATCCCAAAACCAGACGAGGATCCCACCAAAAAAGAGAGCTATAGACCGATATCTTTGATGAACACAGATGCGAAAATAGTCAACAAAATACTAGCCAATAGGATTCAACAGTACATTAAAAAGATTATTCACCACGACCAAGTGGGATTTATTCCAGGGCTGCAAGGTTGGTTCAACATCCGCAAATCAGTCAATGTGATACAACACATCAATAAAAGAAAGAACAAGAACCATATGATACTCTCAATAGATGCTGAAAAAGCATTTGACAAAGTACAGCATCCCTTCCTGATCAAAACTCTTCAAAGTGTAGGGATAGAGGGCACATACCTCAATATCATCAAAGCCATCTATGAAAAACCCACCGCAAATATCATTCTCAATGGAGAAAAACTGAAAGCTTTTCCGCTAAGGTCAGGAACACGGCAGGGATGTCCATTATCACCACTGCTATTCAACATAGTACTAGAGGTCCTAGCCTCAGCAATCAGACAACAAAAGGAAATTAAAGGCATCCAAATCGGCAAAGAAGTCAAATTATCACTCTTTGCAGATGATATGATACTATATGTGGAAAACCCAAAAGACTCCACTCCAAAACTGCTAGAACTTATACAGGAATTCAGTAAAGTGTCAGGATATAAAATCAATGCACAGAAATCAGTTGCATTTCTCTACACCAACAGCAAGACAGAAGAAAGAGATATTAAGGAGTCAATCCCATTTACAATTGCATCCAAAACCATAAGATACCTAGGAATAAACCTAACCAAAGAGACACAGAATCTATACTCAGAAAACTATAAAGTACTCGTGAAAGAAATTGAGGAAGACACAAAGAAATGGAAAAATGTTCCATGCTCCTGGATTGGAAGAATAAATATTGTGAAAATGTCTATGCTACCTAAAGCAATCTACACATTTAATGCAATTCCTATCAAAGTACCATCCATCTTTTTCAAAGAAATGGAACAAATAATTCTAAAATTTATATGGACCCAGAAAAGACCTCGAATAGCCAAAGGGATATTGAAAAAGAAAGCCAACGTTGGTGGCATCACAATTCCGGACTTCAAGCTCTATTACAAAGCTGTCATCATCAAGACAGCATGGTACTGGCACAAAAACAGACCCATAGATCAATGGAACAGAATAGAGAGCCCAGAAATAGACCCTCAAATCTATGGTCAACTAATCTTCGACAAAGCAGGAAAGAATGTCCAATGAAAAAAAAAAAGACAGCCTTTTCAATAAATGGTGCTGGGAAAATTGGACAGCCACATGCAGAAAAATGAAATTGGACCATTTCCTTACACCACACACACACAAAAATAGACTCAAAATGGATGAAGGACCTCAATGTACGAAAGGAATCCATCAAAATCCTTGAGGAGAACACGGGCAGCAACCTCTTCGACCTCTGCCGCAGCAGCAACATCTTCCTAGGAACAACGCAAAAGGCAAGGGAAGCAAGGGAAAAAATGAACTACTGGGATTTCATCAAGATCAAAAGCTTTTGCACAGCAAAGGAAACAGTTAACAAAATCAAAAGACAACTGACAGAATGGGAGAAGATATTTGCAAACGACATATCAGATAAAGGACTAGTGTCCAGAATCTATAAAGAACTTAGCAAACTCAACACCCAAAGAACAAATAATCCAATCAAGAAATGGGCAGAAGACATGAACAGACATTTCTGCAAAGAAGACATCCAGATGGCGAACAGACACATGAAAAAGTGCTCCATATCACTCGGCATCAGGGAAATACAAATCAAAACCACAATGAGATATCACCTCACACCAGTCAGAATGGCTAAAATCAACAAGTCAGGAAATGACAGATGCTGGCGAGGATGCGGAGAAAGGGGAACCCTCCTACACTGTTGGTGGGAATGCAAGCTGGTGCAGCCACTCTGGAAAAACAGCATGGAGGTTCCTCAAAATGTTGAAAATAGAACTGCCCTATGACCCAGCAATTGCACTATTGGGTATTTACCCTAAAGATACAAATGTAGTGGTCCAAAGGGACACATGCACCCGAATGTTTTATAGCAGCAATGTCCACAGTAGCCAAACTATGGAAAGAACCTAGATGTCCATCAACAGATGAATGGATCAAGAAGATGTGGTATATATACACAATGGAATACTATGCAGCCATCAAAAGAAATGAAATCTTGCCATTTGCAACAACATGGATGGAACTAGAGCGTATCATGCTTAGCGAAATAAGTCAAGCAGAGAAAGACAACTATCATATGATCTCCCTGATATGAGGAAGTGGTGATGCAACATGGAGGCTTAAGTGGGTAGAAGAAGAATAAATGAAACAAGATGGGATTGGGAGGGAGACAAACCATAAGTGACTCTTGATCTCACAAAACAAACTGAGGTCGCCGGGGGGAGGGGGTTTGGGAGAAGGGGGTGGGATTATGGACATTGGGGAGGGTATGTGATTTGGTGAGTGCTGTGAAGTGTGTAAGCCTGGTGATTCACAGACCTGTACCCCAGGGGATAAAAATATATGTTTATAAAAAAATAAAAAATTAAAAAAAAAAAAAAAAAAAAAGAAAGAAAAGGAAAAAAAAAAAAAAAAAAAAGAGAGAGGGAGACAGGAAAAAAAGGGAAGATAAAAGAGAAGGTTCACTTGAAATGGGCCCCAAGGTAATATTTATGAAGTATAAAAGCAAAAACAGACAAACAAAAAGACCGATAAAAGTATATGACAAGAGAAAATTCATATATATATATATATATATATATATATATATATAATCTCCAAATAAAGGAAGAACCTCGTCAAAAGAACCCCAAGTGTAAGATTTATATACTATCAGGACAAACACAGAAACACTGGTGAAAGAAAAGGATGGGAGAGCGGCAATAAATTCTCAATGTGGGTGAGGAAGGTTGTTTTGATTCTTCCTGGTTGTACCTTGATATCTTTGTTAGAGGACTCCGCTTTCCTAAGGTAAAGGGTGATTAAAAATTGGCTTACCTATAGGGTTAGCATTGATTGGGGAAAGGGGATTACCTTGAAGTTAAACTCTATATGAATATTAGAAAATAAAATTAAAAAAGGAATAAACTAGACTAAACTAAACTAATATTAAGACATAATTTTTTTAAATTTTTTATTATGCTCAGTTAGCTAACATAGTTGGCTAACATCATTAGTTTTTTAACATCATTATTTTTTGATGTAGTGCTCAATGATTCATTAATTGCATATAACACCCAGTACTCATTTTAAAAGAATTACTCAAATATCTGTGTGGAAAATGACGAAGTGAAAAAATTGGAGAAGTAATGTGAGTTAGGAGGGGAGGGTGATGGGGTGGAGAGTGGGCTGAGTTTAGGACATATTTTTCTATTATATAGGCAGGGACTTGATGATGCCTTTGGATTTATAAGAGAAGTGAATTTTTTAAAACATTAACTTCAAGTTTAATTGAGCCAAGACATTGAAAAAAATGTAGTTTAAACTTTTGGAGATGGGGTAGACTGAGCAACGTACACAGGAGGAGAGGCAAGTGTTCAGTTTAGAATGGGGAAGATTAGGATATCTATTAGCCAATAGTAGTTATTGAATAAAAAAATATGATATCCAAGTCCATAGAACAGGACAGAAATAGGAATGAAAGTATCCAGATGGTCATTTTCAGGTTGTACTTGGCATTTATGGCCCTGATCCTGGATAAAGTTCTGAACAGAATCTGAACAGAGAGAGCAAGTATTTCCAAAGGGAAAAGGACAGTGAATTGAAGAATTTCCAGAAAAGGTAACCAGAAAGAACAGTATCAGGTGAAGAGGGTGAAACAAGAAAGAGTACCCTAGAAATTAAATAAAACTACTGTTTTTAAGTAGTTGACCTCTGTCTCTTGCCTGTTTCTCACTTTCAATGTTTATTGAATGAAGGAATTGCTTTCTCTAAGACAACTGATTCTCTTAAAAGTCACCTCCTCACTGTTGGGAAGATGGTGTCATGTTAAAGTCCACATTGATCTTGCTATTGAAAGGAAGGAAGTCAAAAATTTGGGAACATCTAAGAATAGCTTTTTAGCACCTTCTTGTTGCAGATGGAGATGTTGAGGTCACTTTTCCAGGCTGTGCAGCAACTCACTGGGTTGGGACAGGGTGTGTTCTCTGGGTCTGGGTCTGTTTTCAGAGAGCAGTCTTCCTGAGCCTTCCCTGTAGAAACATCTTGACTGTATAGGTGTCTCTGTTCTGCCCCATTCCTGATGTAGCACAAAAGTGAAACTGAGCACAAGATGATCACAAGAATGTTGAATACCAGAGTGGCTCTTTACTTGGAAAGTGTTGTCTTAATTATGCAGCCCAAAGAGGATGTGTGTTCTCCTCAGGTCCCTCCTCAATGTCTTATATAGAAGTCCCTCCAGGCCTGGTGCTGACCATGGCTGCCCAGGTCACAACTGGTCTGGGCTCTGAATTCCATGCCTAATGAAAAACCCTGAGCATCCTGAGCATCAACAATAGACTACTGTCCTAAATCTTTGAGTTTTTTGTTCTTATCTCCCACAACTGTTTGCACAGTGCAGAAGGAAAGCAGGTCTCAGAACCAGTAGGGGTCACCATTGGCAAGTCCTCACAGGCCCCCACAGGGCTGGAAGTGGATGGCTTCCAACTTCCATAGGTCTGAGACCTGCTTTCCCTGCTTCTTCAGAACCTCTCAGTATGCAGTGTTGTTCCCCCTGAGGAAATTCTTCTGGTAGGGGCAAGTGCATTTTTCCAGTTCTATCTCTTTCTCTCTTTTTTCTTTTTTTCTGATTTTTAACTTTACAATTGTTTCACTTTCCTTGTCCTTGGATTAAAAATCATTGCATCCTTCATTGGATAGTTTTAGCAGATCATCTCTTAGTCTCAAATATTATTTAAAAATTATCTTCTTTGAGTCTGTTTCCTCAACTGAGGAAAAATGAGAATTATCCTTATTATATAGGCTTGTGGGAATTTAATTTGATAATGCATGTGAAAAGACCTTAGAGCCATTTAAAAACTACACAGGTAGTATCAATGCTAAATTATAGGAGTGACACTATCTGTCCTGTGCTTTCTTCTGATGTTTGCACATGGGACTTTACCTACCTTTGTAAGGAAACTAGAAGGTTTGTATTATTGCTATTATTGTTACTGTTGTTGTTATTATTATTATCTGCCCCCCAACACACCATCCTCCAACAAATCAACCACTTTTCACTACTGAGAAGAGAAAGAGAAACCAGAAAATGAGAAACTCTGCTGAAGTCATTAATAGCATCTGTGGCCCTATCCTCCAGTAAATTTTATTTTTTAAATTTTTTCCCTCCAGTATATTTTAGAGAAATTACCAGAGCACTGAACTTCTCTCATTAAGTTTGCTCAACTAAAAACTAATAGGCACACACTGTCTTCAGAAAACAAAACAAAACAAAACAAAAACCATAATATTGGTAAGCTAATCACTTTGAATGTATTAACTCATATAATCCTCATCACTAACCTAATTCAGGTTTCATTTGTCAGAGAGCTTCTATGTTGACTACTAGTGTGTCAACCATTTCTGATATAGTATGTAATACATAGCAAGCACTTAAATTAATTAGTTGAATGAATCAGTTTTGTCTATTCAAGTAAGTAACCTCATTTTCTTCATATAAAAGATGATATTTCATTATACAGTGTACAATTGATATTTACTTATTTATTTTCCATGGTCACAGGAAGTGTTTATCTCAGAATCCATAGTTTAATTCCCCAGAGAAACAGAGTATATCAGTAAATGCCAGTTGACAAGTGTTATATTTGAAATGTAGTATAATCAAGAAAAGCTGTGTGGAACCTGGGTGGCTCAGTTAGTTAAGCATCCTACTTTTGGCTTCTCTACTTGTACATGATCTCAGGGTCATGAGAGAGAGTCCCACATCTGGCTCTACCCTCAGCATGGAGTCTGCTTGAGATTAACTCCCTCTTGCCTCTCCCCCTCATTCTCTCTCTCTCAAATAAAATAAATAAAATCTTAAAACCTGTGATACTTTCATATAATATCTCAGTCATCTTAACTATAGTCTTCGTTCTAATTATGATGTGAAAGAGTGAAGTAAATATGCTTAATAACATGACTTAGTTATCTAGCTTTGATCCATTCATAATCATATACACATAAATGTAGCACTTGTTCTCTAGCTGGTGGAAGGACATGTGGTGTTAATATTTTTATTTACCTTCACTCACTTCCATTTTAAGTAATCAAAGAAAGTATTCATTGCAGACCTCAGAGTCTGATGTTCACAGAGATAAATTGAGCATGTCAAAGTTTTCAGATTGAATTGGAACACTTCTGCTTTCTTTTCTTTTCTTTTTTTTTTTTTTTTTTTTGGTAATAAGTGATGAAGTGTTTTCCAAGTTTTTTGAAGTTTTAAAGTGAATTTTTGCTTTAGAAGAGGAAAGTAATGTCTCATTTTTCCAAAAAGGTGGCCTGTTTAATGATTAAGAACCCCCAATATGGAATAAAGCATTTTTATCAATTTTTTTTCTAACCATATGTTAAGGAAGGTTTCAAAATAATCACTTTCATAAGCTGGATTTTTATATCAATTACACTGATAATAGGTTAAACAAAAACATATTTTCTTATCAAATTCTCCAATGTTGTTATTAAATTGGTAATTGTATGAGTTGTCTTGGTGTCATTTGTTAATGTGATAAGTTGATTAATGAAAGAGAATAATGACAGGATTAAAACTAACAATATTCTTGAAATGAGAAGTTAAATGACCACAGGAATGACTTCTCTTTTCTTCCTTTGGCAATCTTCCCAATGTTACTAATTTGTTCTCTAGAGAACAAAAGACATAAGTGTCTGGTGATGAAACATCCAGAAAACAGTTTTTCTCAAGCTATTAATAATGAAAAAAATGGAGGGAATTCAGCCCAATCATCTTAGCTTTGGAATATTTGCTTGTAATTTAGACATTTGAGTAAAGTGTTCAGTACCTACCAGAACAGCTTAATTGATACTCTTTTGGATTCTGAGAAGGAGATGTCTCCATGAGATAACTCAGAATAGTTGTGATGACACTATCTAAGTTATATAAACTCTCTGGTTCCCTGGTGTTATGTGTTCCAAAGTTTTTGTAACACTGAAATGTGAAACTCATGGCTTCAGTTAAGGGTATCATCTTTAAATACTTCTAAAAACCTCCTTTTTGATACTTTGTGTTTTACAATCTGGATCTCCTGTCATCTCTTGAAGGAAAGAAAGAGTACTTTATGAAAATAGAAGGCAAGGAAACCAAGGAAGTTCCATTTTATTTGCTAATTTTATAAGGTCTTAACTCTTGCAACATTGTCCAAAACTAGTTTTATCTTTGAACTAATACATCTTTTTCTAGGTCTATTTTAGTTAAAGGTGATCTACTGTCATCAACTTCTTCACCTCCATTCTCAAGGTAAGAAAAACCATTTGGCCCTCTTAAATAATGTATGTGGGGGGCAGGGTGGGCTGGGAGAAGGAGAATGGATAAGAAAGGTCAATGATTTGAGATAATTCAGATATTTTGTGTGTGTCCATTTCTTACAATTTTGATATAAGTTTAAAGAATGGGGACTTAGGTAAGATTACATGATTAAATTGAATAGGTTTGGAAAGGAGAAATTTTGGTGGAGGTGTAAAGAATTAGGATATTTCACCTAAGAAGAGTGGATTGGAAATCAGTGAAGCACAACCCAAGAGTCCAGGGGCAAATAATTTAGAGAATTGGTAATGCTCCAACTGTAGACTAACATCTAGTTGTCAAATCTAAAAACATGTGTTATTATTGAGTTATTTCTTAATACTGTCATATTATTCATTTATTGCACATAAAGATAGCTTTCCCAGGTAAAAATTAAATACTTATAATAAAATGGGGACAGCAGTTAGGTATAATAATAGATACAGATATAGAATAGTATTTAGATTTAGTATAATATAGGCATATAAGTATAGTAAAATAATAATCATCGAAACATTGAGAGAACTCTGAAAGTTTTCTGTTGCTTCAACTACAAAATATCACTGTCTTGAACAAGTACTTGGGCTACAGATAAACAAATGCTAAATCATTATGATAAAGCCAATAACTATTTCAGGAACTGATTTTGTTTATTGAATTTGTGGCCCATGTTGGACACATAAAGAAGCAGTATCCAAAAGATGGAAGTGCTCTTTGTTAATGGCTTGGTCAGATGTTGTTAGGGTGTGTTAAATTTACAGAGATGATGCACCTTATGTGGTTAGAAGGGAACAAATTACTGACACCATCACCTCTCTGATTGATGTCAATTAGCGCTCGCTCTCTCTCTCTCTCTCTCTCTCTTTTTTCCCCAGGGACTCCATTTTGTTCTGATTCAAGAGGTCTTTCAAGTTAGCCTTTTAGTACAGTGTGACTTTACAGGGCATAGCAAAAACAAATATTTATATCTTTTGTCCCTTCATGTATACATTTGAAATGGGAACATTGAGTATAAGAGTCATTAAATTCTAGGAGTAATCTATTGATATTTAGACCATCTATTATATGCAAGACTGTTATAATGGCTGTAAATATAAAGGTTATTCAGAGGATACCTCTACCCTCAAATAAGTCACATTGTAGTTGGAAAGACAGGAACAGAAAATAAAACCCCCAGGGAGACTGCTCTAAGTTCTGAAACAAGTTGAAAAACTACCCATGGGGAAAGGGGGATGTTGTTCTCCTGGTCTGAAGTTTGAGGGCATGAAGGAAAGATTGAAGGTGTGTTTATGGAACTCTGATAGCCATCAGGGTCTAGTTCATTTTATTTGGAGGAGGATTAAATATAAAGTTTATAATATACAGTAAGTCAGATAAACCAGACTCTAGGATGCTCTGGTAAAGTGTCTTCCTGATTCTTCAAGTGCCATTCAATTCTACAGTGGTGCCAGGTTGCCCTATCCTGAGTCAATTTTCTTCCCTTGGGCTTACTCTTTCGTATCTCAGTACTAAAATTGCTAAACTAGATATAGGTTATTACGTTTAGGAATGCATTTTATTAGTTTCACACTTTTCTCCAAGTTTAATGCATTACCAACTATTTCTTCATTTTGCTGATATTATGTGCCAATATTTTGATGACATTTTTGTTGACATTATGAAAAAACATGCAAACATATAATGAGGATATGCAATGCTATTAATGACACCAGAGAGCATCCATGTGGAAAGTTATGTGAGCTGAGACCTGAGGCTATAGAAACTAGAGAAAGAGAGAATTATGATCCAGGCAGGAGGAGCTTCCATGTCTGGTTATTTGCAAGGAGACAAATGTTAGAAATTCATGGAGCACCAGAAAACAGAGAATGAATATTCAGGCTACTGAGAGCCATAAAACCCGCATCCAGGACTATGATATTTAGCTCACATACAATGCAGAGCTTTACAGAGTGTTGAGAGGTAGTGGGTTTATATGAACAGATTTCCAGATATGTTATTATTAATGCACTGCTTTGTTTAATGACTAATATTTACTTGGGGGGTTTTAATATATAAGTGAGAGTTGTTTATAATTATAGGGCAGTGGTGTTTTTTCTTTCAGGTTATCTGATATTTTAATGAATAATGTGCCTGTAATTTTATTTATTGGGTTTTCCTGTATAATAGAATCACTTTACTTTTTTAAGTTTTTATTTAAATTCCAGTTAGTTAGCATACAATGTATTATTAGTTTTAGGTGTACAATTTACTGATTCAACACTTCCACAAACACCCAGTGTTCTTCACAAGTGCCCTCATTAATACCCATCACCTCCCCTCTGGTTCTCTATAGTTAAGAGGCTGTTTCTTGGTTTAAAATATTCCATACACACTTAAGTCACTCACTTTTTTACATCTTTTAAGTCTATATTTTCCATTTTTGTACCTCTTCTAATTTCATTTCTTAGAGTGAATCACTTCAAATGGAGGGGCTTTATCTATTGCATTGTTGCAAACTAACATAATTGTTTTCTATCTAATCTCATTACATGTCTTTTTTTATTACCTCCCCTCTATGTATTTTTCTTTCATGTTTTTCAGTGTTTTAGAATGCACATACATACACACATGTTCTTCTGTCTCATTCTAATAATAATACTGATTAATTACTCTTTCCCTTATAATTTTCTTTTTGAGTCATGAGTTTTAAAAAAAAATCTCTTTCCTGATTCACTAATTAAAATAAAAATGATAGACTTTTGGTAATTGTATATTCACTTATCACTGGTTCCTTCCACTAGGATATTTGTTCTGAGAGATAACACTGTCAATGTATCTTCAGCTCTTAAACCAATGGATCACAATACATAGTAGAATGAATAAAAAAATGAATTAATGTAGGCTACTTTCTGGTGTTCCCTAAATTTTTCATTCAATGTAAATGAAATCCATTTTTATGTAGATAATTTAAATTCAATTTTCAGACCTTGATATAGATAGATCACTGTTGCTGAGTTATTTTTAAATATATGCAATTTTGCAATCACATTTACAGTCTTTTAAAACAAATATAACCAAAATGACTTCAGCTGTCACTGTTAGTAGCATTACACAGTTTTTGCTTTGTTTCTACTTCTCAATCTTGTTTCATCTGTAGAAATATCTGGATCTATTTTAGCCTGTATTCCCCACAACATATCAGAATATCTTCCTGGGTTATTTGTATAGTAATAATAACTCATATATACATAATAATATTGACAATAATATTTTTAAACACTTAGTGCATTCTCTGTGTGGTCAAAGAAATTTATATTGATTATTGTGTAGTACTGGAGACCTGCATCACTTCTGACATTACAGAGCAGATGGCAAAGCTAGGGCAAAAAGAAGGTCACACATCTGGATACTGAAGAAAGAACAAAACCCAGGAAACTCTGGCTCTGGAACAATCAACTATTATTTTTTTTTTCCCCTGTAAATTTTTTTTTCATTTTTTAAAATTTATTTTCAGCGTTAAGAGTATTCATTGTTTTTGCACCACACACAGTGCTCATGGCAATATGTGCCTTCTCTAATAACCACCACCTGGTTTCACCAACCTCCCAACCCCCGCCCCTTCAAAACCCTCAGATTGTTTTTCAGAGTCCATAGTCTCTCATGGTTTAACTCCCTTTCCAATTTCCCTCAACTTCCTTCTCCTCTCTAACTCCCCTTGTCCTCCATGTTATTTGTTATGCTCCACAAATAAGTGAAAACATATCATAATTGACTCTCTCTGCTTGACTTATTTCACTAAGCATAATCTCTTCCAGTCCCATCCATGTTGCTACAAAGGTTAGGTATTCATCCTTTCTGATGGAGGCATAATACTCCATAGTGTATATGGACCACATCTTCATTATCCATTCATCCGTTGAAGGGCATCTTGGTTCTTTCCACAGTTTGGCGACCGTGGCCATTGCTGCTATAAACATTGGGGTACAGATGGCCCTTCTTTTCACTACATCTGTATCTTTGGGGAAAATACACAGTAGTGCAATTGCAGGGTCCAAGGTAAGCTCTATTTTTAATTTCTTGAGGAATCTCCACACTGTTCTCCAAAGTGGCTACACTACAGCAACTTGCATTCCCACCAACAGTGGAAGAGGGTTCCTCTTTCTCCACGTCCCCTCAAACACATGTTGTTTCCTGTCTTGCTCATTTTGGCCATTGTAACTGGTGTAAGGTGATATCTCAATGTTGTTTTAATTTGAATCTCCCTGATGGCTAGTGATGATGAACATTTTTTCATGTGTCTGATAGCCATTTGTATGTCTTCATTGGAGAAGTGTCTGCTCATATGTTCTGCCCATTTTTTGATATGATTATCTGTTTTGTGTGTTTTGAGTTTGAGGAGTTCTTTTAGATCCTGGATATCAACCTTTCATCTGTATTATCATTTGCAAATATCTTCTCCCATACCGTGAGTTGCTCTTTGTTTTGTTGACTGTTTGATTTCTGTGCAGAAGCTTTTGATTTTGATGAAGTCCCGAAAGTTCATTTTTGCTCTTTTTTTTCCTTTGCCTTTGGAGACATATCTTGAAAGAAGTTGCTGTGGCTGATATCGAAGAGATTACTGCTTATGTTCTCCTCTAGGATTCTGATGGATTCCTGTCTCACATTGAGGTCTTTTATCCATTTTGAGTTGATCGTTGTGTACAGTGTAAGAGAATGGTCCAGTTTCATTCATCTACATATAGCTGTCGAGTTTTCTCATCACCATTTATTGAAGAGACTGTCTTTTTTTCACTGTATATTTTTTTCCTGTTTTGTCGAAGATTATTTGACCATAGAGTTGCGGGTTTATATCTGGGCTCTCTACTCTGTTCCACTGATCTATGCTGTCAGCACCATGCAGTCTTGGTGATCACAGCTTTGTAGTAAAGCTTGAAATCAGGTAACGTGATGCACTCAGTTTTATTTTTGTTTTTCAGCATTTCCTTAGCAATTGGGGTTCTCTTCTGATTCCATACAAATTTTTGGATTATTTGCTCCAGCTCTTTGAAAAATACCAGTGGAATTTTGATTGGAATGACATTAAAATTATAGATTGCTTTAGGCAGTATAGACATTTTAACAATGTTTATCCTTCCGATCCAAAAGCATGGAATGGTCTTCCATGTTTTTGTGTCTTCTTCAATTTCTTTCATGAGTGTTCTGTAGTTCCTTGAGTACAGTTCCTTTACCTCTTTGGTTAGGTTTATTCCCAGGTATCTTATGGTTCTTGGTGCTATAGTAAATGGAATTGATTTTCTAATTTCCCTTTCTGTATTTTCATTGTTAGTGTATAAGAAAGCAACTGATTTCTGCATTTGACTTTGTATCCTGTCACATTACTGAATTTTTCTTGTAGTTTGGTGGTGCACTATTTGGGGTTTTCCATATAAAGAATCGTGTCACTTGCGAAGAGAGAGAGTTTGACTTCTTCATTGCCAGTTTGGATACCTTTTATTTCTCTTTGTTGTCTGATTGCTGTTGCTAGGACTTCTAATACTATGTTGAACAAGAGTGGTGAGAGTGGGCATCCTTGTCGTGTTCCTGATCTCAATGGGAAGGCTGCAAGCAATATATATATATATTTGCTTCTTTACTTCCTGCTTTTCTTTCCTCTATTTCTCCCTTTCTTGCTTCTTTTTTTTTCTTTCTTCTTTCCTTCCTCTTCTCCTTTTCTCTTTCTTCCTATTCTCCTTCCTTTTCATATTGCTTTCACCTCAGATAATTTACCAGGACATACATAAGTGTATGCATCATTTTTTTTTTTTTACAGAACACGCCAATACAGTCCATTCATTCCTTTCCCAACAGTTTTCTTCTTTTCAACGTGTTAATAATTCTCATATATTGTGGAAGCACTCCTTTCAAAACCAATGATTATTTATATTTTAATTTTATATTGCCATTATCCCATTTCTATTACTTTGTTTCTTATCATTTAATCTCTGTCCTTGTATGTTTCCAGGGAGATGTTCAAATTTTTTGTCCACAGTTGTGATATAATTTCATATCATCAGCATTCTTCTTCCCTGACTCTCCTATAATTTCTTATCCTATTACCATAGTTTTAGTTGTACTGGATAACTTTATCTTTCCCTTTCAGGGAATGGTGAATTAATCTATGGTGTTTCTCCATAGACTATCTCCTTGAAACTTCCTAGCTTTCCTTGGTCTCCTTGGCTTTGCTACAATCTCCTTTTGCTATGAGTGTTCATCATTGGGAATTTCGTAAATGTGCTGGTACCACTTTCTACAGGATCCCCACGGTGGACAAGCAGAAGCCATATAAGCAACCATCTCCTCCCCACTCCTTAACATGCAATCCATTCAGCCTTTCTAAAATTGACAAGGAAACTGTACAGTTATGTTTTAATTTTTAAAGAAAGTTTAGGAAAAATCTAGAAAAAATATTAGATTTCTAGTTAGCTTATTTGTAGTTTCCATTGAATGTGCATGCTTCCCATTTTGCTAAGTCAGTTCTCCAATTTTTATTGATATTAGTCTTCTAAGCACCTCCCTTATTGGAATTTTTGCAAAATTCTGCTCCTCTTCTGAATAATTGCATGATAAAATTATTTCTGGATTTTGGGGATGAGAATGGGAAAGCAGAATCTACCCCAAAGTAGAAACTCAGAGAGAGGCAGACAGACCATTGGCTGAGTGGATCATTATTTGCAGGCCTCCTTTAATTTGGTGGGCAAAACCAGACAGACCTTTCTTCAAGAAGTATGGACTAGTGTCCACCTTTTTAGTTTTCAACAATGTTGAGAAGAAATTGTTTTTTAAGCTTCAAAATATATTAACTAACTGGAATTAAAAAAAAAAAAAACCTCAGTAAAATTAAATAAAAAGAAAAAAAAAAGAAATTTGAGCCGGGTTCTATGGGAAGGATGTAGATGCCCTCAGATGATCTTTTTAATTTTAGTTCATGCAATACTAACTATTACCTAGTGTCTTATTCCTCAGGAATTAGTCTGAAAGTGAAATTTACAAATGATAATCTTTCTGGAATGAATTTTCAAGAACCTAGTTTGCACAAGTCCTAACCTCTTGCTGAGGATTCCCACAAATGACAATCATTAGTGTGATCAAGAAGAATGTTCTGAAAGTCTATCATTTCAAGTAATTTGGAAGACAGTGCATGGGAGGAGTGGGTAATATGGGCTTCTCATGAAGTGTTCCATGCATTGTGCCTGTAAGATACATACACATAAGTAGCTAAGAAATGAAATGTTGCCCACAGCAACAAATTGCGAAATTTCATAACACCAGAATTATCTTACTATTAGAATAGCTTATACTAGATTAGCAAATGTATTTAACTGTGGTCTTCTGCATAAATAATATGATATTTAATCAATACAGCAGTACATAGTGTTTCTATGATAATCTTTAATAGGGATAGTGGAACTGATACCATAAAGACCCCTAACTCCAAACTGGTATTCCTGGGCCAAAACATTGCCTGTTAATTCCACATACATATGACTGCATCACCTGCCTCTTTCCATGATACACTAGCTCAGTGCATGCAATGGGCAAAATTATTTGCCAATTAATTCAAAAATTATGTTTGGCCTTTGAAGAATGGCAAAACTAGAGAAGAATTTTGGGGTGAGGATTCTCTTATTTTCATTCTTTATAAATATTCAAATATACTACCAGTAGGGTGGATGACTTTACACTCTCTGAGACATTGCAGAATATCCTGTTGCGCTTTAAACTATGTAGGCCTTCATGTATTTATTTGGATACCACACTTAAGGCTCTTTTTTTTAAAATTTCTTTTCAGTGTACCAAAATTCATTGTTTATGTACCACATCCAGTGGTCCATGCAATATGTGCCCTCATAATACTCAGCACCAGGCTCACCCAACATACCAAACCCTGCCCTTCTAAAACCTCAGATTGTTTTTCAGAGTTCACAGTTTCTCATGATTCATCTCTCCCTCCAAATTCCCCCAAATCCCTTCTCCTTTCCATCTCTCCATGTCCTCCATTTTCTTTCTTATGCTCCATAAATAAGTGAAACCATAGGATAATTAACTTTCTCTGCTTGACTTATTTCACTCAGCAGAATCTCTTCCAGTTCCTTCCATGTTGATACAAAAGTTGGCTATTCATCCTTTCCATTGGAGGCATATACTCCATAGTGTGTATGGAACACATCTTCCTTATCCATTCCTCTGTTGAAGGGCATCTTGGTCCTTTCCACAGTTTGATTACCATGGCCATTGCTGCTATGAATACTGGGGTACAGATGGCCCTTCTTTTCACTACATCTGTATCTTTGGGATAAATACCCAGTAGATCAATTGCAGGGTCATAGGTAGTTCTATTTAAAATTACTTGAGGAATCTTCACACTGTTTTCCAAAGTGGATGCACCACCTTGCATTCCCACCAACAGTGTAAGAGGGTTCCCCTTTCTCCACATCCCCTCCAACACATGTTGTTTCCTGTCTTACTAATTTTGGCCATTCTAACTATGGTGTAAGGTGGTATCTCAATGTGGTTTTAATTTGAATCACCCTGATGGCCAGTGATAGTGAACAATTTTTCATGTGTCTGATAGGCATTTGTGTCTTCATTGGAGAAGTGTCTATTCAGGTCTTCTGCCCATTTCATCATATGACTATCTGTTTTGTGTGTGTTGAGTTTGAGGAGTTCATTATAGATCCTGGATATCAGCCTTTTGTCTCTACCGTCATTTGTGAATATCTTCTCCAATTCTGTGGGTTTCATCTTTGTTTTCTTGACTATTTACTTTGTTTTGCAGCAGCTTTTGAAATTGCCGAAGTCCCAAAAATTTATTTTCGCTTTTGTTTCCTTTGCCTTTGGAGACCTATCTTGAAAGAAGTTATTGTGGCTGATATCAAAGAGGTTACTGCCTATATTCTTCTTTAGGATTCTGATGGATTCCTGCTCATGTTGAAGTCTTTTGTCCATTTTGAGTTTATCTTTGTGTACGTTGTAAGAGAATGGTCAAGTTTCATTCTTTTACATACAGCTGTACAATTTTCCCAGAACCATATATTGAAGAGACTGTCTTTTCCACTACATATTTTTTTCTTGCTTTGTCAAAGATTATTTGACCATAGAGTTGAGGGCCCATATCTGGGCTCTCTATTCTGTTCCAATGGTCTATGTGACTATTTTTATGCCAGTACCATGCTGTCTTAGTGAACACAGCTTGGTAGTAAAGTTTGAAATCAGGCAACGTGATTCCCCCAGTTTTGTTGTTCTTTTTCAACATTTCTTAAGCAATTCGGGGTCTTTTCTGATTCCGTACAAATTTTAGGATTGTTTGCTCCAGCTCTTTGAAAAATGCCAGTGAAATTTTGATCAGAATGGTAGTGAAAATGTAGATTGCTTTAGGCAGTATATACATCTTAACAATGTTTATTTCCCAATCCATGAGCATGGGATGTTCTTCTATCTTTTTGTGTCTTCTTCGATTTCTTTCATGAGTGTTTGTAGTTCCTTGAGTATAGATCCTTTACATCTTTGGTTAGGTTTATTCCCAGGTATCTTATGGTTCTTGGTGCTATAGTAAATGGAATTGATTCTCTAATTTCCCTTTCTGTATGTTCATTGTTAGTGTATAAGAAAGGAACTGATTTCTGAACATTGATTTTGTATCCTGCCACATTACTGAATTGCTATATGAGTTCTAGTACTTTGGGGGTGGAGTCTTTTGGGTTTTCAATACAAAGTATCATGTCATCTGCGAAGAGAGAGAATTTGACATCTTCATTGCCAATTTGGATACCTTTTATTTCTCTTTGATGTCTGAATGCTGTTGCTAGGACTTCTAACACTATGTTGAACAAGATTGGTGAGAGTTGGCATCCTTGTTATGTTCCTGACCTCAAAAGGAAGGCTGTCAACTTTTCCCCATTGAGGATGGTATTTGCTGTGGTTTTCATAGATATATATGATGAAGCTGAGGAATGTTCCCTCTATCCCTATACTTTGAAGTGTTTAATCAGGAACGGATGCTGGATTTTGTCAAATGCTTTTCCTGCATAAGTTGAGAGGACCATTTTGTTCTTCTCTCTTCTCTTATTGATTTGTTTTATCACATTGATTGATAAACCACCCTGCAACCCAGGTATGAATCCTGCCTTGTCAAGGTGGATAATCTTTTTAATGTGCTGTTGGATCCTATTTGCTAGGATCTTGTTGAGACTCTTAACATCCATATTCATCAGGGATATTGTTCTGAAATTCTCCTTTTTGATAGGGTCTTTGCCTGGTTCGGGGATCAGGTTAATGCTGGCTTCATAAAAAGAGTCTGGAAGTTTTCCTTCTGTGTCAATTTTTTGAAACAGCTTCAAGAGAATAGGTATTATTTCTTCTTTGAAAGTTCGGTAGAACTCCCCAGGAAATCCATCAGTTTCAGGGCTCCTGTCTTCCAGGAGGTTTTTAATCACAGCTTCAATCTCATTACTAGATATCAGTGTATTCAGGTTGTCAATTTCTCTGTGGTTCAGTTTTAAAAGTTTATAGTTTTCCAGTAATGCATCCATTTCATTTAGGTTGCTTAGCTTATTGGCATATAACTGTTGATAATAACTTCTGATTGTTTCTACTTGCTTGGGGTTAGTTGTGGTCTCTCCCTTTTCATTCATAATTTTATGAATTTGGGCTCCCTCTCTTTTCTTTTGAATTAGTGTGGCCAATGGTTTATCAATCTTATTCATTCTTTCAAGAAAACAGCTTCTAGTGTCATTTATGCATTCTACTCTATCTCTCATTTCTATCACTGCTCTGATCTTGATTATTTCCCTACTTTTGTGAAGAGTTGGCTTAACTTGTTGATTTTCCAGTTCTTTAAGGTATAAAGAGCTGTTATATTCTGGATTTTTGAGTTTTGTTGAGGGAGGCTTGGATGGCTATGCATTCCTCCCTAGGACCATCTTTTTGTATCCCATAGGTTTTGGACTGAATTGTCTTCATTCTCATTGTTTTCCATTAATTGTTTAAGTTCTTCTTTGATTTCCTGCTTCTTCCAAGCATTCTTAAGCAAGGTGGTCTTTAGCCTTCAGGTGTTTGAATTCTTTCCAAAATTTTCCTTGTGGTTGAGCTCCAATTTCAAAGCATTGTGATCTGAGAATATGCATGAAATAATCACAATCTTGTGGCATTGGTTAAGCCCTGATTTGTGACCCAGAGTGTGGTCTATCTCTGAGAAGATTCCATGTGCACTCAAGAAGAATGAGTATTCTGTTCTTTTTGGGTGGAATGTTCTGTATATATTTGTGAGGTATCTGGTCCAATGTGCCATTCAGTGCTCTTGTTTCTTTGTTTATTTTCTGCTTGGATGATCTGTCTATTACTGAGATTGATGTGTTAAGATCTCCTACTATTACTGTGTTCCTATCAATGTGACTCTTTATCTTGATTAACAGTTTTCTTATGTAATTGGCTGCTCCCATATTAGGAGCATAAATATTTATAATTGCTAATCTTCTTGGTGGATAGTCCCTTTAAGAATGAGGTAGTGTCCTTCTGTATCTATGACTGCAGTCCTTAGTTTAAAATCTAATTTATCTGATATGAGAATTCATACCCTAGCCTTCTTTTGAGGCCCAGTGGCATGGAATATGCTTCTCTATCCCTTCACATTTAGAGTGGATATATCCTTAGGTTCAAAATGGTTCTCTTGCAGACAACATTTGAATGGGCCCTATTCTTTTATCCAATCTGCAACCCTGTACCATTTTATGGGCACATCTAGGCCATTCACATTGAGAGTGATTATTGAGAGATACATTTTTATTGACATAATATTACCTGTGAAGTCTTTGTTTCTATAGATTGTCTCCATATATTTTTGTTCAATGATATTCTTAGGATTTTTCCTCTTTATAGAACCCTCCTTAATATTTCCTGCAGTGTCAACTCAGTGGTCCCATACTCTTTTTTTTTTTTAAGATTTTTTATTTATTTGACAGACAGAGATCACAAGTAGGCAGAGAGGCAGGCAGATAGAGAGTGAGAGAAGGAAGCAGGCTCCCTGCTGAGCAGAGAGCCCAATGCGGGACTCGATTCCAGGACCCTGAGATCATGACCTGAGCCGAAGGCAGCAGCTTAACCCACTGAGCCACCCAGGCGCCCGGTCCCATACTCTTTTAAACCTTGCCCATCTTGGAAGCTCTTTATCTCTCCATCTATTTTGAATGTCAGTCTTGCTAGATAAAGTATTCATGGCTGCATATTCTTCTCATTTAGTGCCCTGACTATATCTTGCAAGCCCTTTCTAGCTTGCCAGCTTTCTGCAGACATGTCTGACATTATTCTGATGGGCTTTCCTCTGTAAGGAAGGAATCTTTTTCCCCTAGCTGCTTTCAAGTGCTACTGTCTACAATTATGATTTATCATTTTCACAATCAGATATCTCAAGGTCTTTCTAAACTTTATGATTTGGGGGTCAAACCTTTCTGCCTCTAGTACAGGAACACTGGTTTCATTCGTGAGGTTGGGAAAATTTTCATGGAGAATTTGTTCAACTATATCTTCTAGTCTTCTTTCTTTCTCCTCCCCCTCAGGGATTCCAATAATTCTGATGTTGGAACGTTTCATTGTGTCATTTATTTCCCTAATTCTGTTTTTGTGGCTTCTAAGGTGCTTGTTCCAGGATTCCTCCTGGTCCTTTCTCTCTATGAGTTTGTCCTTCAGATCACTAATTCTATCTTCTGTCTCAGTTACACTAGCTTTTAGAGAATTTAGATTAGAGTGGAGCTCATTGAGAGCATTGTTAACACCATCTCTGGTGGCTTTCACTTCTGCCCTAGACAACTCCATTTTGTCATCAAAGGCTTTCTCCAACTAGCTATTGCCTGGACATCTGTTAGCCTGTATTCCATTTCCAACATTCTGTTTATGTCCATATCCAAAAGCTCTGATGGAGAGGGCCCAGTCTCTGAATTTTTCCTCTCCTGGCATTCCTCCTCCTAGTCATTTTGGTAAGAGATGGCTGAACGGATGTGTAGCTGAATGTATCGTCCATGGTGCAGGCAAGGTTCACCATGGAACACTTCTGAGCAATCAAGAGTCCCCACCAAAAAGAAAAAAAAAAAAAGGAAAAAGAGAGAAAGACAGAGACAGGAAAAAATAAAAGAAAAAAAAAATAAAAGAGAATGCCCAGTTCAAGTGTACCCCAAGGTAAGATTTATTAACTATACAAGCAAAAACACTGATAAAAGTAGATAACAAAAGATAAATAAATAAATAAAACGAACCTCATCAAAATGATCCCCAAGTATAAGATTTATATACTACCAGAACAAAAACAAATACACAGAAACACTGACAGAAGAAAAACATGGGAGGATGGTTATACATTCTCAGCTGGGTGAGGAAGTTTATTTTTATTCTTCCTGGATGTATCTTGATATCTTTGTTAAAGGACTCAACTTTTCATAGATAAAAGTGGATTAAAACTAATTTATATATAAAGGTAGCATTGATTGGGGAAAGGGGACTGCCTTGAAGCTTATTTCTCTATGAATAAGGGCACCTGGGTGGCTCAGAGGGTTAAGCCTCTGCCTTCAGCTCATGTCATGATACCAGGGGCCTGGGATCGAGTCCCACATTGGGTTCTCTGCTAAGCGGGGGGCCTGCTTCCCCTCTTTCTCTGCCTGCTTCTCTGCCTGCATGTGATCTCTGTCTGTTAAATAAATAGATGAAATCTTAAAAAAAATAAAATAAGCAATAAAAATAGCAAAGCAAATGAAAAACAGGTATATGTATCAAAAATTTTCACCTTAAAATGTTATTATGAAATTTGATGTACTGAACATCTCATTGTGATGGTAAATAGGTTAAAAAGTTATAGGGGAAAAGTGAAAAGAACCAGAATAGTGGAACAGATTAAAAACAAAAGTTGTATCTCTGAAGTAGTGGTGGCTGTCCTCTTGTTTGATTGTTTGTTTGTTTTGTTTTGTTTTTGGGTGGATTTCTGGGGAAGGGGCCTGCCCCATGGTTTTTTAGGCACTCTTGCTAGAGTTGAGTCCTCCTACCCCCATCAAGGGTCTGGGGTCTGAGGAAACTAGTTTTTTAGGCTTTTGTTTTCTGGAGTTTTTTGTTTGTTTTTTCTCTCCTTGGTGGCTTTTGGCGGTTCTTTGGAGGTTTAGAGAAAAGCAAACTGCACCCAGACCTCTGTCACACAGAGAAGCCTCAGTCTGTTTTGCTCTGGGTGCTCCAGAGTACAAAATTTCCCCCTTGGCCACTGGCAGAACACCTTTCCAGTCAAGGTCTCTGGGGTCACAGGAAGTTCCATTTGGACCCAAAACCTCAAGAAATACTAGCCTCTGCTGTCTGGGCAGGTCCAGATCTCCAGAGGGGTCCCAACCAGAGATAGCATACTGAGATTTTCACCCTGGTCCAGGTTGAGAGTGTTCAGAATCTTCCAGTCCTAGAGAGTACTGACCAGTACCTGCAGGGGATGGTATGGAGCATGATTCAGACCCTGGTCACGCAGCTTGCCTGAAGAGCACAAAAGCCTGTGGTTCTAGAGAGCACCAGCTGGCGTGCACCCCAGACTTACTCCTGGGCGCAGCCACCCAAACTATCTCAGGCACACCAGCAGCTCAGGGACCAATACCTGGCTTCTCCACTGCGTTCTCTGGTTCCCCGCCTGCAGTGGCCATCCTGGGTCCATTGGCTTAAGTCCCTGTCCCTAACATCCCAATTCCACCAATTTCCCCTTAAGATCTTTTACTCTTTTTAAGTGCTTTCAACCAGACTCCAAGTCAATGCTGGTCCCCTATCACAGTGCACTCTCGTATTAGGATATTACCTTCTAATGGGTCCCTTCTGGTTCCCCCCTTTTGTTTATCTTCTGATATGAGTCTGATATTCCCAGTCTGTTTTATCTGTCCACTGGTGTCTTCTACCCCTGTAGAGATCCAGAAGGGTATAATTCTAATCTCAGGCTGAGTTCATGGGTGATCAGAGTTTATGGTATGTAATTTAGCTCACTTTAGGGGACAGGTTGAAACAACACCTACTACTTTACCATATTGTCTCCCACCATGCCTAAGGCTTATGAGTATCAGAATGCTCTTGATAGTGAAGTAAAAGGGGGAGAGACATATGTTAAAACAATTGCGACCCTGGGACAGGAGGCACAACCTAGACTATGCTAGATTTATCTGGATGGAAGTTCTCCTCTTGTAAATCTTCCATAGTCCAGGAAAATGTAAAATCGAGTGGAAAAAATCATTAGCTTGAATATAAAAAAAATTCATTAGCTTGAATATAAAAAAAAAATCAGAGTGAACATTTGTTTAAATTCTCTAAAAAAGATTACAAGCTGTCAACTCTGCCTCAATTCTGCTGATAATATTTAGAAAGTAATTTTTACTTCCTTACTTAAAATCTTAAAATCTGCCTTAAAATCTGACCTCGGACAACTAACTGACCTCTCAGTCACAAGGCTTTGCCTAGACTGTCCTGAATATAAGCTCATTTTTGCCTTAGGTTTTAAATTAGGTATTCATTCTGCAGGAACATATTTCCCCTAAATTCGCACATGGTTTCTCCTTTGTTATCCTTCATTGTTGTGTTAAACTTCTCCTCCTTGTATTTATCAGCATTATCCAGAACCATAATTGTCCTTTATTTGCTTATTCGCTTTATCTCACAACTACAGCCATAAGCCACATGAGACATCTCCTCTATTGTATGCAACACAAGGAATTCTCCATAAATAAAGGTTGGTGTACAAATGATTTAAAAATCATGTTTATAAAAAATAAAAAATTAATTAAAAAAAATCAACAAATGAGTGAAGAAACAAATAACGTTGATTAATGAACCAAATGGACAATGCTGTGATTCAATTTACTATAGCCCATAATTTTCAGCTGTATCAACAACTGAATGGTTATTTCTAGATAAGGTTGATCACTTTTACAGTTGTGATAAAAATCCCTAACTCAATAAAACATCTAACTAAATTGTTTGGTTATTTGAACTAACTCAGTTGTTTTCCAGTCATATCCATGTTTCAAATAATGGAAGTTAACTCCAGATGAAGAAGCCTCTCTGGGGTCCACATGTTCTGGAATAATAACTAAACTCCCTTAAACCAATCATCAGTTGGCAAGTGTTCATTTGTCTTCATGCCATAGAGACTCAACTTTCAAATTTTCTTCAACTAGAAGAAATATCCAAGAAAGAAAAATTTTAAATCCACACCACAACATACACACACATACAAAATGCTTAATATTAGTTACATAATTAATAATGCTTCTAAAAACATCTTTAAAGGATTCATGTCATCTCCTGGAATTTTCAGTAACCCCCCCACTTATTTCATTATGCCCCCAGGTCCAACTCAACGCCATGGATGGAGACAATAAAACCTTTTCCAGTGACTTCACCCTCACAGGGCTCTTTACTCAAAGTGAAGCCTCGGGCTTCCTTTTCAGCATCATCTGTGCAATCTTCTTCGTGGCCATGATAGCTAATGGGGTCATGATCTTCCTGATCCACATAGACCCTCACCTCCATACCCCCATGTACTTCCTGCTTAGCCACCTTTCCTTTATTGACATGATGTACATCTCTACTATTGTGCCCAAGATGTTGGTCGATTATCTAGTGGGCAAGAGGAACATTTCCTTTATTGCCTGTACAGCCCAGTACTTTCTCTATATGGGCTTTGTGGGGGCTGAATTTTTCCTGCTGGGACTCATGGCTTATGACCGCTATGTGGCCATCTGCAACCCCCTTCGCTATCCTGTCCTTATGAACCACCGCGTCTGTTGGATGATCTTGGCCAGCTCTTGGTTTGGTGGTGGTTTGGACAGCTTCCTCCTCACCCCTATCACCATGAGTCTTCCATTCTGCAGTTCCCACAACATCAATCACTTCTTCTGTGAAGCACCCACCATGCTGAGGCTGGCCTGTGGTGACAAAGCTGCCTATGAAATGGTCATGTACATTTGCTGTGTCATGATGTTGCTGATTCCCTTCTCTGTGGTGATTGCTTCCTATGCCCGGATTCTCATCACAGTACACCAGATGAAGTCAGCAGAAGGGAAGAAGAAGGCCTTTGCCACCTGCTCATCACACATAATGGTGGTGACATTATTTTATGGGGCTGCCCTATACACATATATGCTTCCCCAATCATACCACACACCGATCAAAGACAAGGTCTTCTCTGCTTTTTACACCATTCTCACTCCTTTGTTAAATCCTCTAATCTACAGCTTGAGGAACGCAGATGTAACTGGGGCCTTTAAAAGGGTTTTGGCAAGATGTCAAGGGGTTTCTTGTGTGTCAAGGGAAATCTGACAGTCTAAGTTATCCATATCTGCTCAGGGATACATGGGTGCTATTATTTGGGATTATACCATGGGTCATATGAATAATGCATTCAGCAGCTGCCAATGTCAGTTATATTGAAAGGTGCATCAGCTACTTTTGTTAAAAATGTGAAACCAATTTTAACATTCACATATGAATAATGCCAGAGTGCCTAAATACCATTGGTGTTTATTCCTTCTTTGTGTCCACTCTGTTACTGGAGTCCATGGGTACATTTCCTCCATGAGTGTTAGCCAGTAGTATATCCAATGCTTACAGTTAGTCTGGTATGGAAGGTTTTATATACTTGGAGTATATAAGGAGAACACTATATATACTTCCTAAAACAGTGTCTCCCCTTAGGATAGTGCAGTTAACTTTTAGTCAGAATTAAGTGAAATCAGAGTCTAGAAGCTTGCATATACACTGGGGAACTTATATGTATCCTATTATTTAGGCATTCAAGGTTTACTGTGTATGCTTAACATATATCACAAGTTCAAAAAATGGCCTAAGATCTACCCCTGAGAGGAGATTTTACCATTATAAAGCACTAAAGTTAACTGTAGAACAGTCTTAGGGGGGCTTCTGCACATACTTCAACTCATCTTTTTATCCTAGTTTTATGTTAGATTTCATATCTGTGCATGTCTTGTCCTCTCCTAAAGGTGTTGGTGCTCTGCTTTTCATGTGGTTCTTCTGAGTTGGACTGCTGTAAAACATCTTATAGAAGTAAATTTGCATGCTACCTAAGGCAACACTCTACTCTGGTTACAATGCCAATTATTATCTCATAATTCTTCTCCTATTATAGTTAATGTATATAAATGCTACCAAATGTCTGATTAATATTACATAATTTGCTCACTTTTAGTGTTCTCATAAGAATTAGTGATTTTTATTACATTTTTTATTTTTTAAAAATGCTCCATTGGTAGAGTTTATAAGAAGTGTTAGGTGAGCATACATTTGAATGATATTTAAAAAACACTGAAATATCAAAACATTTCAAAGGAAATACTTAAATAGGCTCAAATAAATATTTCAAAAATCCAGACACCTTTTCTTTGAGTAGCAACTAAAAACATTCTTCCTTTAGGTAAATTTGGAATTGGAGAAAATGAACCATGTACATATGGAAAAATGCAGACTAATCTTCTATAGGTCAATTCTATTATGTTTTAGTCATTAAGTGGTAAATAATTATTACATCAGAAGGTACTGAGAAAGGGGAGAGAAAATAGTGCTTCATTAATTCATAAATTCAGTAATCACTTTTAAGCTTCTTCAATTATTTAAGATTATTTAAATACTATTTTCTCATTTAATTTAATATTATAACTTAAATTTAATTAACCAAAAGATAGTAAATCATTAGTTTTAGACATAGTATTCATCAGTTGCAATTAACACCCAGGGCTTATTACATTAAGTGTCCTCCTTAATTCCAGTCACCCAGTTACTGCATCCCCCCACCCACCCTCATTCCAGAACCCTTAGCTTGTTTTTAAGAGTCCAGAGTTTCTCATGGTTTGTCTCCCTCTCTGATTTCTTCCCATTCAGTTTTCCCTCCCTCCGTCTATGATCCTTTGCACTATTTCTTATATTTCACATGTGAGTGAAACCATATGATGATAACTGTCTTTCTCTGATTGACTTATTTCATGTAGCATAATCCCCTCTAGTTCCATCCATGTCGATGTATATGGTATGTATTCACCTTTGTAATGGCTGAGTAATATTCCATTGTACATACAAACCACATCTTCTTTATCCATTCATCTGTCACTGAACATCTCAGCTCCTTCTACTAAGATGTCCATCTGTCAATGGACATCTTAGCTCCTTCTAATAGTTTGGCTATTGTGGACACTGCTGCTATGAACGGTGGGGTGCAGGTACCCCTTCTTATCACTATATCTGTATCTTTGAGATAAATACCCAGTAGTGCAATTACTGGGTCCTAAGGTAGCTCTATTTTTAACTTTTTGAGGAACCTCCATACCGTTTTCCAGAATGACTGCAGCAGCTAATATTCCCACCAACAGTGTAAAGAGTACCTTTTCTCCACATGCTTGCCAACAATTGTTGTTCCCTGTCTTGTTATTTTTTTCAATTGTAACCAGTACAAGGTGGTATCTCATTGTGGTTTTCATTTGTGTTTCTGTGATGGCCAATGATGTGGAGCATTTTATCCTGTGTCTTTGGCCATTTGCATGTATTCTTTGGAGAAGTGTCTGTTCATGTCCTCTGCCCATTTCTTGACTGGATTCATTGTCTTTTCGGTGTTGAGTTTGAGTTCTTTATAGATAGTGGATACCAACCATTTATCTGATATACTACTGGCAAATATCATCTCCCATTCAGTATGTGGCCTTTTATTTTTGTTGATGGTTTCCCTTGCCATGCAGAATTTTTTTTTGATGAATTCCCAATAATTAATTTTTGCCTTTGCTCCCCTTGCCTTTAGAGATATGTCTTGCAAAAAGTTGCTGCAGCTGAGGTCAAAGAAGTTGCTGTCTGTGTTCTCCTCTAGAATTTTGATGGTTTCTTGTCTCAATTTTAGGATTTTCACCTATTTTGAGTCTATTTCTGTGAATTGTGTAGAGAGTGGTCCAGTTTCATTTTTCTGCATGTGGCTGCCAAATTTTCCCAGCACAATTTGTTGAAAAGACTGTCTTTTTTTCATTGAATGTTCTTTCCTGCTTTGTGGAATATTAGTTGACCATAGAGTAGAGGATCCATTTCTGGGCTATATATTTGTTCCATTGATCTATGTGTCTGTTTTTGTCCCAGCACAATGTTGTCTTGATGATCACTGCTTTTTATTATAGCTTGAAGTCAGATGCCACTAGCTTTGGTTTTTGTTTTCAACATTTCCCTGGTGATTCAGGGTTTTTTCTGGTTCCATACAAATTTTAGCAATGTTTGTGCCAGCTCTGTTGAAATTGTCAAAGGTCAAGCAGAGAAAGTCAATTGTCATTTAGTTTCACTTACTTATGGAACATAAGGAATAGCATGGAGGATATTAGGAAAAGAAAAGGAAAAATGAAGGGAGAAAATCAGATGGGGAGATGAACCATGAGAGACTGTGAACTCTGAGAAATACTCTGAGGGTTTTAGAGGGGAGAGGATGGGGGATATGTTGGCCTGGTGATGGGTATTAAGTAGGGCATGTATTGCATGGAGCACTGGGTGTTATATGTAGACAATGAATCTTGGGACACTATATCAAATAACTAATTATGTACTGTATGGTGACTAACATAAAATATTAAAAAATTTAAAAAAAACTTTAAAAATGTCAATCGCTTTTTGATAGGGATTGCATTGCATGTGTAGATTACTATGGGCAGCATAAACATTTTAACGATATTTAATTCATTAACATTATTAAATTTTGGGGATCTCTTTCTAGATTTCAGTTATGGTGTGGATATTTCTATCAATCTGTTTCTTTCAAAGGTATAGTAGATAGCACATTTTTCCTTCTCTGCAGTATAGGATTTTATATTGGATGACTTTTCTTTTTGTTTCTTTTCTTTTTTCTTTTCTCTTTTTTTTCTTCCTTTTTTAAAGTAGGGATTTTTTTTTATTATGTTCAGTTAACCAGGATATAATACATCATTAGTTTTTGATGTAATGTTCAATGATTCATTGGTTGCATATAACACCTATTTCTCATCACAACACACACCCTCAATAATACCCATCACCCAATTACCTAATACCCCCATCTCCCTCCCCTTTGTAATCCTCAGTTTCTTTCCAGAGTTCAGTATTTCATGGATAACATTTCAAAATGGGAAGGAAAGAACTAGTTTTTCATTTATTTCTTTTAATTTTATTTTATATTAAGTTTTCATTTAGTTATTTAACATACAGTTTAATACTAATATCAGGTGTGCAATTTAATATTCCAAACTTACATACAACACTAGTACTTATCACATGTGCAGTCCTTGGCCTAGTTTTTTATTTGAAATTTGGAGCTGGAAAATTCTTTGGAAATGACTTAGTAAAATTTCTTTAGGAAACTGATATCTGGAGAATGTAGGTATATAGCCTAAATTGTAGGTCCAGTTGTAAGAACCCGAACTATATTCCAGGGCCCCTGGACCATCTATGCATGGAGCTATGCTAGGCTTCATGCTCTTAGCGGTCTGAAAATGTTCTGACTGGTTTCAGTGATGTTTTATTGCTGGCAGACACTGGTTGTGGTGGGTGAGCTAAACACAGCCAAGCCTTCAATAAAAGCACTACAAAAGCTGTTGCATGGTAGATAAAATTCTTAACCAATGACACAATACATATTGGAATACCTGGCTACTAGTTAATGAGGAAAATAGATCTGCTTCCATTTAGTTAAGCAGAATTATCAGTTGCAAACCAGAGTTAACCTTTCTGAGGCTTTCTTTCTGAAATACTTCATTCCTTTCAAACTTGTCAGATTTCTTGGGGAGTACCGTGTGTCAAATAATAGGGAGTTGCTTTCCAACTAAAATATGTTGAAGTACAAGAAAAGCAATAAATAAAGCAGAAAAGGAGGGAACTGATCGTGAAAGCTACACATTCATTTCACCTCCATTGTTTTTCTTTTCTTTTCTTCTTTCTTCTTTTTTTTGAAGTGTTTATTATTTTTGAAGTGTTTCTTAAAGTTTATTAAGGAAGAGGAAAACATAAATGAAAGAATAATCTCTCCAGAGTGAGAGGGGTTTGAATGGGTTGTCATGAGAGCTTCTAGTGAAAGTCCTTCATTGAGAACTGACTGGGAGGCTTGTGACCCTGAGTTTCTGGTGCCAACTTGGTTTAAGCATGGAGTATTGCTACAGTGTAATCATAGCAAATAGCCAAACTTCAATGAGTTAAGTCACTAGGTGTGTTATAAAAAGTTCAGTTCCATTGTTTTCAAGAAATTCTGTCTCATTTAATGTCAATGGCACCCAATTTCTGTTTCTGTGAAATTTGAGCTAATATATATTTTTTTCTTTTTAAGTTTTGAAAGATCAAATTCTAATATTATTTTAGATATTCTTAACAAATGTAATTGCTTTCCATCCTCATTATATCCATGTTTTTCTTTTTTTACTTTCCCCAGTTCTGATTTTCTGTTCTTCACATACATAAGCACACTCTCTTGTTAAATATGCTAAGGTACATAGGATTGATAATGTGTAAAATTAATATGCCAGCTACAAGGATGGAAAGTAAACTTTATTATGACAATTAGAAAAAGGATAAATAGGTATAGGTAGCAATTAAAATAACAATTATGCAGCATTACACACTTATTAGAATGGCTACAATTCAAAATACTGACAATACCAAATGCTAGTGAGATACAGGAACTGTTGTCATTCATTGCTGGTAGGAATGAAAACTAATACATCTACTTGAAGAGATCATCTGGTGGTTTGCTAAAGAAACAAAGAGTCTTACCATATAATCTAGTAATTGTGTTTCTCATGATTTACCCAACTGATTTGGAACCTTGAATTTACACAAAAGCCTGCAAGTGAATGTTTATAGCAGCTTTTTTCATAATCGTCAAAAACTTAGGATTAATCAAAATATCTAGATGAACAGATATAACTACACTATATTTAAATGATAGAATAATATACAACAATAAAAAATTGAGGTATCAAGTCATGAAAAGATAGGAAGGAATTTTCAACATATAATACTAATTGAAAGAAGAAAATATGAAAAAGCTACATATTATATGATTCGTTATATGACATTCTTGAAAAGGAATATCTATGGAATAAATAAAATGATTCATGATTTCCAAGTGCTAAGGAAGAGGAAAGAATGAATAGGCAGAACACAAAGTGTTTTAGGACACTGAAACTATTCTGTACAATGCTGTGGTAGGAGTTATGTGACATTGTGCATTTGAAAAATCCATAGAACAAAATGAGTGAATCCTAATGTAAACTATTGACTGTAGGTAATAGTAATATGTGAAATTAGTTCATCAATTGTAACAAATAAAACTCACTAATACAAGTTGTTCATAATAGGGGTAAGAGAAAGAATATATGACAGTTCTCTGTACCATCTGCTAAACTTTCAGTAAACCTGGGAATAAATCTAACCAAAGAGGTAAAGGATCTGTAATCAAGGAACTACAGTAAACCAAAACCAAAACAAAAACCAAACCAAAACAAAACAAAACAAACAAACAAAAAAACCTAGAATATCAATTTACTAATTAAAAAAAAAAAAAACTTCTTACAAACCATGTAACCCTCTGATACTGAATTTCACTCAAGAAATCAGGGTAACCTGATTAAGTCAGTTAAGCATCCGCCTTTAGCTCAGGTCACGATTTCAGTGTCCTGGGATCCAGCATATTGGACGCCCTGCTTAGCAGGGAGTCTGCTTGTCCATCTCCCTTTGTTCCTTCCCTGGCTTCTGCATGTGCTCTCTCTATCTCTCTCTCAGATAAATAAAGTATTAAAAAAAGAAATCTTTAGAAGCTGCCACCAAGATATAGTAGAGCATTGTAGAAATAGAGTGGATTGAGCATTAAAACAAAATTTAATTAATTAGACTGATTTGTAGGATTTGGTTGTGTGCATTTAGGGAATGAGGAACAACAAGATTAACATATTTTTGAAAAGAAAAGTTAATTAAGATAACACAGACCAAATTCTATTTTGTTTCACTTGGGTCAATGGCGTATTTCCTTGGAACTCCACAATCCAAGTAAGCATAATTTCCCCTATTGAATATGTAAGCAGGTACTGGAAATATGTGTGTAAAGGATAAATAAATGATCTATAATTCCCCGTGTTCTTTATTCTTCTCCACACTAGGAGAAAACAATATTTTATTTTTTAATTAATTAATTAATTAACACATGAAAATATGTTCATCATCATTAGCCCTCAGGGAGTTTTAAATCAAAACAACACTCAGATACCACCTTATACCAGTTAGAATGGTCAAAATTACAGGACAAGAAACAAGTGTTGGAGAATATTTGGAGAAGGGGGAACCCTTTTATGCTGTTGGTTAGGATGCAAGTTGTTGCAGCCACTTTGGAAAACGGTGCAAAGATTCCTTAAGACATTAAAAATAGAGCTTCCCTTATGACCCTGCAATTACACTACTGGGTATTTACACCAAAGATACAGAAGTAGTGAAAAGAAGGGCCATCTGTACCCCAATGCTCATAGCAGCAATGGCCACAGTCGCCAAACTGTGGAAAGAGCCAAGATGTCCTTCAACAGATGAATGGATAAAGAATATATGGTCTGTATATACAATGGAGTGGACTGCCTAGATCAGAAAGGATGAATACCCAGTGTTTGTATCAACATGGACAAAACTGGAGGAGATTATGCTGAGTGAAATAAGTCAAGCAGAGTCAATTACCATATGGTTTCACTTACTTGTGGAACATAAGGAATAACATGGAGGATATTAGGAGAAGGAAAGGAAAAGTGAGTTGGGGGGAATTTGAGAGGGAGACAAAGCATGAGAGACTGTGGACTCTGTGAAACAAACTGTGGCTTTTGAAGGGGAGGGGAGTGAGGGAATGAATGAGTTTGCTGGTGGGTATTAAGGAGGACATGTATTGCATGGAGTACTGGGTGTGCTGCATAAACAATGAATCTTGGGCCACTGAAAAAAATAAAATTAAAAATAAAATTAATGATGTATTTTGTGGTGACTAACAACACAATAAAAAAAAACTTTATATATATTTACAAAAATTGACTAAATAATTCTGAATAAAGATAATGTAAAAAATATTCAGAAAACTACACTCAAAATTAAGTATAAGGATATTTACAATTACACAATTTATCTGTGCCACAATTAAAGCAATATATGTATCAAAACCGAAGCATATAGATTCTGGACACTAGTCCTTTATCTGATATGTCATTTGCAAATATCTTCTCCCATTCTGTCAGTTGTCTTTTGATTTTGTTAACTGTTTCCTTTGCTGTGCAAAAGCTTTTGATCTTGATGAAATCCCAATAGTTCATTTTTGCCCTTGCTTCCCTTGCCTTTGGCGTTGTTCCTAGGAAGATGTTGCTGCAGCTGAGGTCGAAGAGGTTGCTGCCTGTGTTCTCCTCAAGGATTTTGATGGATTCCTTTCGCACTTAGTGTCCAGAATCTATAAAGAACTTAGCAAACTCAACACCCAAAGAACAAATAATCCAATCAAGAAATGGGCAGAGGACATGAACAGACATTTCTGCAAGGAAGACATCCAGATGGCCAACAGACACATGAAAAAGTGCTCCATATCACTCGGCATCAGGGAAATACAAATCAAAACCACAATGAGATATCACCTCACACCAGTCAGAATGGCTAAAATAAACAAGTAAGGAAATGACAGATGCTGGTGAGGATGTGGAGAAAGGGGAACCCTCCTACACTGTTGGTGGGAATGCAAGCTGGTGCAGCCACTCTGGAAAACAGCATGGAGGTTCCTCAAAATGTTGAAAATAGAACTGCCCTATGACCCAGCAATTGCACTATTGGGTATTTACCCTAAAGATACAAACGTAGTGATCCAAAGGGGCACGTGCACCTGAATGTTTATAGCAGCAATGTCCACAATAGCCAAACTATGGCAAGAACCTAGATGTCCATCAACAGATGAATGGATCAAGAAGATGTGGTATATATACACAATGGAATACTAGGCAGCCATCAAAAGAAATGAAATCTTGCCATTTGCGACAACATGGATGGAACTAGAGCGTATCATGCTTAGCGAAATAAGTCAAGCGGAGAAAGACAACTATCATATGATCTCCCTGATATGAGGAAGTGGTGATGCAACATGGGGGCTTAAGTGGGTACGAGAAGAATCAATGAAACAAGATGGGATTGGGAGGGAGACAAACCATAAGTGACTCTTAATCTCACAAAACAAACTGAGGGTTGCTGGGGGGAGGGGGTTTGGGAGAAGGGGGTGGGATTATGGACATTGGGGAGGGTATGTGCTTTGGTGAGTGCTGTGAAGTGTGTAAACCTGGTGATTCACAGATCTGTACCCCTGGGGATAAAAATATATGTTTATAAAAAATTTAAAAAATAAAATAATTCAGACCCCCCCAAAAAAAAAAATTTAAAAAAAAAAAAAAAAAAAAAAAAAAAAAAAACAAAAAAACAAAAAACCGAAGCATAGGTTAAATATAAGGGAGCACAGCCATAGTGTAGAACACCCTGGGAACACTGAATTCTACCTTAGGAAGAATATTTCACATCAAAGACACTTCATATAAAATACTTTATGAATAATATAAATTGTCAAATTATATGAGATACATACACATACCCTTGCATATATATGTGTTTATATGTAAATGTTATATGTATGTATTATATTTATCTATGTATGCATACACATGTTTGAAATGCAATTTTGTAAGGATGACCTTCTATATATGTTTTTGGCACCTATTTCTGGATATTAAGAAAGCTTGTAAATTTCGGGGGGAATCTTTTAAATTTTTAAACATTTTCTTATTTTTCCCAGTGTATGCATTGCCTTTATACACAAATATAATAATTATTATTAGACTGCCAATAAAATGCTAAAATAAATAACATGAATTGGGCTATTTTTCATCTTTTTTTAATGTCTTTTCACAATAGTCCCCCACATTTCTGTAGGAGGAAAACCTGCTAGAGGAAATTTCTGATGAAATTCTAAGAAAATCAGGGACTTGCATTTGTGAGTCCAGTGATTGAAACACTTTTCTCAAAGCCCTTATGACACTAGGGCTCACTCTCTTCTACCCCATGAAACACTTCTAATTAACTGTGACATATCTGTCTCATTAATATCTGCTGCAATCCATAGGGAAGAGACCTGCTCTTTCCAAGTGCACTTCATTTCATTGCTTTCTCACAAAATTATTTAAGCTCCTGCTTCTTCTCACCCTAGGCTTTCCCCTTGGCACCCAGGAACCCAAACACAGAACACCCAGAGAAGATTCAGCATTCTTTAATGGTCTGCAGCTTTCTTCCTGCCTTCTCACTCTTTCACAATTGTTTTTCTTTGGTTTCTGGGTATTTTCTTGTAAAGATAGGAAGCAAGAATTAACATACTTTTGTAGAAAGCTGGAAATTTGTATGATTTGTCCTGGCAATGCAAAACATTTCAGGGATTTTAGGATGACATTCTTTTAATACTTCCTTCTGTAGAGTTATATTGCAAAAGAGCTCTTAATAAATTGCACATCTCTCTTTGTGCTAATTCCAATATCATTTGCTAAGAATAATTATAGTCTATAGTTCAGGAAATTCAAGTTCATAAATCCAAATTCAATACCCCTGTGTGCTAGGCTTTCATACAGAGGACACCTAGATGTACAGATTGGCAAGATCTTGAAAGTTTTCCCATTGTAGATATCCTTTACTAAAAATAACCTTGTGTTTTTTTTTTTTGTCAACATAAACTAGAGGATAATTTAAATCTACTCATCTTTATCATTTATTTATCTTCCAGTAACATATCACCTCCATTGCCTAGAAAGTTTTTGTTCATTCCTCATTCTTTTCTTAGTTGTTATTGCTGTTATTGCTGTTGTTGTTATTTACTAAATTTCATATGACCATCTCTACCTTTTAACAATGCATCCTACTCTGAATGGCTATCTGGAGAGGATTCCACTCTGAGTAAGTGACAAGATTATCTTTCTTTAGTTGGACCTAAGTTTAGTATAGAATTAGGCATAGGATGGGGCGCCTTGGTAGCTCAGAGGGTTAATCCTCTACTTCCAGCTCAGGTCAGGATCCCAGGGTCTTGTGATCAAGCCCACATCAGGCTTTCTGCTCAGCAGGGAGCCTGTTTCTCCCTCTCTCTGCCTGCTTCTCTGCTTACTTGTGATCTCTTTCAAGCAAATAAATAAAATCTTAAAAAAATAAAATTAGACATAGGGTGATTTTCTTTATATTGATGATGTGCCTTACCTTCCTAATTTATGCATACCAAAAAATGTGTCTAGCAAGCTGTTTTTAATACATAGCATTCAGATTGCATGGCTGAGAAAAGTATTGAAGAATGGGGGTGATGAGGCCAAACATGATATTGGGCAAATGAATAAATCATTCTGAAAGTTTCTGTAAATCAAATTATTGGCTTTAATAGTTTGAAGTTTTTCTAAACAATGCGAAATTATTGTTCAAATTTAAGCAATTCAGTGAATCATCTAAGCTTTTAGATTATCTAGAACAACTCTGTTTATTCCTCATTTCTTATTACCTTAATGAAAACCCAGGTCTGTTGAAATTTTCAAGAAACTCACAGATGACAAATCAAATCCTGATGAGCGCTTAGCCTAGTTCTTCAAAGGAGACTTTAAGTATTTGAAGAATAAGGAAATTACTGGACTTCCTCAGTATTTCCTAGGGTTCTGAGTGAATCAACTCTCTTTATATGATGTAAATAAAACTTAAGCAAGTTAAACATAAGGAAACAGAGGAAGGGTTGTCTAAAACTCATGGGCTTCAAATCTCATGTGCAAGGTTAGTGAGGTAATGACTGCTCAATGTCCCCCACCCAACTACAATGAGAAGTGGACTGTCTGTTTATTCTGGGAAATTACCCAGAGTGTGCATTGCAAATAACCAATTGTCATGGTGCTATTGAATAGAATAGTTCAGAGAATCTTCTTTTCTATAAAATACCTTTTTATGTCTGTGTGTATATGATCTTTGCAAAATATTTCCTGCTCTCTTTTTTTTCTTTTTCTAAAGATTTAGGGGAAAATTGGCCTTGTGAATTAGAAAGGATACAGACAATATTACTTGGAATACACAGAGAGGCTAAATGAAAAACTTGCATTTAGTCTTGGTTTTTGGGCACCAATAAAAAAAAGCTTCCTATTTTCCTGCTGGGGTTCTCCACTACCACCACCACTGGCATGATTGCTTTTGTATACTTGACCTTTTGTTACAGAAAAGGACACTGAAGTTTGGGAAGTGGAGGTGCTTGCCTTAACAACACATAGACAGATTCCCATAGGCTCTCTGACTTCAAGCCAAGAGCTCTTGGATGAAAATGTTTTTACATATCATTTTTCCATAAATACCTTTAAAGGTTGTACTGGTGCCTATATTCTTCAATTCCAGTCTGGAAGAGGTTCTCAAGTTTTCTTGTTGTTTTTTGTTTGTTTGTTTTTATGCCAATCATACCATAAAATGAACTTCAATCAGAAACCATGGGTCTCTGTAGATGTGGTTATCCAGGTATGTGATCTCTTCAGGGGCTCAGGCACGGGGCGGGTATATGTTTGACAAAAAAATGTGCTTCTAAGTCACTCCTTCAAGTGATGTTCTAAAAAAAAATAAATAATTGCTGAAATTGTCTAATTACATTGACATTTAATTGTCTATGAATCTTACTTTAATATGATTTTATTATTAATGATTACAACATTTTGAGATACTATGCCAAATTTAGGAGTACACAGAAGATTTAGGGATAAATGTAAAGTTTTGTATTTAGCTTCAAAACTGCACAACTATGAATTGCCCTGGCTTGAGAGATTATTATGTAAGGATTCAACCAGACGACTTTAAATGTGTACAGAATGTGCCCAAAGTGTGATGTATCAATATAAGAACAGAAAAATAATATTTCTAGAGTATTCTGCACTGAATAAACTTCACCTGAAGTAATTGTTGAAATTTAGATATTGCATTTTGACATGAACATTGCCAAAGATCATCTCAAGTTATTACCTGGAACCTGAGCATTTTGGCAAGGTCTTCATGAATGTATACAAGAACAAGAAAGCATAACTTGGCACAGAGAAGCATGAAGAAAGTCTAATCACATTCATATTATGAAAGGCTTAAAGTTAAAAAAGGAAAAAGCTGCTTCTGAGCAGATCTAGAGGGCAAGAAGGAGGTTCCACGGGGCAATTTTTAATCCAAGTTAGCACAGAGCTTCCTAGCAATGGTGCCATTCCACTGGAAAAAAAAAAAAAAAAAACATAGAGTCTGCTCTTTCATTGGGCAGGAAGTTCACAAGTGGCCATGTAGAATTAGGAAAATGCTGCACCTTAAAACTTAGAGATTCTATTGTAACTTGATTCAAAAGATGCTCCCAATGATCATCCCAGGCTGGAGCATGAATCATATCCTAACTTCAGTTAGGCGGGAGAAGTAACTTCAAATATCTGTACTAAACTAAATATGTACCCCTTACAAAATAAGAAAGAATACTTATTTATAAATGTCATGATAGCATAAACACATTGCTTTTCTTTCAATTTGTGATATAGTGTAAAAATTAGTAATTTAAGTAAATTTTGAAGATAATTTCATCCAATAAAGTCATGCAAATTTTATCCAATAAGTTTGTGTTCTTATAATTTCTAGGCTGAGCATATGTATTCTTCTCATAGATATTTTGATTCTCTTCAGGCTTAAAAGTGATGCATATATTTCTGAAAATTTATGCTAAAGGCCATTTCCTATAATTGAAGAGAAAGTTAGAGAAAAAATATAGAATTTAACAGCTGAAGTAGTTTTGCCAGGGTTACCAGAGCCCATTGAATTGAAGCTCAGGAGTATTTTACAAATCAAATTCGTGCATTTTAGTTCAATATACAGATTGCTTGAATAATAAATTGGAGATTCTTACATACTTACCAATAGTTTTGAACTAACATATATGGATAAAACATTGGCATTTTGCTTTGCATTTTATAAAATATATTCACCTAAGAGTTTCTCATTTGATCCATAGAGCAACCCTGCATATTATATTATTTAAATTTAATATAAATGGAAACTGAGGCTGAGTTTGGGAAGAGAAGCCAAAGCAACAGAATACATTAATGTCAGGGAAAGAACTCACTTCATCTGATTTTAAATTTTGCTTTACTCTATGTCTACTACATCATTTCAGAAGGAAATACCTATATAAAGTTACATAATATTTATTTCTGATATTTTCTGATCATTTTTATTTGTGCTAAACATAACAAAGCAATACAATCTCTGTTCAACATAACTTTACTATATATATATGAATATATATTATATATGTATATAACACATATATACACAATTGTACAATTATTGTATAATTATATTGCATGTAATACAATATATATAAAATAATATATATATATATATATATATATATATATATATTCAACAAATACAGTTCCTTCTCATTATCCTTCCTCATAGTAAGAGAGTAGATGATAAATTTAACCAAATGGGACTTGCCTTTGACCAAGTAGACCTTTGTTGTTGTTGCTGTTGCTATTGTTGTTTTGTTGTTTTAGCTTCAGAGGTAGACTTTAGTGATTCATCAGTTGAAAATAACACCTGGTGCTCAATACATTACATGCCCTCCTTAATGTCATCACACAATTATCCCCTATGTCCTTACTCCTTTCCAGCAACTTCAGTTTGTTTCCTAGAATTAAGAGTCTCTTATGGTTTGTCTCCCTCTCAATTTTCATCTTATTTTTATTTTCTCTTCCCTTCCCTTAATGTTTATATGTTTTGTTTCTTAAATTCCACATATTAATTTTCTCCCATAAAATTTCATCATTTCATATATATGTATATATATTCAAATATATAGATAGATAGATATAGATAGATAGATATAATACAAATTATTTATCCACTGAATTATTGATGGACATGTGGGCTTTTTCCAGATTTTGGCACTGCTAGGTATTTACCTGACGGATGCAAACATAGTGACTTGAAGAGATACATGCTCCCCAATGTTTATAGCAGGGATGTCCACAATAATTAATTAGACATTTTTATATACAAAAAAAAGAAGAAGGCCAATCAGATGAAAACTAGAGAAGACTTAATGTTTGCCTTTGTTACTGGTAGGAAGATAGATGAGATAGGAAAAAAGAAAAAACTTGAGGGACAGAATATTTTTAAAAGATTTTAGAATGCATGTAAATGGTGAACAAATAAATCTACTAGACCATGGAAAGCAATACCTCATCTCTCTGTTACTGGGATCTTACAACATGATAAAAGTTAGACCCAAAATGTGGGAGGTGTGGAAACAGAATTCTACTTATTAGAATATATATAGGCTATTCTATAAACTTGACATTTTCCAAGAGATACATATGTTAATGTGTTCCTTTAATGAAATTAGAAAGGTAGAAGAAAAATGAGGCAGATTGAAAATAATGAAATGATACATAGTGTCAGGGAAATTTATGAAATTTAGCTCAAAGCTCTTAAAATTAGCACCAAAAGAAGAAGATAAACAAGAAAAAAATAAGAGTTTATCCTATTAAAAATAAGCAGTTATGATTATAATAATTTATGTGATGTATTTTGAGTTATGACATTTTTATTAACCACATTAATGAATACATATAGTTAAAATTTAATAGATTCACATTGTCGGTGCATTTCATTTGACAAGTAATTTAAATGCCTAGGTTTTTTAGAATGTAGGTGAGTACACAGTGATTCAAACATTGCTTGGTCCAAAAATCTCTGCCATTAACAGCATATGTGACCATTAGAGCATCACTCATAATTCTGCCATCAGTGAGAAAGGTTTATTGTGAAGCTCAGTAAATCAATAGATATGAAGCACTTGGCACAAAGTAAACTCTTCAAAATTATCATTATTTTTAGGTTTTATTTATTACCAAAGAAAGAGAGAGGGAGAGAGAGAGAACAAGCAGAAAAAAGGAATGGCAGAGGAGAAGATAAGGATTCAATCCCAGGACCCTGGAATCATGACCTGAAGGCATATGCTTAACCAACTATGCCACTGAGATGTCCATTCACAATTCTTCTTTTTTTTCCCAGAATAACAGTATTCATTATTTTTGCACCTCACCCAGTGCTCCATGCAATCCGTGCCTCTATAATACCCAACACCTGGTACCCCGACATCACACCCCCCACCCCTTCAAAACCCTTAGGTGGTTTTTCAGAGTCCATAGTCTCTCATGGTTTACCTTCCCTTCCAATTTTCCTGAACTCCCTTCTCTTCTTTAACTTCCCATGTCCTCCATGCTATTTGTTATGCTCCACAAATAAGTGAAATCATATGATAACTGACTCTATCTGCTTGAGTTATTTCACTCAGCATAATCTCTTCCAGTCCCACCCATGTTGCTACAAAAGTTGGGTATTCGTCCTTTCTGATGGAGTCATAATACTCCATAGTGTATATGGACCACGTCTTCCTTATCCATTCGTCCATGGAAGGGCATCTTGGTTCTTTCTAGTTTGGCAACCATGGCCATCACTGCTATAAACATTGGGGTACAGATGGTCCTTCTTTTCACTACATCTGTATCTTTGGGGTAAATATCCAGTAGTGCAATGGCATGGTCATAGGGAAGCTCTATTTTTAATTTCTTGAGGAATATCCACACTGTTTTCCAAAGGGGCTGCACCAACTTGCATTCCCACCAACAGTGTAAGAGGGTTCCCCTTTCTCCACATCCTCTCCAACACATGTTGTTTCCTGTCTTGCTAAATTTGGCCATTCTAACTGGTGTAAGGTGATATCTCAATGTAGTTTTCATTTGAATCTCCCTGACGGCTAGTGATGATGAACATTTTTTCATGTGTCTGATAGCCATTTGTATGTCTTCATTGGAGAAGTGTCGGTCCATATTTTCTGCCCATTTTTTGATATGATTGTCTGTTTTGTGTGTGTTGAGTTTGAGGAGTTCATTATAGATCCTGGAGATCAACCTTTTGTCAGTACTGTCATTTGCAAGTATCTTCCCCCATTCCGTGGGTTGCCTCTGTTTTTTTGACTGTTTCCTTTGCTGTGCAGAAGTTTTTGATTTTGATGAAGTCCCAAAAGTTCATCTTCGCTTTAGTTTCCTTTGTCTTTGGAGACATATCTTAAAAGAAGTTGCTGTGGTTGATATCGGACAGGTTACTGCCTGTGTTCTCTTCTAGGATTCTGATGGATTCTAGTCTCACGTTGAGATCTTTTATCCATTTTGAGTTTATCTTTGTGTATAGTGTAAGAGAATGGTCGAGTTTCATTCTTCTAAATATAGCTGTCCAGTTTTCCCAGCACCATTTATTGAAGAGACTGTCTTTTTCTCCACTGTATATTTTTTCCTCTTCTGTCAAAGATTATTTGACCATAGAGTTGAGGGTCCATATCTGGGCTCTCTACTCTGTTCCACTGGTCTATGTGTCTGTTTTTATGATGGGACCATGCTGTCTTGGTGGTCACAGCTTTGTAGTAAAGCTTGAAGTCAGGTAACATGATGGTCCCAGTTTTATTTTTGTTTTTCAACATTTTTTTAGCGATTCGGGGACTCTTGTGATTCCATACAAATTTTTGGATTATTTGCTCCAGCTCTTTGAAGAATACTGGTGGAATTTTTATCGAAATAGCATTAAAAGTATAGATTGCTCTAGGCAGTGTCGACATTTTAACAATGTTTATTCTTCCAATCCAAGAACATGGAATGGTCTTCTATCTTTTTGTGTCTTCTTCAATTTCTTTCATGAGTGTTCTGTAGTTCCTCGAGTAGAGATCCTTTACCTCTTTGGTTAGGTTTATTCCCAGGTATCTTATGGTTCTTGTTGCTATAGTAAATGGAATCGATTCTCTAATTTCCCTTTCTGTATTTTCACTGTTAGTGTATAAGAAACCCACTGATTTCTGTACATTGACTTTGTATCCTGCCACGCTGCTGAATTGTTGTATGAGTTTTAGTAGTTTGGGGGTAAAGTTTTCTGGGTTTTCCATATAAAGAATCATGTCATCTGCAAAGAGAGAGAGCTTGACTTCTTCATTATCAATTTGGATACCTTTTATTTCTCTTTGTTGTCTGATTGCTGTTGCTAGGACTTCTAATACTATGTTGAACAAAAGTGGTGAAAGTGGGCATCCTTGTCTTGTTCCTGATCTCAACGGGAAGGCTGCAAGCTTTTGCCCATTGAGGATGATATATGCTGTGGGTCTTTCATAGATAGATTTGATGAGGTTCAGGAATGTTCCCTCTATCCCTATACTTTGAAGCGTTTAATCAGGAACGGATGCTGGATTTTGTCAAATGCTTTTTCTGCATCACTTGAGAGGACCATGTGGTTCTTCTCTCTTCTCTTATTAATTTGTTCTATCACACTGATTGTTTTGCGAGTGTTGAACCATCCTTGTAGCCCAGGGATGAATCCCACCTGCTCATGGTGGATAATGTTTTTAATGTGATGTTGGATCCTGTTTGCTGGGATCTTGTTGGGAATCTTATCATCCATATTCATCAGGGATATTGGTCTGAAATTCTCCTTTTTCATAGGGTCTTTGCCTGTTTTGGGCATCAAGGTAATGCTGGCTTCATAGAAAGAGTCAGGAAGTTTTCCTTCTGCTTCAATTTTTTGACACAGCTTCAGGAAAATAGGTGTTATTTATTCTTTGAACGTATGGTAGAATTCCCCATGGAATCCATCAGGTCCTGGGCTCTTGTTTTTTGGGAGGTTTTTGATCACCAGTTCAATCTTGTTACGAGATATTGGTCTATTCAGGTTGTCAATATCTTTCTGGTTCAATTTTGGGAGTTTATAATTTTCCAGGAAAGCATCCATTTTATCTAGGTTGCTTAGCTTATTGGCATATAACTGTTGATAATAACTTCTGATGATTGTTTCTACTTCCTTGGTGTTCATTGTGATCTCTCAGTTTTCAGTCATAATTTTATATATTTGAGCTTTCTCTCTTTCTTTTGGATTAGTGTCGCTAATGGTTTATTGATCTTATTGATTCTTTCAAAAAACCAGCTTCTACTTTAATAGATACGTTCTACTGTATCTCTGGTTTCTACCTCATCCATCTCTGCTCTAATCTTGATGATTTCCCTTCTTATATGTGTAGTTGGTTTTTTTTTGTTGTTGATTCTCCAGTTCTTTAAGGTGTAGAGACAGCTGGTGTGTTCTGGATTTTTTACTTTTTATGAGGGAGGCTTGGATGGCTATGTATTTCCCCTTAGAACCGCCTTTGCTGTATCCCATAGGTTTTGGACAGATGTGTCTTCATTCTCATTGGTTTCCATGAATTGTTTCAGTTCTTCCTTGATCTCCTGGCTGGTCCAAGCATTCTTAAGCAAGGTAGTCTTTACCTTCCAAGTGTCTGAGTTCCTTCTGAACTTTTCCTTGTGATTAAGCTCTAGTTTCAAAGCACTGTGATCTGAGAATGTTCTGAGAATAATCTCAGTCTTTTGGTATCATTTGAGTCCTGATTTGTGACCCAGTATGTGGTCTTTCTTGAGAAGGTTCCATGTGCCCTTGAGAAGAATGACTATTCTGTATTTTTAGGGTAGAATGTTCCGTATATATCTATGAGGTCCATGTGGTCCAATGTGTCATTCAATGCTCTTGTTTCTTTATTGATTTTCTGCTTTGATGATCTGTCTATTTCTGAGAGAGGTATGTTAAGATCTCCATTGATTATTGTATTCATATCAATATGACTCTGTCTTGATTAACAGTTTTCTTATGTAATTGGCTGCTCCCATATTGGGGGCATAGATATTTACAATTATTAGATCATCATGGTGGATAGTCCCTTTAAGAATGATGTAGTGTCCTTCTGTATCTCTGACTACAGTCTTTAGTTTAAAATCTAATTTTTCTGATATGAGAATCGATACCCTGTCCTTCTTTTGAGGCCCATTGGCATGAAAGATGCTTCTCCATCCCTTTACTTTCAGTCTGGGTGTATCTTTAGGTTCAAAATGGGTCTCTTGTAGACAACATATGGATGGGTCCTATAGTTTTAACCAGTCTGCAACCCTGTGACATTTTATGGGTGCATTTAGGCCATTCACATTGAGGGTGATTATTGATAGATATGTTTTTATTGACATCGTGTTACCTTTGAAGTTTTTCTTTCTGTAGATTGTCTCTATATTTCTGTTCAATGATATTCTTGAGCTTTTTCCTCCTTTAACGGCGCCCCCTTATAATTTCCTGCAGTATCGGCTTGGTGGTTGCATAGTCCTTTAGCCTTGCCGTCCTGGAAACTCTTTATGTCTCCATATATTTTGAATGTCAGTCTTGCTGGATAATGTATTCTTGACTGCATGTTTTTCTCATTCAGTGCCCTGAATATGTCTTGCCAGCCCCTTCTGGCTTGCCAGGTCTCTGTTGACAGGTCTGATGTTATTCTGATGGGCTTTCCTCTGTATGTAAGGATCTTCTTTGTCCTAGCTGGTTTCAAGAGTTTCTGCCTACAATTATAATTTTTCATTCTTATGACTAGGTGTCTTGAGGCCTTTCGAGAATCTGTAATCTGGGAAGGGAAGACTTTCAGGCCTCTAGTAAATGAATGATGGTTCCATTCATGAGATTCGGAAAATTTTCATGAAGAACTTGTTTCATGAAGAATTCTTTCTTCCTCCTCCCCTTCAGGGATTACAATAATTCTGATGTTGGAACGTTTCCTGGCATCATTTATTTCCCTGATTCTGTTTTCGTGGTTTCTAAGCTGTTCCAGGCTTCCTCCTGATCCTTTCTATCTGTTTGTCCTCCAGATCACTAATTCTATCTTCTCTCTCAGTTACCCTAGCTTTGAGTGAGTTTAGATTAGATGGGAACTCATTGACAGCATTGTGAAGCTCATCCCTGGTAGCTTTTAGCTCTTCCCTAATATTGAAAACATCATCTCTGGTCCTTTTCAGTTTGGCCCTAATCAATTCTGTTTGGTCACCCATGGCTTTCTCCAACCTAGATATTGCTTGGATAATTTTAGCCTGAATTTTCTTTCCGACATATTGTCTATGTTGATAGCCATTAGCTCTGTTGCAGTGGGTCCATCCTCTGTATTTTTTTTTCTGTTGGCTTTCCTCCTCCTAGTCATTTTGGTGAGAGATGGCTGAACGGGTGTAGCTGGGTGTATCGACTGTGGTGCAGTCCAGGTGCACCCTGGAATCCTTCTGAGCAATCAGGGTTCCCCACCCAAATGAGAAGAAAAAGAAAAGGAAAAGAAAAAAAAAGAGAGAGGGAGAGATAGGAAAGAAAGGTGAGATAAAAGAGAAGGTTCAGCCCAAATGGGCCCCAAGGTAAGATTTATGAAGTATACAAACAGAAACAGACAAACAAAAAGACTGATAAAAGTATATGACAAGAGAAAAAATTCATATGTATATATATTTACATATATATATATATATGCAAATAAAGGAAGAAACTCTTCAAAAAGAACCCCTAGTGTAAGATTTATATACTATCAGGACAAGTACAAAAACACAGAAATACTGGTGGAAGAAAAAGTTGAGAGAATGGTTGTAAATTCTCAGTGTGTGTGAGGAAGGTTGTTTTGATTCTTCCCGGATGTATCTTGAAAAAGGGCTCAACTTTCCTTTGATAAGGGGGGATTAGGAATCGGTTTACCTATAGGGGTGGCATTGATTGGGGAAAGGGGATTACCTTGATGTTTAACTTCTATATGAATATTAGAAAATAAAAATTAAAAAAGGAATAAACTAGACTAAAGTAAACTAAAATTAAAAAAAAGAAATTTAAAAAATAGTAATGCAAAAGGAAAACACAGGTGTATGTATCAAAAGTTCAGATTAGAAGGTTATTATGGAATTTGATGTACTGGACATCTCACTGTGATGGTAAATAGGTTAAAAAATTATCTATATAATAATAAAACATTAGCTATAAAAAATGAGCCAAAATAATGGGATTGAATTAATTTTAAAAATTATCCTGTGAAGTAGTGGTGGTTGTTCTCTTATGTCTTTTTTTATTTCCTCTTTCCTGGTTGGTTTTCTGGGTGAGGGGCCTGCCATGTGGGTTTTCTGTCAATGATGTTCTCTCAGTTAAGTCCTCCCGCCCCCCTCAAGGGGGTGGGCTCTGAGGAAACTGTTTTTTTTCAGGCTTTTGTTCTCTGGAGTTTTTTTTATATTTGTTCACTTTTGTTTTTCTGTCTTGCCTTGACCGCTTTTGATGGTTTTTGTAGGTTTAGAGGAAAGCAAACTGCACCTTGACCTCCCTCTTAGAGAGAAGCCTCAATTGGGCTGCAGAGCCCTAATAAATTCCCCCATTGGGGCTGGCAGAGCAGGTTCCCAGTCTCGGTCCCTAGGGACTCAGGATTTTTTGCTTGTACCCAAAACCACAACAGCAGCGGCTGTCTGGGCAGCTCCAGACTGCCAGGGAAGTTCAAAACAGTGATCACACACTGAGATTTTCCCTCTGGCCAGGGCTGGGAGTGCCTGGTCTTTCAGGTCGAGAGCACCTGGCTGGCGTTTGTGTGCACCTCTTTCAGGGGAGGGCGAGGGCAAGATTTGGACTCTGATGGCATGGCAGGGCACTCACGTGGGGACTGCAAAAAGGCTGTGCTTGTTGGCTGGCGAGGCTCCCAGCCACTCATGGGAGCCCGGGAGCCATGCACTCTCAGGCGCGCTGGTGGTTCAGGGACCAAGACCTGGTTTCTCTGCTGCACTCTCTCTGGCTCTGCACCAGGGGTGGCTGTCCTGGGTCTGGGGACTTAAGCCCAGACCCTAACACCCCGATTCCCACAATTTCCCCTGTGATCCTTTGCTCTTTTTGAGTGCTTTCTACCAGACTCCTGAGTTAATGCTGGTCCCCAGGCACAGGGCACTCTCGCGTTGGGATATTACTTTCCAATGGGTCACCTCTGTGGCTCCCTCCCCCTTTTGTGTATATTCCGATATCAGTCCAGCTTTCCCACTCCACTTTACCTGCCCACTGGCATCTTCTGCTCCAGTAGAGATCCAGACGTGTATAATTCTGATCTCAGGCTGATTTGTGGGTGATCGGAGTTCTTTGGAAGGTAATGAGCTCACTTTAGGGTACAGGTTGAAAGCATGCCTCCTCCTACTTCCCCACCATCTTGTCTCTCCCCCTTCACAATTATTCTTAATAGCTTTTTGTTTTCTGAGCTGTTCCCTAAAATGTTTATATTTTTAGAATATTTATAGGAACATAGTTTAGTTTAGTCACTTAACCTCAAAAACATATTGGTAAAATATATCTTGCCTTGACATATTTAATGTTAAAGGACATGAAAAATCATCCTTAACTTTAAAAAACTTTGTTGTAGATATTTCACAACTGTAGATTTACCATCACATGAAATTACATAAAACTATCAGTTTTTCTTAATTATTAATCACTATAAAAATTCAATTTCCAAAAATAATAGGTGGTTTATATCTTACCATATATATTTCTGTGCTATTTACTCTAATTGCTAATGCTAAATGCTAATACCTGACTAATGATGCTGCTTATCCTGATGCCAATTCTTCATCATCCTAAAATTAAATTTCTGTCTTAAAAATAAACTAAAGTAATTCTGCAAGAGTAACTTGCCTCTTTTTTCTGAGTTTGCAAGAATGGTTTCCATTTTATACTTTATTTTCTCCCATACAATTTCATCTGCAACACAGATGAACTGAAACCAAGAGGATACTCTTAATTCTTACAACCCATACAGCAGATCACTTATTTGTACCTAATGGCAGAGAAAAACTACTCGTAGTCAGTAATGAGATATTTTTAATTGGTGATAATGTTGATTATAATAAAAATTCATTTAATAAGGGTACCAATTTAAACAGATATAAGGCAATATGTACACACACACACACACACACATCAGGGTATGTTGAACTGAATAACATGGTTTACACCCTTCTGTGTTGTTATATGTGTCACTATAGTAAAATAACATCTGTTGACATCATCTTGTCCAATGTATTTAAAGAAATATTAATTCAAGGCTATCAATTTTATGTAAAAATAACATCTAGAATATATTAGTTGCTAGATATCTGTGCCAAAGTTGTAAGAAAATATTTTTAAATGTTGTCCTCCAACTTTCAGAATTTTGTTGTCTAAGAGTCAGCTCATATGCTGTTATGTTAATTCTCTCAAAATAATGTCATTTTATTCAAAAGATTCTAGGTCACAGCATCACTGTCATGGGATCAGTGGAAGTGTATAACACCTCCTCTGCAGACTTCATCTTCATGGGACTGTTCAACAGGAAGGACATCTCGGGCCTTCTTTTTGCTATTATCTCTATCATCTTTTTCACTGCACTGATAGCAAATGGGGTCATGATATTCTTAATCCACACTGATTCACGACTTCACACTCCCATGTATTTCCTGCTTAGTCACCTGTCCTTCATTGACCTGATGTATATCTCCACCACTGTCCCAAAGATGTTGGTTGATTACCTGCTTGGTCAAAGAACCATCTCCTTTATGGGGTGCACAGCTCAACATTTCCTCTACCTCACCCTTGTGGGAGCTGAGTTTTTCCTGTTGGGCCTCATGGCCTATGACCGCTATGTGGCCATCTGCAAACCCCTTCGCTATCCTGTACTTATGAGTTACCGTGTCTGTTGGATGATCATAGCAAGTTCCTGGTTTGGGGGCTCTTTGGATGGCTTCCTTCTAACTCCCATCACCATGAGCTTTCCTTTCTGCAACTCCCGTGAAATTAACCATTTCTTTTGTGAGGCACCTGCAGTCCTGCATTTGGCATGTGCAGACACTGCCCTCTATGAGACAGTAATGTATGTGTGCTGTGTTCTGATGCTGCTGATTCCTTTCTCTGTGGTGATTGCTTCTTATGCCCGAATCTTAACCACAGTCCACCACATGAGTTCAGTGGAGGGGAGGAAGAAGGCATTCACCACCTGCTCGTCTCATATGACAGTGGTGACCTTGTTCTATGGGGCTGCCATGTACACCTACATGCTTCCACACTCTTACCACAGGCCAGCCCAGGACAAAGTCTTTTCTGTGTTCTACACAATCCTTACACCAATGTTAAATCCACTCATCTACAGTCTGAGGAACAAGGATGTGACTGGAGCTCTGAAGAGGGCACTAGGCAGATTCAAGTGTACACAAAGAGTGTCAGGAGAAATGTTTTGATAGTGGCTTCTTCTCATGTCAATAGTAAATGGGAGCCTTTGTGGACACTGTGACCATGTTCTCAATGAAGGATTAAACTGGAAAGTAGGCTCAATTGTGCAGGAAAAAAAGGGGAAAGAATCAATATAAAAATGAATGCTTTGGTCTTCATTTTTTTCATCCCATCTTCTTTCTTCTATCCTCCCTTTATTTTAATCCTGTTCACATGAATTCAAAATAAATGTCCAGTGTTTTTCAGGAATTGAAAATAAAATTTCTTGCTCTTCAGTTTCACATTTTGGAAACAACATAAATTGCATGCAATTTAAATGGCATAACCTATGTTGAGGAGTGCAAGAGGGAAGGTGACACTTTTGGTATATATGATACTGCTGTATAAGTATATGTACCATCTAAAAATAATTAAAAAAATATCTTCTCAATTTTGAGGACTGATACTGGACCCAGCCCTTTAGGAAGACAGTTGTGTAGCTACCTGTATGTTCCAATTTGTCAGTTTGTCAGGAGAGTCAGATTAGTTTTCTTATATAGTCATTGTGATCCCTGCAATAATTGTGTTTTACTTTAAGTAGCAATGTAGTATTTACCTTCTGTTTGTAACACATAATTGAAAGTTATTTTTCAGGTAAGTTAAAATTAATGGATGAGAACAAAGAATATTTTCCAGAAAAGACAACGTGAGGGTATCATATACTCAAAGGTATACCAAATGTCAGAAAAACACACAGGGATATGGGCCGAGAGGATACTAAAATGATTTTTCAAATATGTCACAGGGTCATCAAGATTAATCATAAACCAGTCAGATAATAGAAGTTTGCTCATATTCCATATTCATACTCCCAACTGATCCAGAATTTGAGGACAATAGAATGTGGCAAATCATGTTCAGTGTTCCATTTGATTCTATAAGGTGTTTACTCAGGTATCATAAGGGTCACTTTATTAAATTATTAATAATCATAATCAATCATATTAGCCAACCTGTCTAAAACTTAATAATTCACATACTCTGTAAGGTCCTTCACCCTCTAACAATTTCATAACAAATAAGCCACATATTAGCAGCTTTAATTACAAATGAAAACAATGGGTATCAAGGAAGTAAGGAACTTCTGTAGGGTAATATTTTAAATTACTGTATTAAGCTGCAAAATTTCAAGGAATGTGATTGATTGAACACTGTATTTTTCAGATACAGCTTCCTCAATCATTCATCCATGTATTCATTTATTATTCATAGCTTTGAGCAAGATAAGAAAAACACCTACAGTTTAAAAGTTTACATTCTAATGGGGGAAAGGAAATGAAAGGAAAAAAAGTAGCAGTCAAGAAAAAAATTTATGTCCCCACAACACTGTATGTAGCAACAGTGACTAAAGCTAAACATATATGTTCTCTTTGCTCCAGAAGAAACAAACTCAGGTGAATATCTAACAAATATATATGCATAATCTTCACCAAAAGATATGTAGTAGCAGACAAGATAGAGAGAGAGAGAGAGAGAGAGAGAGAGAGCAGCGACCCAAAAGCTTACTGGTGGTGACATGATAAATCAATTGTGACATTGTCAAACAATAAGAATAGACATTCTAGGGTGCCTGGGTGGCTCAGTGGGTTAAGCCGCTGCCTTCGGCTCAAGTCATGATCCCAGGGTCCTGGTATCGAGTCCCGCATCGAGCTCTCTGCTCAGCAGGGAATCTGCTTCCTCCTCTCTCTCTCTCTCTCTCTCACTGCCTGCCTCTATGCCTACTCGTGATCTCTCTCTGTCAAATAAATAATAAAATCTTAAAAAAAAGAATAGACATTCTACTAACATTACTTACAATGCTATAGATAGATCTCAGAAACATGTTGAACTGAAGAAGAAAGTTACAAAATATTACATTTAAACTACAGATTCATCAAAACTACCTTTGCTTGGAAGATTAGTGGCTGAAAGGGCTTATGGGTAGGTTCTGTGGTGTTAGTGGTTTCCAGTTTCTTTGTGTAGATGCTGATTACACACATAGTGTTCAGTTTAAGAAAATTTACCAAGTTCAAATTTGTTTTCTAAGATTTTTTAAAAATTTCTTAATCTTTTTTTTTTTATTTTCAGCATAACAGTATTCATTATTTTTTCACCACACCCAGTGTTCCATGCAATCCATGCCCTCTATAATACCTACCACCTGGTACCCCAACCTCCCACCCACCCACCACTTCAAACCCCTCAGATTGTTTTTCAGAGTCCATAGTCTCTCATGATTCACCTCCCCTTCCAATTTACACCAACTCCCTTCTCCTCTCAAACTCCCCATGTCCTTCCTGCTATTTGTTATGCTCCACAAATAAGTGAAACCATATGATAACTGACTCTCTCTGCTTGACTTATTTCACTCAACATAATCTCTTCCAGTCCAGTCCATGTTGCTACAAAAGTTGGGTATTCATTCTTTCTGATAGAGGCATAATACTCCATAGTGTATATGGAACACATCTTCCTTATCCATTTGTCCATTGAAGGGCATCTTAGTTCCTTCCACAGTTTGGCAACCATGGCCATTGATGCTATAAACATTGGGGTACAATGTTTTCTTTTCACTACATCTGTATCTTTGGGGTAAATACCCAGGAGTGCATTGGAAGGCTCATAGGAAAGTTCTATTTTTAATTTCTTGTGGAATCTCCACACTGTTCTCCAAAGAGGCTGCACCAACTTGCATTCCCACCAACAGTGGGAGAGGGTTCCCCTTTCTCCACATCCTCTCCAACACATGTTGTTTCCTGTCTTGCTTATTTTGGCCACTCTAACTGGTGTAAGGTGGTATCTCAATGTGCTTTTAATTTGAATCTCCCTGATGACTAGTGATGATGAACATTTTTTCATGTGTCTGATGGCCATTTGTATGTCTTCATTGGAGAAGTGTCTGTTCATATATTCTGGCCATTTTTTTTTTATGATATGATTGTCTGTTTTGTGTGTGTTGAGTTTGAGAAGTTCTTGATAGATCCTGGATATCAACCTTTTGTCTGTACTGTCATTTGCAAATATCTTCTCCCATTACATGTGTGGCCTCTTTGTTTTCTTGACTGTTTCCTTTGCTGTGCAGAAGCTTTTGATTTTTGATGAGGTCCCAAAAGTTTATTTTTGCTTTTGTTTCCTTTGCCTTTGGAGACATATCTTGAAAGAAGTTGCTGTGGCTGTTATCAAAGGGATTAATGCCTATGTTCTCCTCTTAGATTCTGATGGATTCCTGTCTCACGTTGAGGTCTTTTATCCATTTTGAGTTTATTTATGTGTATTGTGTAAGATTTTATTTATTTATTTGAAAGATAGAGAAAGAGAGAGATCACAAGTAGGCAGGCAGAGTGAGAGTGGGAAGCAGGTTTTCTGCAAGCAGAGAGCCTGGTGATCATCTCTGCCGAAGACAGAGGCTTAACCCACTGAGCCACCCTGCTGCCCCTAAAGTTCACAGATAAGAAGCTAGATATTTCATTTTGTATGTCATTTGAATTGTTCAGTGTGAAGATAGATTTTAGGAGTCTTTGATAAGCATATTGTGTGTAACAACAAAGAGATTACATTAGATCTACCCTAGTTGAGGGACTGCATACATAAAGAAGAGAAAACTGAAGAATAGGTCACAATATTTTAATGTATAATGCCAAGCCATGAAAGAAGTAGTTGACAATAAAGAGATTAAAATGATGGCAAATACCCAGGCAGCATGGTATGACAGAAACATAGATGTCTTTCTAAAGAAAGGATGTGTCTACAATGAGAAATATTAGATATAACTTGAGTAAGTTTGAAACAAAAATTTGATCACCTAAGTAAGGAAACTAATTATCTCTTTATGTCCTTGACAGAGAGGTTTCAATGAACTAAGATGGTGGCTAAGTAGGAGGACTTAGGTTTGTGTCATTCCCTGAACATAACTAGATAATTATCAAGTTATCCTTAATACCCTAGAAATCAACCTGAATATGACACAACAAACTCCACAACTTAAGGTAGAGAAGAAAAGAAAAGAAAAAAACATTGAAAAATGTAAGGAGTACAGAGACAGGGTTTGGGGGAGAAGCAGGTCACAGTTGCTGTGGAGGGGAGGGAGCCATAGTTGCAGAAGAAGGCAAGAGAGAAGAGCATACAGGAAAACATGCAAGAATATTTCCCTGGGGCACCTGGGTGGCTCAGTGGGTTAAGCCTCTGCCTTTGACTCAGATCATTGTTTCAGGGTCCTGGGCTCTCTGCTCAGCAGGGAGCCTGCTGCCCTCCCCCACTCTGTGCCTGCCTCTCTGCCTACTTGTGATCTCTGTCAAATAAATTTTTTTTAAATCTTAAAAGAATATTTCTTATTATTTCCCAGCCACTGGGAAATAGGGACTGATTTTTATTTCTAGCAACTAGTGGGTCTTAAAGACTGGAGTTTTAAGGGTTCCCTGGCTTTTCTCGGATAGAGCCCTGAGGGTGTTGCCTCACTCTGGTAGGGAATGCCGGCAAACAATCCTGTGAAAACAGTGTAGAAACAGTGATATGAAGAGTATTTAAGGCATACAGGGGAGAGTTTATTTGCTCTTCTTACAACGTGTCACTGAGAGGCAAGATTCAGGGAGAAACATCTAAGGGGACAAAATAAGAACCAGCAGACACCATTCCCACCCCCTCATCTCTCATCATATACACAGAGTAACCTGCAGAAATCAGCTCAGCTCCAACACTGGCTGCCTAACCCAATGATACCATGTCCCAAAACATTGATTTATGACATTTCTGACATCTCATTCCCTGCACAGTGGTCCCCCTTCACAAAAAAATAGAGCAGGCCCCTGCCCACACCATGATCCTAAACCTGGATTTTTAAAACTTAGTAGGCTTGGTTAGGATAAAGCCCAGAGGGCTCTGTGTTGCTCCTGGTAAGAAGATAGGCAAACAACCTGGAGGCTGACATTGCAGAAAAAGAAATCTGAACAAGCAAACAAACAAACAAACCTGGGACATACAGGAGGGAGATTATTTACTCTTCTTGAAATACTTTTCTGATAAGCAGGGGTGTCTTTCTGGGGAAAGGGAAGCTGGTTAGCACAATTTTCCACTCCCAACCCTCAACACCCTCAGCATAAACACAGAGCTACCTGTGGTAAGCAGTGAAGTGGATACCCTGGATGCTTAACTTGCTTACACTAAACCTCACACCTTCTCACTCAATCTTGCCACAGTCCCTGTGAAGCAGAACACTCATCCAAAATACCAGCAAAAACTTCTGCCCACAAAGTATCTCCTAATTTTTCCATGGCCTCAGTAGTCGTGGAGGTGGTGACAAGTCACATTTCACAAGCATACAAAAGAACAACTTGGGCAAAACTTGCCACATTCAAGCCAGAGATAAAACACTGACCACTTCATGTAAGGGGAAGCTTTGAGGATGACTGACTTGAAAATAGTGCAAGCAGAACACAACAACAGAGCACATACAACACAATGGAAGCACTCTCTTAAGCTCTGGGCCCTGGGCATGACATGACGTCTTCTTCATAAAGTGATTAATTTCATGAGCAAGAAACATAAGTGACTTTTCTATAAGGCACAAGAATAAGGCAGAGAATAGACAAAATGAGAAGAAAATATTTATCCCAGATAAAAGATAAGACCACTGCCAGAGATCTAAGCAAAAACAGATTTGGTTAACATGCCTGGTGAAAAATTTAGAGCAACAATGATAAGGGTTTTTACTGGGCTTGAGAAAAGAATGGAAAGAATGGAAGCCATCATTCTTACCATTACCACAAAGATAAAAATGTTTTAAAAAGATTCAAAGATAAACAGCAGAGGAAACAGGGGAAGAAACACATGTGATGTAATTCTTCTGCTGGAAGAAGCAGAAGAATGAATGACCTGGAAGACAAAGTTATAGAAGCAAAGAAGCTGAACAAAAGAGAAAGAACCATGAAACAGGAAAATAGACTTGGGAAATTAAAAATTTCCACCAAACTTAAAAACACAACATAGATGTCCCAGAAAAATAAGAGAAAAGCTGCATAATTTTAAAAATAATTAATATCTAAAAATGACTCTCATTTGGAAAATGAAAAAAAAAAATCCAGATCCATGAGTCACAGAGAACTTCAATCAAAATCAAAAAAGCAAGTAGCACCAAGACATTTTGTAATTAAATGTGAAAAATATACTGATAAAGAAAAAAAATCTTAAAAATACTAAAATAAAGGGTATCTTAAAGTACATGGGGAAATAAAAAACATAAGACTAGAGATATCTCAACAGAATATTGGTAAGTCAGAAGGGGTGACATGATACTTTCAGAATGATGAGTGGGGGGCACCTGGGAGGCTCAGTGGGTTAAGCCACTGCCTTCGGCTCGGGTCGTGATCTCAGGGTCCTGGGATCGAGTCCCACATCGGGCTCTCTGCTCAGCAGGGAGCCTGCTTCCTCCTCTTTCTCTCTCTGCCAACCTCTATGCCTACTTGTGATCTCTCTCTGTCAAATAAATAAATAAAATCTTAAAAAAATTTTTTCTTCAGAATGATGAGAGGGAAAAATCCACAGCCAAAGCCAAGAACACTCTATTGAGTAAGGATGTCATTTAGAATAGAAGGTAAGATAAAGAATTTCCCAGATAAACATAAACTAAAAGAGTTCATGACTACTAAAGCAAACTAAAAGAGTTCAAGCCAGCCCTGAGATAAATTTTAAGGGGGACTTCTTGGAGAAAAAATGACCCACAGCAACAAAGATTAGAAAGGACCAGAGAGCATCAGCAGAAACACCAACTCTACAGGTAATGAAATGGTACTAAATTCATATCTTTCAATAATCACTCTGAATATAAATGAGTATATAAATAGAAAAAATGAATATAAATGTATGATAAAATGCCCCAATTAAAAAAAAACACAGGGTATTAGAATGGGAAAAAAAGAGCTATCCATAGGCTGCATACAACACTTTAGACCTAAATTCACTTGCAGATTGAAAGTGAGGGGATGGAGAATGATCTGTCATGCTCATTGATATTAAAATAAAATTGGGGTAGATATACATATGTATATCAGACAAACTAGATTTTAAATCAAGCACTGTAACAAGAGATGAAGAAGGGCATTGCATCAGAATTAGGGGCCTATTCATCAAGAAGATTTAACAATTGTAAATATTTATGCCCCCATCTTAGGAGAATTCAGATATATAAATCAATAACAAACATAATGTAACTCAGTGATAACAATACCAAAATAGTAGGGGATTTTATTACCCACATAAATCAATGGACAGATCATCTAAGCGGAAAATCAATAAAGAAATAATGGCACTGGACCAGATGGACTGAGATATATTCTGAAGAGATATATTCAGAACATTCCAACCTAAAGCAGAAAAAAAAAATATTCTTTATGAGTGCATATGGAACAGTCTCTAGAATAGATAACATACTGGGTGACAAATCATGCCTCAACAAGTACTAAAATAACTAGATCATACCATGCATATTCCCAGACCACAACATTAAAAACTTGAAGTCAACCACAAGAAAAAATTTGGAAGGACCACAAATATAAAATGGGGAAGATGGCGGGGAAGTAGGAGGAGGCGTCGCTTCAGCCTGTACCCTAAAGTGAGCTGATTACCTACTAAAGAACTCCGATCACCCACAAAATCAGACTGAGATCAGAATTATACACGTCTGGATCTCTATGGGGGCAGAAGACACCAGTGGACAGATAAAGCAGAGTGGGAATGTCGGACTGATATCAGAAGATAACAAAAGGGGGAGGGAGCCACCAGAGGCGACCTTTTGGAAAGTAATACCCCAATACCAGAGTGCCCTGCATCTGGGGATGAGCATTAACTTGGAGTCTGGTTGAAAGCACTCAGAAAGAATAAAGGACTGCAGGGGGAAATTGTGGGAATCAGGGTGGTTAGGGACAGGGGCTTAAGTCCCCAGACCCAGGACAGCCACACCTGGTGCTGAGCCAGGTGCTGAGCCAGAGAGAGTGTGGCAGAGAAACCAAATATTGGTCCCTGAGCCACCAGCACATCTGAGAGTGCCTGGGGTCCCATGAAGAGCTGGGAGCCTCACCAGCTGGCAGAAGCACAACCTTTTTGCACTCTCCACGTGAGTTCCAAGCCTTGCGACCAGAGCCTGACACATACCCCACACCTTCCCCTGAGAGAGGTGCTGCAGGTGCCAGCCCAGTGCTCTCAGACCCAGAACGACCAGGCCCTCCTGTCCAGGCCAGCTGGAAAATCTCAGTATGCAATCACTGCCTGGAACCTCTCTGGCAGTCCAGAGCTGCCCAGAGAGCTGCCAATGTCGTGGTTTGGGGTACAAGCAGGAGTTCCTTTACTCAGAACATGCTCTGTCAGTGGCCAAGGGTAAACTTCTGTGCTCTGGAGCACCCAGAGGGGAACAGACTGAGACTTCTCTCTGAGAGGGAGGTCAGGCTGCAGTTTGCATTCCTCTAAACCTCAAAAACCCATCAAAAGCTGTCAAGGCGAGAGAGAAAAAAACAAAACAAAACAAAACAAAAAATGAACAAACAAACATAAAAACTTCTAGAGAATAAAAGCCTGAAAAACCGGTTTCCTCAGAACCCACCTGCTTGAGGGGGATGGGGAAACATAACTCAGGAAACACTGCATGAAAACCCACATGACAGGCCCTTCCCCAAAAAACAAACTGGGGGGGGAAAAAAAAGATGACAAAAGAACAACCACCACTACTTCATAGATACGACTTTATTTTTAATTTCTTCCCACTATTCTGGTTCATTTTCGTATTACATATAGATAATTTTTTAAGCTATTTACCATTACAGTGAGATGTCCAGTACATCAAATTCCATAATAACCTTAAAAACTGAACTTTTTGATACATATACCCATGTTTTTCTTTTGCTTTTCTATTTTTTTTTAAATTTTATTTTAGTTTAGCTTAGTTTATTCTTTTTTTATTTTTATTTTTTAATATTCATATAGAGTTAAACATCAAGGTAATCTCCTTTCCCCAATCAATGCTACCCCTATAGTTAAACCAATTTTTAATCCCCCTTTGTCTTAGGAAAGTTGAGCCCTTTAACAAAGATAGCAAGATACATCCAGAAAGAATCAAAATAACCTTCCTCGCCCACACTGAGAATTTATAACCAGTCTCTATTTTTTTTCTTCCACCAGTGCTTCTGTGTATTTCGGTTTGTCCTGATAGTATATAAATCTTATACTTGGGGTTCTTTTTTTTTTTTAATTTCTTTTCAGCATAACAGAATTCATTGTTTTTGCAAGACACTCAGTGCAATACATGCCCTCCTTAATACCCACCACCTGGCTTCCCCAACCTCCCAAACCTTGCTGCTTCACAACCCTCAGATTGTTTTTCAGAGTCCATAGTCTCTCATGGTTCACCTCCCCTTCAAATTTCCCTAAGTCCCATCTCCTCTCCATGTTACTATGTCCTCCATGTTATTTGTTATGCTCCACAAATAAATGAAACCATAAGATATGTGACTGTCTCTGCTTGACTTATTTCACTCAGCATAATCTCTTCCAGTCCTATCCATGTTGCTACAAAAGTTGGGTATTCATCCTTTCTGATGGAGGCATAAGATTCCATAGTGTGTATGGACCACATCTTTCTTATCCATTCTTCTGTTGAAGGGCATCTTGGTTCTTTCCACAGTTTGGCAACTGTGGCCATTGCTTCTATAAAAATTGGGGTACAGATGGCCCTCCTTCTCACTACATCTGTATCTTTGGGGTAAATATCGAGTAGTGCAATTGCAGGGCCATAGGGTATTTTTCAAAGAGCTGGAGCAAATAATCCTAAAATCTGTATGGAATCAGAAGAGACCCTGAATAGCTAAGGAAATGTTGAAAAACAAAAATAAAACTAGTAGCATCACGTTACCTGATTTCAAGCTTTACTACAAGAAAGTGAAACCGTATGGTAATTGATTCTCTCTGCTTGACTTATTTCACTCAGCATAATCTCCTCCAGCCCTGTTAATGTTGATACAAAAGTTGGGTACTCAACCTTTCTGATGGAGACATAATATTCCATTGCATATATGGACCATATGTTCTTTATCCATTTGTCTATTGAAGGGCATTATGGCTCTTTCCACAGTTTGGCAATTGTGACCATTGCTGCTACTACAAAACCATGACAGCATAGTACTGGCATAAAAACAGACACATAGACCCATGGAACAGAGTAGAGAGCCCAGATATGGACCCTCAACTCTATGGTCAAATAATATTCTACAAAGCATGAAAAAATACACAGTGGGAAAAAGACAGTCTCTTCAATAAATGGTGCTGGGAAAATTGGACAGCTATATGTAGGAGAATGAAGCTCAACCATTCTCTTACATCATACACAAAGATAAACTCAAAATGGATAAAAAAACCTCCATGTGAGACACGAATCCATCAGAATCCTAGAGGACAACATAGGCAGTAATCACTTTGATATCAGCCACAGCAACTTCTTTCAAGATATGTCTCCAAAGGCCAAGGAAACAAAAGTGAAAATGAACGTTTCCGACTTCACCAAGATCAAAAGCTTCTGCACAGCAAAGGAAACAGTCAACAAAACAAAGAGGCAACCCACAGAACGGGAGAAGATATTTGTAAATGACAGTACAGATAAAAGGTTGATATCCACATAAAGAGGAACCCTCTTACATTGTTGGTGGGAATGCAAGTTGGTGCAGCCACTTTGGAAAACAGTGTGGAGATTCCTCAAGAAATTAAAAATAGAACTTCCCTATGACCCTTCAATTGCACTACTAGGTATCTGCCCCAAAGATACAGATGTCGTGAAAAGAAGGGCCATCTGTACCCCAATGTTTATAGCAGCAATGGCCACAGTCGCCAAACTGTGGAAAGAACCAAGATGCCCTTCAACGGACGAATGGATAAGGAAGATGTGGTCCATATACACTATGGAGTATTATGCCTCCATCAGAAAGGATGAATATCCAACTTTTGTAGCAACATGGACATGACTGGAAGAAATTATGCTGAGCGAAATAAGTCAAGCAGAGACAGTTATGTATCACATGGTTTCACTTATTTGTGGAGCATAACAAATAAAATGAAGGACATGGGGAGATGGAGAGAAGGGAGCTGAGTGAAATTGGAAGGGGAGATGAACCATGAGAGACTATGGACACTGAAAAACAACTTGAGGATTTGGAAGGGGTGGGGGGTGGAGGATGGGGGAACAAGGTGGTGGGTATTGGAGAGGGCACGTATTGCATGGAGCACTGGGTGTGGTGCAAAAACAATGAATACTGTTATGTTGAAAAGAAATAAAAAAAATAAAAATATAAAATAAATTAAGAAAGGATACATGGAAACAAATGAAAACAAAAATGCGACATTCCAAAACTCTCTGGATGTATCTAAGCCAATCCTAAGAAGGAAGTATATTGCAATAAGGCTTATCTCTTTCCAAAGTTTGCCAACTGTGACCATTGCTGCTATGAACGTTGGGGTACGATGGAGAGAGCCAAGATACTCTTCAACAGATGAATGGATAAAGAAGATATGGTCCATATATACAATGGAATATTATGTCTCCATCAGAAAAGATGAATATCCAACTTTTGCATCAAAATGGGCGGGACTGGTGGAGATTATGCTGAGTGAAAGAAGTCAAGCAGAGAATGCCAGTTATCATATGGTTTCACTTACTTGTGGAGCATGAGAAATAACATGGAGGACATTAGGAGAAGGAAATAAAAAGTGAATTGCAAGAAATCAGAGGGGGAGAAGAACCATGAGAGACTGTGGACTCTGAGAAACAAACTAAGGGTTTTGGAGGGGAGGGGATGGGGTTTTAGTGAACCTGGTGTCAGGTATTAAAGATGGCATGTATTGGATGGAGCAATGAGTGTGGTACATAAACAATAAATCTTGGAATACTGGAAAAATAAAATAAATAAAATAACATAAGATAAAGGTTTATTTCAATAGGCATGGGAAGTATCAAATATATAAACTAAACTTACACCTAAAAGGTCTAGAAAAGGAACATCAAATAAAGTCTAAAGTCATAGGGGAATGGAAATAATAAATTTAGAACAGAAATAAATGATATAGAAGTGAAACAATAGAACAAATTAATAAAATTAAGAGCTGATTCTTCCATTGAATTAATAAAATTGATAACCCCTATCCAGATGTTTCAAAAATAAAGGAGAAAGGACATGGATAGGAAAAACAAAAACAAAACAAAACAAAACAATAAAAAAAAAAAACAACTAATGGGGGGAGGAGTCAAGATGGCAGAGAAGTAGCAGGCTGAGACTACTTCAGCTAACCGGATATCAGCTAGACAGCTTATCTAAAGCTTGCAAACACCTGAAAATCCATTGGCAGATCGAAGAGAAGAACAGCAATTCTGGAAACAGAAAAACAACCACTTTCTGAAAGGTAGGACCAGCGGAGAAGTGAATCCAAAGCGACGGGAAGATAGACCCCGGGGGGAGGGGCAGGTCCCGGCAAGCGTTGGAGCAATGGCGCACAAAATCAGGACTTTTAGAAGTCTGTTCCGCTGAGGGACATCACTCCAGAGGCTAAACCGGGCGAAGCCCACGCGGGGTCAGCGTGGCCTCAGGTCCCGCCCACAGGGTCACAGAAGGATCGGGGGTGTCTGAGTGTCGCAGAGCTTGCGGGTATTTGAACGGGAAAGACAGCTACAGAGACAGAGCTGACAGTAAGCTCACAGCTTGGTGTTACCTTGAACCGGTCGCAGGCTCAGTGAGCTAGGAGCGTGGCCGGAGGTCAGGCAGACGGGAGTAACTGGGCGCTGTTCTCTGAGAGCGCACTGAGGAGTGGGGCCCTGGGCTCTCCGCTACTGCGGGCCGGAGACCAGGAGGCCGCCATTTGTATTCCCCATCCTCCACAATTCTACGGAAAGCGCTCAGGGAACAAAAGCTCCTGAAAGCAAACCCGAGCGGATTACTCACCACTGCCCCAGGTAAGGGCGGTGCAATTCCACTTGGGGCAAAGACACTTGAGAATCACTACAACAGGCCCCTCCCCCAGAAGATCAACAAGAAATCCAGCCGAGACCAAGTTCACCTACCAAGGAGTGCAGTTTCAATACCAAGTAGAGCAGCAGAATTCCAGAGGAGGAGAAAGCAAAGCATGGAACTCATGGCTTTTTCCCTGTGAATTTCTTTAGTCATGCAGTTAATTTAATTTTTTTCTATTTCATTTTTTGTTTTTATTCTTGCCTTCTGGTTAAATTTTTTTTAACTTTTACCTTTTTCTTTTTTAACGTTTTTAAACTAGTTTTGATATATATATTTTTTCTTTTTTATATTTTTCTTATTTGTTTTCCTTTTTTAAATTTTTTTCTTATCTTTCGTTTTTCTTTTTTCTTTTTTTTTCTTTCTTTTTTCTTTCTTCCTTTTTGAACCTCTTTTTATCCCCTTTCTCCCCCCTCACGATTTGGGATCTCTTCTAATTTGGTTAAAGCATATTTTCCTGGGGTTGTTGCCACCATTTTAGTATTTTACTTGCTCCTTCATATATTCTTATCTGGACAAAATGACAAGACGGAAAAATACAACACAAAAAAAAGAACAAGAGGCACTACCGAAGGCTAGGGACATAATCAATACAGACACTGGTAATATGTCAGATCTAGAGTTCAGAATGGCAATTCTCAAGGTTCTAGCCGGGCTCAAAAAAGGCATGGAAGATATTAGAGAAACCCTCTCGAGAGATATAAAAGCCCTTTCTGGAGAAATAAAAGAACTAAAATCTAACCAAGTTGAAATCAAAAAAGCTATTAAGGAGGTGCAATCAAAAATGGAGGCTCTCATTGCTAGGATAAATGAGGCAGAAGAAAGAATTAGTGATATAGAAGACCAAATGACAGAGAATAAAGAAGCTGAGCAAAAGAGGGACAAACAGCTACTGGACGACAAGGGGAGAATTCGAGAGATAAGTGACACCATAAGACAAAACAACATTAGAATAATAGGGATTCCAGAAGAAGAAGAAAGAGAGAGGGGAGCAGAAGGTATACTGGAGAGAATTATTGGGTAGAATTTCCCCAATATGGCAAAGGGAACAAGCATCAAAATTCAGGAGGTTCAGAGAACGTCCCTCAAAATCAATAAGAATAGGCCCACACCCCGTCACCTAACAGTAAAATTTACAAGTCTCAGTGACAAAGAGAAAATCCTGAAAGCAGCCCGGGACAAGAAGGCTGTAACACACAATGGTAAAAATAATAGATGGCAGCTGACTTATCCACAGAGATCTGGCAGGCCAGAAACTCTTTCTGGCATGATATTTTCAGAGCACTCAACGAGAAAAACATACAGCCAAGAATACTATACCCAGCTAGGCTATCATTGAAAATAGAAGGAGAGATTAAAAGCTTCCAGGACAAACAAAAACTGAAAGAATTTGCAAACACCAAACCAGCTCTACAGGAAATCTTGAAAGTGGTCCTCTAAGCAAAGAGAGAGCCTACAAGTGGTAGATCAGAAAGGATCAGAGACAATATACAGTAACAGTCACCTTACAGGCAATACAATGGCACTAAATTCATATCTCTCAGTACTTACCCTGAATGTTAATGGGCTAAATGCCCCTGTCAAAAGACACAGGGTATCAGAATGGATAAAAAAACAAAAACCATCTATATGTTGCCTCCAAGAAACCCATTTTAAGCCCGAAGACACCTCCAGATTTAAAGTGAGGGGGTGGAAAAGAATTTACCATGCTAATGGACATCAGAAGAAAGCAGGAGTGGCAATCCTTATATCAGATCAATTAGTTTTTAAGCCAAAGACTATAATAAGAGATGAGGAAGGACACTATATCATACTCAAAGGGTCTGTCCAACAAGAAGATTTAACAATTTTAAATATTTATGCCCCCAACGTGGGAGCAGCCAACTATATACCAATTGATAACAAAATATAAAAAAAACAACAACAATAATTCAATAATAGTAGGGGACTTTAACACTCCCCTCACTGAAATGGACAGATCATCCAAGCAAAAGATCAGCAAGGAAATAAAGGCCTTAAAGGACACTCTGGACCAGATGGACATCACAGATATATTCAGAACATTTCATCCCAAAGCAACAGAATATACATTCTTCTCTAGTGCACATGGACTTTCTCCAGAATAGATCACATACTCAGTCCTAAATTGGGTCTCAAAAGGTATGAAAAGATTGGGATCATTCCCTGCATATTTTCAGACCATAATGCTCTGAAGCTAGAACTCAACCACAAGAGGAAATTTGGAAAGAACCCAAATACATGGAGACTAAACAGCATCCTTCTAAAGAATGAATGGGTAAACCAGGAAATTAAAGAAGAATTGAAAAAAATTCATAGAAACAAATGATAATGAAAATACAATGGTTCAAAATCTGTGGGACACAACAAAGGCAGTACTGAGAGGAAAATATATAGTGGTACAAGCCTTTCTCAAAAACAAGAAAGGTCTCGGGTACACAACCTCCACCTAAAGGAGCTGGAGAAAGAACAAGAAAGAAACCCTAAGCCCAGCAGGATAAGAGAAATCATAAAGATCAGAGCAGAAATCAATTAAATAGAAACCAAAAAAATAATAGAACAAATAAATGAAACTAGGAGCTGGTTCTTTGAAAGAATTAATAAAATTGATAAACCACTGGCCTGACTTATCAAAAAGAAAAGAGAAAGGACCCAAATAAATAAAATCATGAATGAAAGAGGAGAGATCACAACTAACACCAAAGAAATACAAACTGTTATAAGAACATACATTGAGCAACTCTACACCAATAAATTTGACAATCTGGAAGAAATGGATGCATTCCTAGAAACATATAAACTACCACAACTGAACCAGGAAGAAGTTGAAAGCCTGAACAGACCCATAACCAGTAAGGAGATTGAAACAGTCATTAAAAATCTCCAAATAAACAAAAGCCCAGGGCCAGACGGCTTCCTGGGGGAATTCTACCAAACATTTAAAGAAGAACTAAGTCCTATTCTCCTGAAATTGTTCCAAAAAATAGAAATGGAAGGAAAACTTCCAAACTCATTTTATGAGGCCAGCATCACCTTGATACCAAAACCAGACAAGGATCCCATCAAAAAAGAGAGCTATAGACCAATGTCCTTGATGAACACAGATGCTAAAATACTCAACAAAATACTAGCCAATAGGATTCAACAGTACATTAAAAGGATCATTCACCACGACCAAGTGGGATTTATTCCAGGGCTGCAAGGTTGGTAAAATATCCACAAATCAGTCAATGTGATACAACACATCAATAAAAGAAAGAACAAGAACCATCTGATACTCTCAATAGATGCTGAAAAAGCATTTGACAAGTACAGCATCCCTTCCTGATCAAAACTCTTCAAAGTGTAGGGATAGAGGGCACATACCTCAATATCATCAAAGCCATCTATGAAAAACCCACCGCAAATATCATTCTCAATGGAGAAAAACTGAAAGCTTTTCCGCTAAGGTCAGGAACACGGCAGGGATGTCCATTATCACCACTGCTATTCAACATCGTACTAGAGGTCCTAGCCTCAGCAATCAGACAACAAAAGGAAATTAAAGGCATCCAAATCGGCAGAGAAGAAGTCAAATTATCACTCTTCGCAGATTATATGATACTATATGTGGAAAACCCAAAAGACTCCACTCCAAAACTGCTAGAACTTGTACAGGAATTCAGTAAAGTGTCAGGATATAAAATCAATGCACAGAAATCAGTTGCATTTCTCTACACCAACAGCAAGACAGAAGAAAGAGAAATTAAGGAGTCAATCCCATTTACAATTGCACCTAAAACTATAAGATACCTAGGAATAAACCTAACCAAAGAGGCACAGAATCTATACTCAGAAAACTATAAAGTACTCATGAAAGAAATTGAGGAAGACACAAAGAAATGGAAAAATGTTCCATGCTCCTGGATTGGAAGAATAAATATTGTGAAAATGTCTATGCTACCTAAAGCAATATATACATTTAATGCAATTTCTATCAAAGTCCCATCCATCTTTTTCAAAGAAATGGAACAAATAATTCTAAAATTTATATGGAACAAGAAAAGACCTTGAATAGCCAAAGGGATATTGAAAAAGAAAGCCAACGTTGGTGGCATCACAATTCCGGACTTCAAGCTCTATTACAAAGCTGTCATCATCAAGACAGCATGGTACTGACACAAAAACAGACACATAGATCAATGGAACAGAATAGAGAGCCCAGAAATAGACCCTCAACTCTACAGTCAACTAATTTTGATAAAGCAGGAAAGAATGTCCAATGCAAAAAAGACAGCCTCTTCAATAAATGGTGCTGGGAAAATTGGACAGCCACATGCAAAAAAATGAACCTGGACCATTTCCTTATACCACACACGAAAATAGACTCAAAATGGATGAAGGACCTCAATGTGAGAAAGGAATCCATCAAAATCCTTGAGGAGAACACAGGCAGCAACCTCTTCGACCTCTGCCGCAGCAACATCTTCCTAGGAACAACGCCAAAGGCAAGGGAAGCAAGGGCAAAAATGAACTACTGGGATTTCATCAAGATCAAAAGCTTTTGCACAGCAAAGGAAACAGTTAACAAAATCAAAAGACAACTGACAGAATGGGAGAAGATATTTGCAAACGACATATCAGATAAAGGACTAGTGTCCAGAATCTATAAAGAACTTAGCAAACTCAACACCCAAAGAACAAATAATCCAATCAAGAAATGGGCAGAGGACATTGACAGACATTTCTGCAAAGAAGCGATCCAGATGGCCATCATACACATGAAAAAGTGCTCCATATCACTCGGCATCAGCGAAATACAAATCAAAACCACAATGAGATATCACCTCACACCAGTCAGAATGGCTAAAATCAACAAGTCAGGAAATGACAGATGCTGGCGAGGATGTGGAGAAATGGGAACACTCCTACACTGTTGGTGGGAATGCAAGCTGGTGCAGCCACTCTGGAAAACAGCATGGGGATTCCTCAAAATGTTGAAAATAGAACTGCCCTATGACCAAGCAATTGCGCTATTGGGTATTTATCCTAAAGATACAGACGTAGTGATCCAAAGGGGCACGTGCACCCGAATGTTTATAGCAGCAATGTCCACAATAGCCAAACTATGGAAAGAACCTAGATGTCCATCAACAGATGAATGGATCAAGAAGATGTGGTATATATACACAATGGAATACTATGCAGCCATCAAAAGAAATGAAATCTTGCCATTTGCGACAACATGGATGGAACGAGAGCGTATCATGCTTAGCGAAATAAGTCAAGCGGAGAAAGACAACTATCATATGATCTCCCTTATATGAGGAAGTGGTGATGCAACATGTGGGCTTAATTGGGTAGGAGAAGAATAAATGAAACAAGATGGGATTGGGAGGGAGACACACCATAATTGACTCTTAATCTCACAAAACAAACTGAGGGTTGCTGGGGGGAGGGTGTTTGGGAGAAGGAGGTGGGATTATGGACATTGGGGAGGGTATGTGCTTTGGTGAGTGCTGTGAAGTGTGTAAACCTGGTGATTCACAGACCTGTTCCCCTGGGGATAAAAATATATGTTTATAAAAATAAAAAATTAAAAAAAATTAAACAAAAAACAACTAATGAATTAAAGAGGAAAAATCACAACCAATACTACAGAAATAAAAATAATTATAACAATACTATGAAAAATTATATGCCAACCAACAGGGCAGTGTAAAAGAAATGGAAAAATTTCTAGAAACCTACAAAGTACCAAAACCAAAACAGGAAGAAATAAAAAATTTGAACAGACCCATACAGAGTAAAGAAATTGTGTCAGTAATCAATCTCCCAGCAAACAAATTTTCTGGGTCAGATGGCTTCCCAGGGGAATTCTACCAAAAATTTAAAGAAGACTTAATAGCTACTCTTCTCAAAGTGTTCCAAAAAATGGAAATGGAAGAAAAATGCTAACGAGAATGTCCACTCACCAATTTTATTCAGCATAGTTCTGGAAGTCCTGGCCAAACCAATGAAAGAAGAAAAAGATATAAAGGGCATCCAAACTCATAATCAAGAAGTAAAACAGTCACTTGTTTTACACATGATATTAACATTAGAAAACCCCAAATCCTCCATCAAACATTACCAAGCTTGATAAGTGAATGTGATAAAGTTACATGATATAAATTAATATGTAGAAATCTATTGCACTTCTATATACTAATAATAAAGTAGCAAAAAAGAGTTAAGGAAATCACTTTTATATATGTACCAAAAAAAAATAATAATAAATTACCTAAGAATAAACTTAACCAAAAAAGGTAAAAGATCTGCACTCCAAAAACTATAAAACATTGGAGAAATAAATTGAAGATGACATAAACAAATGGAAAGACATTTTATGCTTATAGATGGGAAGAACTAACATTGTTAAAATGCCTTTACTATCCAAGCAATCTACATATTTAATGCAATCCCTGTCAAAATACCAATTTTTTCCATATAACTAGAACAAATAATATTAAAATTTTTGTGGACTACAAAATACCCTGAAGAGCCAAGGTGATCGTGAAAAAGAAGAACAAAGCTGAAGGTGTTACAAACTCAGATTTCAAGATAGACTAAAAAGTTTAATAAAATGGTATGGTACAAGGACAAAAAGAAACAAATAGATCAATGGAACAGAATTCATGGTCCAGAATTAAATCCACACATTTACGGTCAATTAATCTATGACAAAAGAGCCAAAAGTTTAAATTAGAAGAAAAGACAATCTCTTCAGCAAATAATGATGGGAAAATTGTATAACTACATGCAAAAAATGAAACTAGACTACTTACATAAGCCACACATAAAAATAAACTTAAACTGGATTAAAGACCTAAGTAAAATATCTGAAACAAATTCCAAGAAGAAAACATATCTAAAATATATAGAGAACTTATACAAGGCAACGTCAAACACACAAATAATCTGATTTAAAAATTGGTAGAGAACATACAGATTTTTTCAAATTATTTTAAATTATTTTCAGTGTAACAGTATTCATTGTTTTTGTTTTGTTTTGTTTTTATTTTTAATTTATTTTAACATATAATATATTTTTATCCACAGGGGCACAGGTCTGTGAATCGCCAAGTTTACACACTTCACAGCACTCACCATAGCACATACCCTCCCCAATGTCCATAGCCCCACTCCCTTCTCCCCACCCCCCTTCCCCCAGCAACCCTCAGTTCATTTTGTGAGATTAAGAGTCACTTATGGTTTTCTCCCTCCCAATCCCATCTTGTTTAATTTATTCTTCTCGTACCCACTTAAGCCCCCATGTTGCATCACCACTTCCTCATATCAGGGAGATCATATGACAGTTGTCTTTCTCTGCTTGACTTATTTTGCTAAGCATGGTACCCTCTAGTTACATCCATGTTGTTGCAAATGGTGAGATTTCATTTCTTTTGATGATTGCATAGTATTCCATTGTGTATATATACCACATCTTCTTGATCCATTCATCTGTTGATGGACATCTAGGTTCTTTCCATAGTTAGGCTCTTATGGACATTGCTGCTATAAACATTCAGGTGCACGTGCCACTTCGGATCACTGTTTGTATCTTTAGGATAAATACCCAGTAGTGCAATTGCTGGGTCATAAGGTAGTTCTATTTTCAACATTTTGAGGAATCTTCATGCTGTTTTCCAGAGTGATTGCACCAGCTTGCATTCCCACTAACAGTGTAGGAGTGTTCCCCTTTCTCCACATCCTCACCAGCATCTGTCATTTCCTGACTTGTTGATTTTAGCCATTCTGACTGGTGTGAGGTGGTATCTCATTGTGGTTTTGATTTGTATTGCCCTGATGCCAAGTGATATGGAGCACTTTTTCATGTGTCTATTGGCCATATGGATGTCTTCTTTGCAGAAATGTCTGTTCATGTCCTCTGCCCATTTCTTGATTGGATTATTTGTTCTTTGGGTGTTGAGTTTGCTAAGCTCTTTATAGATTTAGGACACTAGTCCTTTATTTGATATGTCGTTTGCAAATATCTTCTCCCATTCTTTCAGTTGTATTTTGGTTTTGTTAACTATTTCCTTTGCTGTGCAAAAGCTTTTGATCTTGATGAAATCCCAATAGTTCATTTTTGCCCTTGCTTTCCTTGCCTTTGGCGATGTTCCTAGGAAGATGTTGCTGCGGCAGAGGTCGAAGAGGTTGCTGCCTGTGTTCTCCTCAAGGATTTTGATGGATTCCTTTCTCACATTGAGGTCCTTCATCCATTTTCAGTCTATTTTCATGTGTGTTGTAACGAAATGGTCCAATTTCATTCTTCTGCATGTCGCTGTCCAATTTTCCCAACACCGTTTATTGAAGATACTGTCTTTTTTCCATTGGATATTCTTTCCTGCTTTGTCGAAGTTTAGTTGACCATAGAGTTGGGCTCTCTATTCTGTTCCATTGATCTATGTGTCTGTTTTTGTGTCAGTACCATGCTGTCTTGATGATGACAGATTTTTAATAGAGCTTGAAGTCTGGAATTGTGATGCCACCAACTTTGGCTTTCTTTTTCAATATTCCTTTGGCTATTCGAGGTCTTATCTGGTTCCACATAAATTTTAGGATTATTTGTTCCATTTATTTGAAAAAGATGGATGGTACTTTAATAGGGATTGCATTAAATGTGTAGATTGCTTTAGGTAGCATAGACATTTTCACAATATTTGTTCTTCCAATCCAGGATCACGGAACATTTTTCCATTTCTTTGTGTCTTCCTCTGTTTCTTTCATGAGTACTTTATAGTTTTCTGTGTATAGATTCTTTACCTCTTTGGTTAGGTTTATTCCTAGGTATCTTATGGTTTGGGGTGCAGTTGTAAATGGGATTGACTCCTTAATATCTCTCTTCTGTCTTATTGTTGGCGTAGAGAAATGCAACTGATTTCTGTGCATTGATTTTATATCCTGACACTTTACTAAATTCCTGTACAAGTTCTAGCAGTTTTGGAGTAGAGTCTTTTGGGTTTTCCACATATATTATCATATCATCTGCGAAGAGTGATAGTTTGACTTCTTCTTTCCTGATTTGGATGCCTTTAATTTCCTTTTGTTGTCTGATTGCTGAGGCTAGGACTTCTAGTACTATGTTGAATAGCAGTGGTGATAATGGACATCCCTGCCGTGTTCCCGACCTTAGTGGAAAAGCTTTCAGTTTTTCCCGAGAATGATATTTGTAGTGGCTTTTTCATAGATGGCTTTGATAATATTGAGGTATGTTCCCTCTATCCCTACACTTTGAAGAGTTTTGATCAGGGAAGGATGCTGTACTTTGTCAAATGCTTTTTCAGCATCTATTGAGAGTATCATATGATTCTTGTTCTTTCTTTTATTGATGTGTTTTATCACATTGATTGATTTGTGGATGTTGAACCAACCTTGCAGCCCTGGAATAAATCTCACTTGGACATGGTGAATAGTCCTTTTAATGTACTGTTGAATCTTATTGGCTAGTATTTTGGTGAGAATTTTTCTATTTGTGTTCATCAAGGATATTGGTCTAGAGCTCTTAAAAAAGATGGGATCCGGGGTGCCTCGGTGGTTCAGTGGATTAAGCTGCTGCCTTCGGCTCAGGTCACGATCTCAGTGTCCTGGGATGGAGCCCTGCATTGGGCCCTCTGCTCAGCAAGGAGCTTGCTTCCTCCTCTGTCTCTGCCTGCCTCTCTGCCTACTTGTGATCTCTCTCTCTGTCAAATAAAATAAATAAAATCTTTAAAAAAAAAAAAAAAGATGGGATCCTTGTCTGGTTTTATGATCAAGGTGATGCTGGCCCCATAAAATGAGTTTGGAAGTTTTACTTCCATTTCTATTTTTTGGAATAGTTTCAGGAGAATTGGAATTAGTTCTTCTTTAAATGTTTGGTAGAATTCCCCCCGGAAGGCATATGGCCTTGGGCTTTTGTTTGTTTGGAGATTTTTGATGACTGTTTAAATCTTCCTACTGATTATGGGTCTGTTCAGGCTTTCTATTTCTTCCTGGTTCAGTTGTGTTAATTTACATGTTTCTAGGAATGCATCCATTTCTTCCAGATTGTCAAATTTGTTGGCGTAGAGTTGCACATAGTATGTTCTTATAATTGTTTGTATTTCCTTGGTGTTAGTTGTGATCTCTCTTCTTTCATTCATGATTTTATTCATTTGGGTCCTTTTTCTTTTCTTTTTGATAAGTCTAGCCAGGGGTTTATCGATCTTATTAATTCTTTCAAAGAACCAGCTCCAAGTTTCGTTTATTTGTTCTATTTTTTTTTTTGGTTTCTATTTAATTGATTTCTGCTCTGATATTTATGATTTCTCTTCTCCTGCTGGATTTAGGGTTTCTTTCTTGTTCTTTCTCCAGCTCCTTTAGGTGTAGAATTAGGTTGTATACTTGAGACCTTTCTTGTTTATTGAAAAGGCTTGTACTGGTATATATTCTCCTCTCAGGACTGTCTTTGTTGTGTTCCACAGATTTTGAACCATTGTGATTTCATTATCATTTGTTTCTATGCATTTTTTCAATTCTTCTTTAATTTCCTGGTTTACCCATTCATTTTTTAGGAGGATGCTGTTTAGTCTCCATGTATTTGGGTTCTTTCCAAATTTCCTCTTGTGGTTGAGTTCTAGCTTCAGAGCATTGTGGTCTGAAAATATGCAGGGAATGATCCCAATCTTTTCATACCTTTTGTGACCCAATTTAGGACTGAGGATGTGATCTATTCTGGAGAAAGTCCATGTGCACTAGAGAAGAATGTGTATTCTGTTGCTTTGGGATGAAATGTTCTGAATATATCTGTGATGTCCATCTGGTCCAGTGTGTCCTTTAAGGCCTTTATTTCCTTGTTGGTCTTTTGCTTGGATGATCTGTCCATTTCAGTGAGGGGAGTGCTAAAATCCCCTACTATTATTATATTATTGTTGATGTGTTTCTTTGATTTTTTTTTTATTAAATGGTTTATATAGCTGGCTGCTCCCACGTTGGGGGCATAGATATTTAAAATTGTTAGATCTTCTTGTTGGACAGATCCTTTGAGTATGATATAGTGTCCTTCCTCATCTCTTATTATAGTCTTTGGCTTAAAATCTAATTGATCTGATATAAGGATTGCCACTCCTGCTTTCTTCTAATGTCTATTAGTATGTTAAATTCTTTTTCACCCCCTCACTTTAAATCTGGAGGTCTCTTCGGGTTTAAAATAAGTTTCTTGGAGGCAACATATAGATGGGTTTTGTTTTTTTATCCATTCTGATATCCTGTGTCTTTTGATTGGGGCATTTAGCCCATTAACATTCAGGGTAAGTACTGAGAGATATGAATTTAGTGCCATTGTATTGCCTGTAAGGTGACTGTTAATGTGTATTGTCTCTGTTCCTTTCTGATCTACCACTTGTAGGCTCTCTCTTTGCTTAGAGGACCCCTTTCAAGATTTCCTGTAGAGCTAGTTTGGTGTTTGCAAATTCTTTCAGTTTTTGTTTGTCCTGGAAGCTTTTAATCTCTCCTTCTATTTTCAATGATAGCTTAGCTGGATGTAGTATACTTGGCTGCATGTTTTTATCATTTAGTGCTCTGAAAATATCATGCCAGCTCTTTCTGGCCTGCCAGGTCTCTGTGGATAAGTCTGCTGCCAATATAATATTTTTACCATTGTATGTTACAGACTTCTTTTCCTGGGCTGCTTTCAGGATTTCTCTTTGTCACTAAGAATTGTAAATTTTACTATTAGATGATGGTGTGTGGAATTATTCTTATTGATTTTAGGGGCATTCTCTGCACCTCCTGGATTTTTATGCTGTTCCCTTTGCCATAATGTGGAAATTCTCTCCAATAGTTCTCTCCAGTATACCTTCTGCTCCCCTCTCTCTTTCTTCTTCTTCTGGAATCCCAATTATTCTAATAATGTTACATCTTATGGTGTCATTTACCTCTCCAATTCTCCCCTCATTGTCCAGTAGCTGTTTGTCCCTCTTTTGCTCAGCTTCTTTATTCTCTGGCATTTGGTCTTCTATATTGCTAATTCTTTCTTCTGCCTCATTTATCCTAGCAGTGAGAGCCTCCATTTTTTTAAATGTTCTTTTTTTCCCATTTATTTATTTTCAGCATAACAGTATCATTATTTTATCACCACATCCAGTGCTTCATGCTGTCCATGCCCTCTATAATACCCACCACCTGATAACCCGACCTCCCACCCCTCCGCCACTTCAAACCCCTCTGATTGTTTTTCAGAGTACATAGTATCTCATGATTCACCTCCCCTTCCAATTTACCACAAACCCCTTCTCCTCTCTAACACCCCTTGTCCTCCATGATATTTGTTATGCTCAACAAATAAGTTAAACCATATGATAATTGATTCTCTCTGCTTGACTTATTTCACTCAGCATCATCTCTTCCAGTCCCGTCCATTTTGCTCCAAAAGTTGGGTATTCATCCTTTCTGATGGAGACATAATACTCCTTAGTGTATATGGACCACATCTTCCTTATCCATTGTCCATTGAAGGCCACTTGGTTCATTCCACAGTTTGGTGACCATGGTACATTGCTGCTATAAACATTGGGGTACATATGGCCATTCTGTTAACTACATCTGTATCTTTGAGGTAAATACCCAGGAGTGCAATGGCAGGGTCATAGGGAAGTTCTATTTTTAATTTCTTGAGGAATCTCCGCACTGTTCTCCAAAGAGGCTGCACCAACTTGCATTCCCACCAACAGTGGAAGAGGGTTCCCCTTTCTCCACATCCTCTCCAAGGCATGTTGTTTCCTGTATTGCTAATTTTGGCCATTCTAACTATTATAAGGTGATATCTCAGTGTAGTTTTAATTTGAATCTTCCTGATGGCTAGTGATGATGAACATTTTTTCATGTGTCTGATAGCCATTTGTATGTCTTCATTGGAGAAGTCTCTGTCCATGTCTTCTGCCCACTTTTTGATATGATTATCTGTTTTGCGTGTGTTGAGTTTAAGAAGTTCATTATAGATCCTGGATAACAACCTTTTGTCTGTACTGTCATTTGCAAATATCTTCTCCCATTCCATGGGTTGCCTCTTTGTTTTCTTGACTGTTTCCTTCGCTGTGCGGAAGCTTTTGATTTTGATGAAGTCCCAAAAGTTCATCTTTGCTTTTGTTTCCTTTGCCTTTGGAGACATATCTTGAAAGAATTTGCTGTGCCTGATATCGAAGAGATTACTGCCTATGTTCTCCTCTACGATTCTGAAGGATTCCTGTCTCACATTGAGGTCTTTTATCCATTTTGATTTGATCGTTGTGTACAGTGTAAGAGAATGGTCCAGTTTCATTCTTATACATATAGCTGCCCAGTTTTCCCAGCACCAATTATTGAAGAGACTGTCTTTTTTCCACTGTATATTTTTTCCTGTTTTGTCAAAGATTATTTGACCATAGAGTTGAGGGTTTTTATCTGAGCTCTCTACTCTGTTCCACTGGTCTATGTGTCTGTTTTTATGCCAGTACCATGCTGTCCTGGTGATCACAGCTTTGTAGTAAAGCTTGAAATCAGGTAACGTGATGCTCCCAGCTTTATTTTTGTTTTTCAACACTTCCTTAGCGATTCAGGGTCTCTTCTGATTCCATACAATTTTTTGGGATATTTGCTCCAGCTCTCTAAAGAATACAGGTGGAATTTTGATTGGAAAAGCATTTAAAGTATAGTTTGCTCTAGGCAGTATAGACATTTTAACAATGTTTATTCTTCTGATCCAAGAGCATGGAATGGTCTTCCATCATTTTTTGTCTTCTCCAATTACTTTCATGAGTGTTCTGTAGTTCCTCAAGTACAGATCCTTTACCACTTTGGTTAGGTTTATTCCCAGGTATCTTATGGTTCTTGTTGCTATAGTAAATGGAATTGATTCTCTAATTTGCCTTTCTGTATTTTCATTATTAGTGTAAAAGAAAGCCACTGCTTTCTGTACATTGACTTGTATCCTGCCACGTTGCTGAATTGTTGTATGAGTTGGGACAGTCTGACTTCTTCATTACCAATTTGGGTACCTTTTATTTCTCTTTGTTGTCTGATGGCTGTTGCTAGGAATTCTAATACTATGTTGAACAAGTGTGGTGAGAGTGGGCATCCTTGTCGTGTTCCTGATCTCAACGGGAAGGACACAAGGTTTTGCCCATTGAGGATGATATTTGCTGTGGTTCTTTCATAGATTGATATAATGAAGTTCATGAATGTTCCCTCTATCCCTATACTTTGAAGCGTTTTCATCAGGAATGGATGCTGGATTTTGTCAAATGCTTTTTCTGCATCAATTGAGAGGACCATGTGGTTCCTCTCTTCTCTTATTAATTTTTTCTATCACATTGATTGATTTGTGAATGTTGAACCATCCTTGTAGCCCAGGGATGAATCCTGCCTGGTCATGGTGGATAATCTTTTTAATGTGCTGTTGCATCCTGTTGGCTAGGATCTTGTTGAGAATCTTAGCATCCATATTCCTCATTGATATTGGTTTGAAATTTTCTTTTTTGGTAGGGCCGTTGCCTGGTTTGGGGATCAGGGTAATTTTGGCTTCATAGAAGGAGTCTGGAAGTTTTCCTTCTGCTTCAATTTTTTGAAACAGCTTCAGGAGAATAGGTGTTATTTCTTCTTTGAAAGTTTGGTAGAATTCCCCAGGGCTCCATCAGGTGTTGGGCTCTTCTTTTTTGGGAGATTTTTGATCACCACTTCTAGTCAGGTTGTCAGTTTCTTCCTGGTTCAATTTTGGGAGTTTATACTTTTCCAGGAATGCATCAATTTCATCTAGGTTGCTTAGCTTATTAGAATATAACTGTTGATAATAACTTCTGATTATTGTTTCTACATCCTTCGTGTTCGTTGTGATCTCTCGCTTTTCTTTTATTTCATGTATTTGGGCTTTCTCTCTTTTCTTTCAGTTTAGTGTCGCCAATGGTTTATCGATCTTATTGATTCTTTCTAAAAACCATATTCTATTTTCATTGATACATTCTACTGTATCTCTGGTTTCTACCTCATTGATCTCAGCTCTAATATTGATTTTTTCCCTTCTGTGTGGAGTTGGTTTGATTTGTTGTTGATTCTCCAATTCTGTAACGTGTAGAGACAGCTGCTGTGTTCTGAATTTTGCGATTTTTTTGGGAGAGGCTTGGATGGCTATGTATTTCCCCCTTACGACCTCCTTTGCTCTATCCCAAAGGTTTTTGATCGAAGTGTCTTCATTCTCATTGGTTTCCATGAATTGTTTTAGTTCTTCCTTGATCTCCTGGTTGATCCAAGCATTCTTAAGCAAGGTGGTCTTTAGCTTCCAGGTGTTTGAGTTCCTTGTGAACTTTTCCTTTTGATTGAGCTCCAGTTACAAACTATTGTGATCTGAGAATTTCCAGGGAATAATCTCAGTGTTTTGGTATCAGTTGAATCCTGATTTGTGACCCAGTATGTGGTTTATTTTGGAGAAGGTTCCATGTGCACTTGATAAGAATGAGTATTCTGTTGTTTTAGGGTGGAATGTTCTGTATATATCTATGAGGTCCATCTGGTCCAATGTGTCATTCAATGCTCTTGTTTCTTTATTGATTTTCTGCTTCGATGATCTGTCTATTTCTGAAAGAGGTGTGTTAAGATCTCTAACGATTAGTGTAATCATATCAATATGACTCTTTATCTTGATTAACAGTTTTCTTATGTAATTGGCTGCTCCCATATTGGGGGCATAGATACTTACAATTGTTAGATCATCTTGGTGGATAGTCTCTTTAAGAATTATGTAGTGTCTTTCTGTATCTCTGACTACATTCTTTAGTTTAAAATCTATTTTGTCTGATATGAGAATCACTTCCCCTGCCTTCTTTGAGGCCTATTGGCATGAAAAATGCATCTCCATCCTTTCACTTTCAGTATGTGTATAGCGTTAGGTTCAAAATTTGTCTCTTGTAGACAACATATGGATGGGACCTGTCGTTTTATCTAGGCTGAAACACTGTGCCTTTTTATGGGCGCATTTAGTCCATTCACATTGAGAGTGATTATTGATAGATAATAACCCCGAGTGTAAGATTTATATAGCATCAGGACAAACACAAAAATACAGATATACTGGTGGAAGAAAAAGATGTGAGAGTGGTTGAAAAGTCTCAGTGTGGGTGAAAAAGTTTGTTTTGATTCTTCCTGGTTGTATCTTAATAACTTTGTTAAATGAATCAACTTTCCTAAGATAAAGGGGGATTAAAATTGGGTAGTATTGATTGGGGGAAGGGGATTACTTTGAAGTTTAACTCTATATCAATATTAGAAAATAAAAATAAAAAGGAAAAAGCTAGACTAAACTATACTAAAATTAAAAAAATATCAAAAAATATAAATCCAAAAGAAAAACACATGTGTATGTATCAAAACTTTCAGGTTAGAGGGTTATTATGGTATTTGATGTACTGGATATCTCACTGTGATGGTAAATAGGTTAAAAAAATATCTATATAAAAAAAATGAACCAGAATAGTGGGAACAAGTTAAAATAAAAGTTGTCCTATGAAGTCGTGGTGGTTGTTCTCTTGTAATCCTTTTTTTTTTTTTTTTAACTTTCCTGGTTGGATTCTGGGGGAGGGACCTGACATGTCGGTTTTCAGTCAATGATGTTCCCTGAGTTAAGTTCCCCTGCCCCCCTCAAGGGAGTGGTCTCTGAGGAACTGTTTTATTTATTTATTTTTTTCAGGCTTTTGTTCTCTGGTGGTTTTGATGTTTGTTCACTTTTTTTTTTCTCTCACCTTGACTGCTTTTGATGGTTGCTTTAGTTTTAGAGGAAAACAAACAGCACCGTGACCTCCCTCTCAGAGAGAAGCCTCAGTTTGTCTGCAGAGCCCAAATAAGTTTCCCCTTGGCCTCTGGCAGAGCAGGTTCCAAGTCGCGGACTCTGAGATGCAGGATCTTTTGCTTGTACCCCAAACCATGGCAGCAGCGGCTGTCTGGGCAGCTTCAGACCACCAGAGAGGTTCCAAGCAGCGATCACACACTGAGATTTTCCCGCTGGCCCAGGCTGGGAGTGCCTGGTCTTTCTGGGTCTAAGAGCGCCCTGCTTGTGTGCACCTCTTTCAGGGGAGAGTTTGAGGAGCGCCTCATAGGCTCTTAAACAATGGCATGGGTCGAAGAGCACCAGCTTGGCCTCTTTTAGGGGAGGATGAGGGGTGCGTGCATCTCAGGATCTATAGCAGTGCTCCTGCATTCTGCCATCTGGCATGGCTCCCATCCTCTCACAGGAGCTGGACCCCATGCGTTCTCGGGCACGCTGGCGGCTTGGGGACCAAAACCTGGTTTCTCCGCCTTACTCTCTCTGGCTCAGAGCCAGGGGAGGCTGTCCTGGGATCAGGGACTTAAGCTCCTCTCCCTAGCCACCCCGATTCCCACATTTTCCCCCATGTGATCCTTTGCTACTTTGAAGTGCTTTCAACCAGTCTTTAAGCTAATGTTGGTCCACAGATGCAGGACACTCTGGCTCATATTAGGGGTATTACTTTCCAACTGGTCGCCTCTGGAGGCTCCTTCCCCCTTTTGTTTATCTTCCAATATCAGTTCGCCATTCCCACTCTGCTTAACCTCCCCACTGGTGTCTTCTGCCCCTGTAGAGATCCAGACATGTATAATTCTTATCTCAGGCTGATTTCATGGGTGATTGGAGTTCTTCGGTAGGTAATCAGCTCACTTTAGGGTACAGGTTTAAAAGGCACCTCTTCCTACTTCCCCGCCATCTTGTCCCCCTACAGACTTGAAATATAATTTTATATCTAACTTACTTTATTGTAAGCATACAGTATATTAGGGGTGCCTGGGTGGCTCATCAGTTAAGGATCTGACTTCAGCTCAGGTCATGATCTCAGGGTGTGGGATCAAGCTCTGTGTCAGGCTTCATGCTCAGGAGTCTTTTTGTCCCTCTCTCTTTCTCTACCCCTCCCCTTGCTGGTGTGCACTCTCTTTCTGTCTCTATCTCTCAAATAAATGAATAAAATTTAGAAAAATAATGCACTGGGTGTGATGGCATAAACAATGAATCTTGGAACAGTGAAAAATAAAATACAATTTAAAAAAAGAAAAAAATCTAATTATTTTTAAAATTCTGTATATTATATATATAACATACAAAATAGTTGTTAATTGTTACTAATAAGGCTTCCAATCAACAATAGGCTATTAGCACTTAATTTTGGGGGGATTGAAAAATTGTATGTGGACTTTTTATTGTACAAGAGAGTTGGCATCTTTAAATTCCATATTCTTTCTGTCAACGATATTGTCCTAAAATTTTTGAGTGTAACAGTTTTGTTTTTCTCGCTCTTTAGTTCTTTTTTTATGCTATGTTAGTCATCATACAGTATACCATTAGTTTTTGATGTAGTGTTCCATGATTCATTGTTTGCACATAACACTCAGTGCTCCATGCAATACATCTCCTTAATACCTGTCAGTGAGCTAACACATCCCCCCATTCCTTTCTCCTCTGAACATTTCAGTTTGTTTCCCAGGGTCCATAGTCTCTCAAGGTTTGTCTTTCCCTCTGATTCTCCCACTTCATTTTTTTCCTTCCATCTTCTAATGTGCTCCATGCTATCTTTATGTTCCACATATAAGTGAAACCGTATGATGATTGTCTTTCTCAGCTTGACTAATTTCACTCAGCATAATATCTTCCAGTTCCATCCATGTCAATGCAAATGGTGGGTATTCATCTTCTCTGATGGCTACATTATATCCCATTGTACATATGGACCACATCTTCTTTATCCATTCTTCCGTGGAAGGGCATCTCAGCTCCAACAGTTTGCTTATTGTGGACATTGCTGCTATGAACATTGGGGTCCACGTGCCCCTTCTTTTTACTACATCTGTATCTTTGGGGTAAATGCCCAATAGTGCTATTGCTGGGTCATAGGGTAGTGCTATTTTTAAATTTTTGAGGAACCTTCATATTGTTTTTCCAAAGAGGCTGTACCAACTTGCATTCTTCAGTTCTTAAATATGCAACAGTACATCTCACTTCTCATACTTTATAAATATTTTTGGGACACATATGTAATAGAAAAAGTAAAAATATAAAACATTTTAGCAGCATCTAATAAAACTGAGAAGTGTATGACCTATAACTAATTCTATTTGTGTAACTACATACCAAAAACAATCTAGCTTATTGTATTTACATGTATACAGAGATTAACAGTGATGTATATTTTACAATATATTTTGGGGTAGCAAAGAGTAAAAGACATCAGTTTTTAATATAAAGAAAAGTGGACTGGGGAAAATCGAAGGGGGAGATGAACCATGAGAGATTGTAGACTCTGAGAAACAAACTGAGGGTTTTGGAAAGGAGGGTAGTGCGGAGGGTAGTGGGCATAAACTTGGTGATGGTATTAAGGAAGGCACGTATTGTATGGAACACTGGGTGTGAGGCATAAACAATAAATCTTGGAGCACTGAAAAAATAAAATTGAATTAAAAAATACTTGGAGTAATGACCATATGGAAAGATGGTAAATAAACTTAATCAGTAAACTATAACCCTAAATATGTAATCTATATGAAAATGGTTATATTGACAAATATCTGTAAAATGTAGCCAATATTCGTGGATGATTACATTGGGATTTTACCAAGGTTTGTAGAATGACCAAAAGTCACCAAAAAGGAAAAAAAAAAAAAAAGGAAGCTTTTGCCAGCCTCGCTCCCAATGGATAAGGGGAGTAGCAGTGGTTGTCAGGTTCCATAGCAGCTAAAACTGCTGGAAGGATGACCATAGGTGAGGGCAGAGCCTCAGAGGGGAGTATCTGACCATTAACAGTCTCTGCCTGATAGACAATGCTGAGGGTATCAATACAAAGATCTGTGTCTTCTAACCTTTAATCATTTGCTTGTGGGCTGTCACTGGCAAACCACGCAGAAGGCTGAGGAACAATTAACCCCTTCTGGTCACAGAACAAACATGCATGAGCTGGGGGGATAGAGACTCTTCAGCACAATGAAGATGTTTGTCCTCTTTCTTCAGTTTGTGGGCACTAAATCAGTCTATAACTATATAGTTTGTAAATTAAGACTTTGTAACAAAATTTAAAAATCATTGATTATTTGTACTACCAAAATAATCATTTATGTGAAGATACTTGTAACAGACACTATTTTATTTTCAAATAATTGCTATCAAGATTCAACAATGACATCACTAAGCTTATTAATAGGTGATTTATTTGGAATTGGGGACATATCCATCCTATTGAATATAACCCAGTCTCCAAGCACTGAAATGGTAAGATCTTAAATTAGCTCACTGAAATTCACCAAAACAAAACAAACAAACCAAAAAAAAAAAAAAGAAGAAGAAAAAAGAAAAAAAAAAACATACAGCAGCCTGATTTTCTCACTAAAATAGAAGTTTAAATTACATAACTCAGATTTTTAACCATATCATTAGAGGTTTTTCATTTTTGAAACTCAGTGTCAGGTACACTAAATTGTATGTTTACAGAAAATAACCTAAGAGGGGAAAAACAATCAAAGCTATGTTAAATGTTAACTTTAATGTATCTGATTATGTTTAAGAAGCGTAATTCTTTAGCCATCTCTAGAAAATAGTTTTGCTCATTATGTTTCTTCAAATGTTATTTTTGAACACATTTAAGAAAGCAAAAATTTTATGAAAAAAATAATGGAAGATTTTTCTATCCAATGAACAATAATATTAATTCTGAATTTGGATGAAGATTTCCAATAATGGTCTTTAATGTGCTCTAAAGGATGTAGAAACCTGAAACCTTGTTACCATGGGATAGACATGGTTCCTCTGGCTAGAGGTATCACTATCACAAACACATGAATAAATTAAAAAATTGAAAATGTTAAACTATTTTTGAGCAGCTACTTGTTTGATACTTGTAAGCAAGTGCATTTGAGTGCTTGTAGCTCTTCCATTTCAGTTTTTAACTCTAGATGCAGGAAATTTTAAACACAAATTCCAAGTATTAGGTGTTGTCTATAATTTGATAAATAACTTTACCAACTACATAAACTTGTAAACTTTTATTAGTAAAGACTGTGGAAATTGTATTTTAGACACATTCCCTAAAAAGAAAAGTAATTGTTATAAAAAAAAATTTAAAGTGATTTTTTTTGTTGTTATTGCTGAGGTTTTTTGGTTGGGTAAATTGTACATCCACATGCAGAAGAATGAAACTGGATCATTTCTTTGCACTACACACAAAAATAGGGTCAAACTGGATGATAGAACTAAATATGAGACAGGAATCCATCAAAATCCTTGAGGAGAACATAGGCAGCAACCTCTTTGACTTCAGCCAAAGCCACTTCTTACTAGACATGTCTCCAAATGCAAGGGAAACAAAGGCAAAAATGAACTACTGATACTTCATCAAGATAAAAAAAAAAAAAAACCCTTTTGCACAGCAAAGGAAAAAGTCAACAGAACCAGAAGACAACTGACAGAATGGGAGAAGATATTCACAAATTAGGGGCTAATATCTCAAATATATAAAGATTTTATGAAACTCAGTAAGTTCCTTGGAACAAATAATCCAATCAAGAAATGGGCAGAAGACATAAACAGACATTTCTGCAAAGAAGACATCAAAAAACCAACAGACAAATGAAAAAGTGCTCAATATCGCTTGGCATCAAGGAAACACAAATCAAGACAATGGGATAGGACCTCATACAGTCCAGTCATAATGGTAAAATTAAGTCAGGAAATGACAAATGTTGTCCAGGATGTGGAGAAAGGGGAATCCACCTCCACTGTTGGATGGAAGGCAAGATGGTGCAGTCTCTTTGGGACACAACATGGGGGTTCCTCAAAAAATTGAAAATAGAGCTACTCTATCACCCAGCAATTGCCCTACTGAGTATTTACCCGAAATATGTAGGAATCCAAAGGGACATCTTCTTCCCAGTGTGTGTATAACAGCAATGTCCTCAATAGCCAAACTGTGGGAAGAGCTCAGATCCATCAGCAGATGAATGGATAAATAAGATGTGATTATACAAACTCACACACACACACACACACACACACACACACACACACCACAATGGAATATTACACAGCCATAAAAAATGATATCTTGCCATTTACAATAATGTGGATGGAACTAGAGGATATTATGCTAGATAAAATAAGTCAATCAGAAAAAAGATAATTTTCATATGATCTCACTGATATGTGGAACTTAAGAAATAAGGCAGAGGTTCATAGATGAAGAGAGGAAATAAATGGTTCAGGACAAAATCAGAGAGGGAGACAAAGTATAAGAGACTCTTAATCTCAGGAAACAAACTGAGGATTGTTAGATGGGAGGGCAGTGGATGAATGCAGAGACTGAATGATGGAAATTGGGGAGCATATGTGTTGTGGTAAGTTCTGTGTGTTATGTAAGACTTATGAAACACAGACTTGTACCCCTGAAACAAATAATATATTATATGTTAATAATAAAAATAAAATTTTTAAAATTATAAAATCTTTGTAATAATGTAGCTCAATACCACATTTTGTTTTATTTTGTCTCATTTTATTCTTCACATCTGGGTGTTGTAAATGGAACCATGAAATGTATCATTATAGTCATAAAACTGAGGGGTGATACATACATTTCTTAATTACTTTAGAGTGTCCATATTGTATTCAGTTTTATTGCAACAAAAAATATTGAGAATTGGTTTTCTGCTATCGTTTTCCAAAACACTGCAAGATCTTTGTTTTACAATCATGAACTAATCATGTGTGTCAAGAGGAAAATTAATCCGTACTTTTGAAACTGTCTGATTTTTCACAAGTTGGACACAGCCCCATTATAAAATGGTAGATATATAACCATGTCTGTGGTTTTATGGACCAGGTTCAAAAGGCCCCACATATTCCAAATATACCATTCCTCCATCCAGTCCATTCTGGTGTCAAGGCATGGTCCATTCAATTTAGATCAACACCATCTACTTCACCATCTTTGCTCACTTCGTCTCTCTACTTGCAGCGCTGCACTTCCCCAAATGACCACTAATTTAACATTTCTAAAGTGCAGATCTAATCATTTTGCTGCTGCTTGTAAAACTCTGGGTCACAGAAGGGCAAGAAAGATTTATATAAACTAAAGTAGGAAAAGAATGAGCGATTGAAACATTTATCCCTTATGCTTTGCCAACCTTCAGACATTTGCACATGTTGTGCCTTTTCTGTGGCATATTGTCCCTGAGAACGTCCCTTCTGCCACAGTCTCCTGTACTTATCTGAGGGAACATCTAGTCAACATTTGTACTGAGTTACAGAGGCTGATCTCAGTCCCCTTTTTTGACCAAATCCATGTATCACAGCTAGAACAGATGTGTACTTATGAGTCATACACTTTCTGCATTAGCATCATATATATATTAGGCTTATCATAATTGAATGGTACCTCTTTCCATATAAAACTATAGAGGTTCAAATTCCTTGAAAACAGCAACCATATAGTGCTCAAACTTTAAACTCATTTAGCTGTTATTTTGGATTATAAGAGTTTAAGTATTTATTGAATAAATGACAAAGTTTGTATATTTGATATCATGCTTCTCTTTTTTTGTTCAATAAAGTACATACTTCAAAACTCGATTCAGACATCACCTCAAGCAGGGAATCTCCCCTAAATCTTCCTTTCATCCTGAGTTCATATTTGTCCCGCAATTTCTTATGCAAGCATAGATACAAAAACCTACATTTTAACCACTAGGTGCTTTCAGTTTTGGACCATGTCCACATAGTGCATATCATTGTGGTCTAGCAAACTAAGGGATGATACAAAGTATGGAGATTACAGGATTGTCACAATAATAATTAGTCACATTGAAATGAGCATATTTTATAAGATTGCCACTTACACTGTCAGCAAACAGAATACAAAGTTTAAAAATGTAGGACAACTGATATTTTAACTGTGTGGAATAGTTTTACACTTAGAGAAAAGTAGTATGAGTAAGAATGGTATAAACCACAGCCACATACCTTTTACCCAGACTCAACAGTTAGCTTTTTTTTAAACCTCTTTCTCTTCATCACCCTTCTCTCACTCCCTCATTTCAATCAATTACATAGAATCACATGATCTTTCTCTCTCTAAATATTTTATTATGTATTTACTAAGAATATGGGTGTTCTACAGAGTCAGAGCGAAGTTATCAATTTCACTAAATATAACATCACTATAATATAATTGTATGATATGTTTTGAAAGAATAAGAATTAGAAAATTAAAAAGTTTTTTAAAAAATAAAAATAAAAATATAAAAAAGAGGTTTCTTTTTTAATACAGGGAGGCAATATAACAGGTTCCTACTATATAGTTTCTTTTAAAAAAATATTTTTCTTATTTGAGAGAGAGAGAATGAGTGGGAGGGAGGGGTAGAAGGAGAAGTGGACTCCTCACTGAGCAGGGAGCCCAGTGTACAGTTTGATCCCAGAACTCTGGGATCATGACCTGAGCCAAAGGCTGATGCTAACCTACTGAACCATCCAGGTGCCCTTACTTTATAGTTTCTTGAAAGACAGGTCCCACATTCAACATTTTCTTCAGAGCTCCCATAACATCCTTATTTCTTAGACTATAGACCAAAGGGTTGAGCACGGGAGTGAGTATGGTGTAAAAGACAGATACCATCATGTCCTTCTCTGGTGTATGGTAGGAGCTGGGGAGCATGTAAGTATAAATGGCAGCCCCATAGAAGAGGATGACCACAGTCATGTGGGAAGAACAAGTGACAAAGGCCTTCTTCTGTCCTTCTACTGAGTTCATCCTATGGATGGTGATGAGGATAAAGTAGTAAGATCCTGAAATGACTATCACAGGAATGAGAAGCATAAGGACACAGCACAGGTACATGAAAATCTCATAGACGGAAGTGTCTGAACAAGAGAGTTTCAATACAGCAGGGACTTCACAGAAAAAATGATGTATCTCTCGAGATCTGCAGAAGGGGAAGGTCATGGTGATGGGGAGTAAACAAGAAACCATCCACTGAACCCAGGAGCCAGCAGCCAGATGCTAGAAGGTGTAACACCTGATGGTTCATGAGGACAGGGTAATGAAGAGGATCGCAGATGGCCACATAGTGGTCGTAGGCCATGGAGGCTAGAAGAAAAAATTCTGAACCTGCTAGTGTCACATAGAGAAACATTTGTATCCCACATTCTATGTCTGAGATCTTGTTCATACCCATGACTTGGTCTATGAGCATCTTGGGCACAGTAACAGAAATATACATCATGTCCATGAGAGATAGCTGGCTAATGAAAAAAATACATGGGTGTGTGGAGGTGGGCATCAGAATGTATCAATAGAATCAAGATGGTGTTTCCAGACAAGGCCATTAGGAAAAGCACGAAAATGACCAAAGAAAGGAGAGCTGGGTGTTTGGATTCACTGAATATTCCCACCAGGGTGAAATCTGATCTCCCAGTGTGGTTAGCTAGCCAGTTGGTGTTCTCCATGTGATTTCACCTGGGCAACCAAGGGAAGCTTTGGGATTAATGAATCAATCACGAAACACCACCCACTGAAATAAATGTGTTGAGAGAGAAAGAGAACCCAATTACATTATCAGAAAAAAAATTCCATGGTTTTATAGATTTAGAGAATACAAATTATCTGTAATTATATAAATTTACCATTTGGGTGGTTGCATTGTTCATTGTGTCATGAGTTTTCCTTTTGCTATAGTATCCTTTACGAAGAAGCATATAGATTATTTTAGGTTAGCTATTGCCCTAACCAAACACAAAAGATGAATCAAAATGTAAAAAATATATATATGTATATGTACATATGTATACATATATCTGTATATATTTATATACAGATATATAATATATATATTTTATATATAAAATATATATATATATTTTATATATATATATATATATATATATATATATATATAAAATCACCCTTTCTGGAATTCCTATTGTAGATAATCAAAATATCATTATCTCTCAGGTCTAATAATCCAACTGAATTTTATATTTTAAATTCATTTATTTGGGGGTGCCTGGGTGGCTCAGTGGTTTAAGCCGCTGCCTTCTGCTCAGGTCATGATCTCAGGGTCCTGGGATCGGGTCCCGCATTGGGCTCTCTACTCAGCAAAGAGCCTGCTTCCCTCTCTCTCTCTCTGTCTGTCTCTCCATCTGCTTGTGATTTCTCTCTGTCAAATAAATAAATAAAATCTTTAAAATAAATAAATAAATAAATAAATAAATAAATAAATAAATAAATTCATTTATTTGACAGAGAGTGAGCAAAAGCAGGGAGAGCAGCAGGCAGTGTGAAAGGGAGAAGCAGATTCCCTGCTGAGCAGGGAGCCAATACGGAACTCAATACCAGGAACACAGATCATGACCCAAGCCAAAAGGAGATGCCCAGCTGACTGAGTCACCCAGGTGTCCCTTCAACTGAAATCTTAAAAATTCTTTAAGGTGCATTCTATATAAGAAAAAAAATATTATTAATTTTGTATAAGAAAAAATAATTCCACAGTGCACAGAAATATCAAATCATTACCTTGTAAAACTGAAACTAGTAGAATTTTATGTCAGTAATACCCCAAAAAGAACAATCTAATGAACCAGGAAACATTATGTCAAAAACTAATGATTCACTAATTGAATTTAAATTTAAAAAAAGAAAAAAATATATAATAAAGCAGAATAAAAAGTAACCTCAACAAAATTTGGGGAAAATCTATATGAAATTCTTGAACCCCACAGTGAGGCACTGTGATTGTATGGGGTAACCCACAAATCCCCCCAAACAGATCATGATCCTAACCAATGACCAAACCCTTAGATAGCCTAGGGTCACCATTTTGGAGCTGCAACTCTGAAGCCAGACTGGCTGTGTGTCCAGCTTATCCTCTATGCACTCTCTACCTCCATTCATTCTACATACATAAAAAAGAGGAAAAGAATAATGCTATATCATGCATATGTTTAGGATTAAATGAGGAAAGTGCTTGACCATTACTGGTTACAGATGACTTATGAATAAAATAGTTAATAGGTACAGTAATAATTATGCAGAATCTATGTAAGAGATGGCTGCTACTATTATCATTTGAAAATATGAGATCCATTATGTCAGTTCACAAGTTTAATATTTATTTATGCATTTAAAGATTTGATTGGACCATTTCTGTAGTCCTAAATAACTTACGAGTGTATATGTGTATATATGTATTATACATATATATGTATATATATATATATACTTATTATATACATGTATAATTATTCTATAAAAATAAACTTTAAGATATCTATACTATATATTTTAAATACATAATATTTAATTATATATATAATAAGATAAGATATTATTTTACCCCTAAAATAAGATACATAATAAGATATATATATCTTATTTTATGGATATATCTTTTTTTATTGCTAAAATAAGATATATTATATATATATTGTATATCGTATTTTAGCGATAAAATAAGATATATATAATAATATATATTATTACCCTTATAAATAAGATAAATAAGATATTGATAATATATATTATGAATATATATAAATAATATAATATAATATAAAAAGATAAAGATAAATATAAAGATAAATGAAGATATAGATAAAGATAAATATAAATTTATATATAAATATAAATTATAAATATATAATAATTACAATATAATATAAATAAGACATATAATAAGATATACATATCTATATATGTAATAAGTTATATATATCTTATTTTATCGCTAAAATAAGATATACCTACATATCTTATTTTTAACCCTGATTAAGCAGAACTTTATGAGAAATCTATCTAATTTGTATCCAGTACATGTTTTTCCAAGTTGAAATTCATCTTAGAATTTCTACTATCTACTTACATTTCAGAGGACAGGAAGTAGTATTTAGACAGTCATTGCTATTTATCAGAGAAGGCTTTAGTTGTTTCCCCAAATGTTATCTGCTTTAATGCACATAGCAATTAATTGTTCATGGAACTGAGATTCAGAGAGCAAAGTTGAACAACACTATGATATTTCTGACTCCAATTTACCATTTACTTCTTTATCTTGCTGTTCACAGCCAGCCTCTCTATCAGATGCTAAAGATGAATCAAAAATATTTAAATCTAATTACAGTTAATGAGGTCACAGTCAGTCTATTCAGAGACAAAAATAGAAATGCAATTTAAAGCAGAATTCTAAGATAGCTACAAAATAAATAAAAACAATTAGCACAAAATACATCTGACCTTTCTTCAGAGAATAATACCTCCTTTGACATTTTCTGTTCTGAAGTTTGAACTTTTGCAAACTTTTAATTTCTGACATGTCAAATCTCAAAATTCAGAAGTCCTTACTAAGAGGAAGCAAATATCGAGTCCTCTTTCTGGGAAGGGCTTAGAGGCAGTTATCATGTCTAGATATTTCGAGAAGAATTTACAATTTCTATGTTTTATGCTTTTTAAAAATATATTTTATACTTTTTTCATAATTCTAAGACTAATTAAAACATCAAATTATTAATATTCTCAGTTGATAAAGCAGTTGAGAACACTGCAAATGATTTTGAGTTCTTAATATAGATATTCAACAAATTTTGACAAATTGCATCAACAACAATAGCCCTTTCTATCACATCTCACCCTCACTGAAAGATGAAATTTGAGACCTGTGAAAAATAAAAACATAGCCTGATAAATTACAAAACACATCTGCTGACAAAGTCTGTATTTGTGGTCAAAATAAATTAATAATCAGCACAGTGAGCAATAAATGTGAAGGCCTTGAAACCGCTTGCTGAGTGAATGAAGGGAGACCACAAAGGTACTTGGGGTTTACTGAGAAATCTTTGCTGTGCTTTTGTAAATGTGGGTCCTGCCATTAAGACACACTGAACGGTCCACCTGGGATACCAGACACAAAAGTGAACACTGTCTGTTGTATGCATGGTGACTGGCCCTTCTGTTCATAGTTACTCCTTTCTAATATAATTCCTTGAGCTTCATATAAACAACTTAACGCATATTTAACATGTAAATTCATTGACAGTGGTGGTGGATTAATGTTAAACTTTATTTGAAGCTGACAGCATCCTAGGAATTGTTCTAATGCTTTATCATATTTTATCTTTCCCAAGACTCTACATCTTATTTTCTCAATTTACACAGTAAGGAATTCATATTCTTATGGTCTGCTTAACCGAGCACAACTACACTGAGTTGAGCCCACAGGCTGTAACTATGCCTCAGAATTTGGGGGGACCTGGTCTTCCCTACATAGTAGATAATTTGGGTATTAGGTCACCCACTGTCAGTTTCATTAGAAAATATAAATACGATTGAGATATTTATTTCTAACCCTCAAAAATTATCTCCACTCAAAGTAAAATCAATAGCTCATCTGCAAAATTTCAATTTCAGGAAAACAAATACATTATCCAATTATATAGGAAATGTGTAATATTCTTCTGTATGCAAATAATTAGAAAGCAAAAATACATTTTTTTAATGTGCTATACAAAAAGATTCAAGAGAAAAGGTAAATTTGTCTTTTCCACTTACAAATAGGTAAAAAGAAAATTAAGGACATATTTTCAACAACTATAATGGAGAATATCAGAAGCAGAAGTCAAGACAGTTAGAAAATAATCACCCTTTTTTTTCTTGCAGTTCTGTCTGCTTCTCTGGTTGAATCCAGTCTCATTCAGATGGGCAAATAGAGTGTGACCAGGTTAAGTGTACAGAGAGAAGTAGGAGGGCTTTACTATGCCCATTAAGTGAGTGGATGAATGTTTTCTGTCAATAAATCCCCTCTGAGACGATAGAGAAGAATGCAATTATAAGAGCTGAAGAAACTAATAGCTATCCTTATTGCACTGTCCTGCTTTTTGCTGATGTCTTTTAAAAAATATTTTATTGTTCATCTCAATATGTATCAAAACCGTAACTGAATTAACAATATTCACACATTGCATTACTAATGAATTTTTGGCTATGACATATATGAGTTAGTTTTTTTTTTTTTTAAGATTTAAAAAATCTATTATTTGTTTGAAAGACAGGGATCACAAGTAGACAGAGAGGCAGGCAGAGAGAGAGGAAGGGAAGCAAGCTCCCTGCTGAGCAGAGAGAGCCCGATGTGGGGCTTGATCCCAGAACCCTGGGATCATGACTGGAGCTGAAGGCAGAGGCTTTAACCCACTGAGACATGAGTTAGTTTTTATGTAGCCTTTTCATTTTACAAAATATATATTTCATGTATATGTGAATATATTTTTTTTCTCATTTTAGGTTTAAGGTAAATATTTGAAATATATATATTTATTTTTTCCTTTTTACTGATGTACAATCTGAAATTCATAGTTCACTACATTTTTCAAAGATAATATCATTAATTAGTACTATGGTTGAAACTAAAATTGAGATCATCTTCACATTTTTAAAATTTAGATCCCAATATATTAGTGTTATTCTGTATCTTTGACTACAGTCTTTAGCTTAAAATCTAATTTATCTGATATGAGAATTGCTACCCCCAGCTTTCTTTTGAGGCCCATTGGCAGGAAAGATGCTTCTCCATCCCTTCACTTTCAGTCTGAATGTATCTTTAGGTTCCAAATGTGTCTCTTGTAGACAGCATATGGACAGGTCCTGTCTTTTCATCCAGTCTGCAACCCTGTGCTATTTTATGGGAGAATTTTAGGCTGTTCACGTTGAGAGTGATTATTGAAAGATTAGTTTTTATTGACATCCTGTTGCCTGTGAAGTCCTTGTTTCTATAGATTGCCTCTCCAAGTTTCTGTTCTATGACACTCTTGGGTTATTTCTTCTTTTATAGAGAACCACCCCTTAATATTTCTTGTAGTGCTGGCTTGGTGGGTCACATACTCCTTTAAATCTTGCCAGTCTTGGAATCTCTTTATCTCTCCTTCCATTCTGAATGTCAGCCTTGCTGGATAAAGTGTTCTTGGCTGCGTGTTCATCTCATTTAGTGCCCTGAATATGTCTTGCCAGGCCTCTCTGGCTTCCCAAGTTTCTGTGGCCAGGTCTGACGTTATTCTGATGGTCCTGCCTCTGTACATAGAGAATCTCTTCCCCTAGCTGCTCTTAAGACATTCTCTCTGAATTTATGACTGGTGAAATTCACAGTTATTTGCCTGGAGGTCTTTCTACACTCGTTGATCTTGGGGGCTGACCTTTCTGCCTCTAGGACATGAACACTTCTTCCACTACCCAGATTAGAAAAATTTTCATCCAGTGTTTATTATATGTTCAACTATGTGTTCAACTATATGTTCTAGTCTTCTCTTTTTCCCCAGCCCCCTAAAGGATCCCAATAATTCTGACATTGGAACGTGTCATGCCATCATTTATTTCCCTAATTCTGTTTTCATGACTTCTAAGCTGTTTTTTCCAGGACTCTTCCTGATCCTTCTTTTCTATCAGGTTTTCTTCTAGATCACTAATTTTATCTTCTGCCTTGGTTACCCTAGCTGTCAGAGTAGGTAGACTAGATTGGATCTCATTGATAGCATTTCTAACTTCTGCCAGGTTGGCTCTCACTTCCACCCTTTGTCAGTCTATGTTGCCACTAATGGTCTTCTCCAACCTAGCCATTACCTGGATAATTGTTACCATGAGTTCCTTTTCCAACATATAGTTTATGTACATATCCCATAGTTCTGTGGCAGAGGTCACAGTCTGAATTTTCCTCTGCTGGGTGTTCCTAAATTGTTGATTGTATACTTTCTGTTGTTATTCACATGGAATCTATATTACTTTAATATTACATTGATTTATTATTACAATTTTTTCTAATTTTTTAAATTTTTAACAAAAATTATAAGTAGAATGTGTCACAGGAATAAAAATCAAAGCATAAGGAACACAGTCAATTATACTGTGATGTATGTGAGGCTTGTGTTTTCACAGTATAATGTATAAACTTTTCAAATCATTAAATTGTACACCTGAAACTGATGTAATATTTTGTATCAACTAGACTTAGTTCTTTTGAGACTTTCCTTTGTGTTCTTTTTTTTTTTTTTTTTTTTTTTTACATAATAAGGGCATCATTAATTTTTGGTATAGTGTTCCACGTGGCAGGATACAAAATCGATGCACAAAAATCAGTTGTATTTCTGTACACAACAGTGTAAATGGAGAAACAGAAAATAAAGAATCTATTCTATTTACAAGAACCATAATATAATTAGGAATAAACCTAACCAAAAGAGGTAAAGGATCTGTACCTTAGAATCTAAAGAACACTGATGAAAAAAAAATGGACCAAGACATAAAATATTGGAAAAATATTCCATGCTCATGGATTGGAAGAATACACATTGTTAAAATGCCTAAGCTGCCTAGAGCAATGAACACTTTCAAAGAAATTCCTATCAAAATATCAGTGACATTTTTCACAAAGATGGAACAAACAGTCCTAAAATTTGCATGGAACAAGAAAAGACCCTGAATCACAAGGTCACAAACAAAGCTGGGGGCATCACAATGGGTTACCTCAAGCTATATTACAAAGTTTTGATCATCAAGGCAGCATATTATTGGCACAATTGGCAAAAAAACAGAAACATAGATCAATGAAGCAGAATATAGAACCAGAGATGGACTTTGAACTCTACTGTCAACTAATCTTCAACAACAAAGAAAGACTATTCAATGGGAAAAAGTCAGTCTCTTCAATATATGATGCTTGGAAAATTGGACAACCACATGGAGAAGAATGAAACTGGGTCATTCTCTTACACCATGCACAAAGATAAACTCAAATTTGATGAAAGACCTAAGTGTGAGATAGGAATCCATCAAAATGTTAGAGGGTAACAATGGTAGTAAACTGTTTGACATTGGACACAACAACTTCTTTCAAGACACATCTCTAAGGTCAAGGGAAACAAAAACAAAAATGAACTTTTGGAACTTCATCAAGATAAAAACATGCACAGAAAAGGAAACAGTCAGCAAAACTAACAGGCGACCCATGAAATGGGAGAACATATTTGCAAATGATATTTTGGTAAATGGCTGATATCCAAAATTTATAAAGAACTTATTACACTCAACATCCAAGAAACAAATAATATAGTCAAGAAATGGGCAGAAGACATGAAAAGACCCTTTTTCACAGACACACATGAGAAAATGTTGAACATCACTAGCCATCAGGGAAATTCAAATCAAAACCACAAGGAGATACCACCTTATACCAGTCAGAATGCAAACATTAACAATACAGGAAACAACAAGTGCTGGCAAGGTTGTGGAGCCGGGGGAATCCCATACACTGTTGGTGGGAATGGAAGCTGGTACATCCACTTTGGAAAACAGTATGGGGGTTCCTCAAAACGTTAAAAATAGAGCTATCTATCCAGGAATTGCACTACTAGGTATTTACCCCAAAGATACAGATATAGTAAGAAGAAGGGACGCACGCAACCCAATATTCATAGCAGCAATATCCACGATAGCCAAACTGTGGAAGGAACAAGATGCCCTTCAACAGATGAATGGATAAAGACATGGTTCATATATACAATGGAATATCACTCAGCCATCAGAAAGGATGAATACCTCTCATTTGCACTGACATGGATGGAACTGAAGGGGATTATGCTAAGTGAAATAAGCCAAGCAGAGAAGACAATTTCCATATGGTGTCACTTATATGTGGAACATAAGGAATAGAGCAAGAGACCACAGAGGAAGGGGGGGAAATACCGAATAGGAAGAAATCAGAAAGGGAGACAAACAATGAGAGACACTGGACTCCAGGAAACAAACTGAGGGTTACAGAAGGGAGGGGTGGAGGGATGCAATGGTGGGTGATGTGTATTGAAAAGGGCAAGTGTTGGGATGAGCACTTGGTCTTATAGGCAACTAATGAATCGTTTGAACACCATGGCAAAATCTTACGATGTCCAAAATGTTGGCTAACTGAACTTAATGAAAAATAAAATAATAATAAATAAAATAATAAAACAAAAAAGCTAACTCATCGTTTTAGAATATTTAAAAAAATCTTTCTGCATTAAGACTTTAAAAAATAAAGCCATGTTTCACAGAAATTTGTTCTACTTCGCATCATGTTTATTTTCATTATATTTTTTGTCTTCTGTTTCTAGGGTGTTTCAAAAAGAAACATCAAATGTGCTAATGATATAGGCTATGAAGAGGTAATGCATTATCCTTCTCAAATCTTTTTGAAAGTTAAAGAATTCATATACTCTATTCATTCAGTTTGAAGCAGAATATTGGAAATCCGTTTTTTCTTTTTTTTTAAGATTTTATTTATTATTTGACAGAGAGAGAAATCACAAGTAGGCAGCGCAGTAGGCAGAGAGAGGGGGGAAGCAGGCTCCCTGCTGAGCAGAGAGCCCAATGTGGGACTCGATCCCAGGACCCTGAGATCATGACCTGAGCTGAAGGCAGAGGCTTAACCTGCTGAGCCACCCAGGCACCCCGGACATCCATTTTCTAATTTAAAATCTCAAATACGACAAGATCCTTATTTTAAGGTCATACAATAATTGAGTGTCTCTCAAAGCAATTGGAATCTATATGTTTTAAATAAGCTAATACTCCTCAATTTGAAGAGTTTAGACACAGCCAAATGAAAAGTCCGTGACATACAACCACCATGTCTGTGGTTTTATGGTACAAGTCCAAGAGGGTTATATTTACCCCAAATATCTTTCCAGTAGTGCCTTCTGATGTTAAAGCATGGTTCAATTCAGTGGGATTAATGCTATTTTGTTCACTATTCTTAATTTACCTGGACTTCTTGCCTTCATTCAGGCTTGTACTTTTTCAATTGGTCAGCACTGATTTAAAATTTATAAAATACAAGTCCAATCACTTCACTTCATTACTTCGTATATGATTCTGAGTTAAGGAATGGCAAGAAATGAGTATCTAGATTAAAGAAAAAAAGGAGGTTCCACTGGAATATTTACTGCTTGCATTTGGTCAATAATATTCTGTGCCTTTAATGAGACATCTTGTCTCTGAGAAAACCACTTCAACCCAGAACACAGTACTTATGTGAGGGTAGCATTCAGTCACAATTCAAAAATGAGCTCCAAGGGAGAGACAAGATGGCAGGGAAGTAGGAGGAGGCACTGTTTCAACCTGTACCCTGAACTGAGTTGATTACCTACCAAAGAACTCCGATCACCCATGAAATCAGCCTGAGATCAGAATTATACATGTCTGGATCTCTATAGGGGCAGAAAATGCCAGTTGGCAGGTTAAGCAGAGTGGGAATGTCGGACTGATATTGAAAGATAAACAAAAGGGGGAGGGAGCCACCAGAGGCGACTGACTGGAAAGTAATACCCCTAATACGAGAGTGCCCTGCGTCTGGGGACCAGCATTAACTTGGAGTCTTGGTTGAAAGCACTCAAAAAGAGCAAAGGATCATGGGGAGAAATTGTGGGAATCGGGTCAGCTAGGGACAGGAGATTTTGTCCCAGACCCAGGACAGCCTCCCCTGGCACTGAGCCAGAGAGAGTGCGGCAGAGAAACCAGGTCTTTGTCCCTGAGCCGCCAGAGTGCCCGAGAACGCGTGGGGTCCAGCTCCTGTGAGGGGCTGGGAGGCTCGCCAGATGGCAGAAGGCCAAGCCATGCTAACAGAGCCTGAGACCCGCATGCCCTACACGCTCCCCTGAGAGAGGTGCACGCAAGCCCAGCGCTCTTACACCCGGAAAGAACAGACACTCCCAGCCCGGGCCAGTGGGAAAATCTCAGTGTGAGATCACTGTGTGGAATCTCTCTGATGGTCTGGAGCTGCCCAGACAGCCACCGCTGCTGTGGTTTTGGGTACAAGCAGAAGATCCGGCGTCCCCAGGGACCGCGACTCAGAACCTGCTCTGCTAGCAGCCAAGGCGAATTGATATGGACCTGCAGCACCCACAGGGGACCTGGCTGAGGCTTTTCTCTGAGAGGGAGGTCGGGGTGCAGTTTGATTTCCTCTAAACCTCCAAAAACCATCAAAAGCGGTCAAGGCAAGAGAAAAGAAGTGAACAAACATAAAAACCTCCAGAGAACAAAAGTCTGAAAAAAACGTTTTCCTCAGAGCCCACCCCCTTGAGGTGAGTGGGAGGACTTAAATCAGGGAACATCATTGACTGAAAACCCACATGGCAGGCCCCTCCCCCAGTAAACCAACCAGGAAAAAAAAAAACAGCAAGAAAACAACCACCACTACTTCATAGGACTTCTTTTATTTTTAACTCGTTCCCACTATTCTGGTGCATTTTTTTTTTATATACATAGGTAATTTATTAATCTATTTACTATCACAGTGAGATGTCCAGTACATCAAATTCAATAATAACCTTCTAACCTAAACTTCTTTACACATACACCTGTGTTTTTTCTTTTGCTTTTCTATTTTTATATATTTTTTTAAATTTTTGGTTTCTTTAGTCTAGTTTATTCCTTTTTTATTTTTATATTCTAATATTCATACAGAGTTAAACTTCGAGGTAATCCCTTTCCCCAATCAATGCTACCCCTATAGGTAAACCAATTTTTAATAATCCTTTATCTTAGGAAAGTTGAGTCCTTTAACAAAGATATCAAGATACATCCAAGAAGAATCACAATAAACTTCCTCACCCACACTGAGAATTTATAACCACTCTCTCAACTTTTTTTTCCGCCAGTGTTTCTGTTTATTTGTGTTTGTCCTGACAGTATATAAATATTATATTTAGGTTTCTTCTCGATGAGGTTCTCCTTTTTTTGCTTTTATAAATATATATATATAATTTCTCTATTTCTCTTGTCATATACTTTTATCAGTCTTTTGGTTTGTTTTTGTTTTTATACCTCATAAATCTTACTTGGGGTACGATTTGGGCTGAACCTTCTCTTTTATCTTCCCTTTTTTTCCCTGTCCTTCAATCTCTCTCTTTTTTTCTTTTTCTTTTCTTTTTTTCTCTCGTTTGGCTGGGGAATCCTGATTGCTCAGAAGTGTTTCAGGGTGAACCTTTACCGCACCATGGTCAATACATCCAGCTACATACATTCAGTCCTCTCTAACCAAAATGACTAGGAGGAGAAATGCCCAACAGAAGAAAACTACAGAGGATGGGCCTTCTGCAACAGAGCTAATGGCTATCAACATACACAATATGTCAGAAAGAGAATTCAGACTAACAATTATCCAGGCAATAGCTTGGTTGGAGAAAGCCATGGATAACAAACGGAATTGATTAGGGCAGAACTGAAAGCCACCAGGAATGATGTTCACAATATTAGGGCAGAACTGAAAGCCACCAGGGATGAGGTTCACAATGCTCTCAATGAGTTCCAATCTAATCTAAATTCTCTCAAAGCTAAGGTAACTGAGACAGAAGATAGAATTCGTGATCTGGGACAAACAGATAGAGAGAAAGCATCAGGAGGAAGCCTGGAACCAACAGCTTAGAAACCACGGAAACAGAATGAGGGAAATAAATGATGCTATGAAAAGTTTCCAACGTCAGAATTATTGGAATCCCTGGAGGGGAGGGGGGAAAGAAAGAACTCTAGAAGATATAGTGGAACAAGTTCTTATGAAAGTTTTCCCAATCTCGCGCGATGGGACCAGCGTTCATGTACTAGAGGCCGAACAGTCTCCACTCAAGATTATACACTCGAAAAAAACATCAAGGCACCTGATAGTCAAATTGAGAAATCATAATTGTAGATACAAGCTCTTGAAAGCCTCCAGGAAAAAGAAGCTCCTTACGTACAGCAGAAAGCCCATGAGAATAATGTCAGACCTGTCCACAGAGAACTGGCAAGCAGAAAGGACTGGCAAGATATATTCAGGGCACTAAATTAGAAGAACATGCAGCCAGGAATGCTTTATACAGCAAGACTGTCATTCAAAATGGATGGAGAGATAAAGAGTTTCCAAGACCGGCAAGACTTAAAAGGACTATGCAACCACCAAGCTGACACTGCAGGAAATGTTAATGGGGCTTCTATAAAAGAGGAAAAGTCCTAAGAATAGCATTGAACAGAAATATAGAGACAATCTACAGAAAGAAAGACTTCAAAGGTAACACGATGTCAATAAAAATGTATCTATCAATAATCACCCTCAATATTAATGGCCTGAATGCGCCCATCAAATGACACAGGGTGGCAGATTGGATATAAAGACAGACCCATCTACCTGTTGTCCATAAAAGACACACTTTGAACCTAAAGATAAACCCAGACTGAAAGTTAAGGGACAGAGAAACATCTTTCATGCCAATGGGCCTCAAAGGAAGGCCGGGGTAGCAATTCTCATATAAGATAAATTACATTTTAAACTAAAGACTGTAGTCAGAGATACAGAAGGACACTACATAATTCTTAAAGGGACTATCTACCAAGATGATCTAACGATTGTAAATATCTATGCCCCCATTATGGGAGCAGCCAATTATGTAAGAAAACTATTAATCAAGATAAAGAGTCATAATTGATATGAATGCATTAATAGTAGGAGATCTTAACACGACTCTCTCAGAAATAGACAGGTCATCGAAGCAGAAAATCAATAAAGAAACAGGAGCATGGAATGACACATTGGACCAGATGGACCTCATAGATATATACAGAACATTCCACCCTAAAACAACAGAATACTCATTCTTCTCAAGTGCACATGGAACCATCTCAAGAATAGACCACATACTGGGTCACAAATCAGGACTCAACCGATACCAAAAGAATGAGATTATTCCCTGCATCTTCTCAGATCACAATGCTTTGAAACTGGAGCTCAGTCACAAGGAGAAGTTCGGAAGGAACTCAAACACCTGGAAGATAAAGACCACCTTGCTTAAGAACGCTTGGATCAACCAGGAGATCAAAGAAGAACTGAAACAATTCATGGAAACCAGTGAGAATGAAGACACTTCGGTCCAAAACCTATGGGATACAGCAAAAGTGGTCCTAAGGGGGAAATGCAGAGCCATCCAAGCCTCCCTAAAAAAAAAAAGTGAAAAATCCAGAACACACAGACTGTCTCTACACCTTAAAGAACTGGAGAGTCAACAACAAATCAAACCAACTCCACACATAAGAAGAGAAATAATCAAGATTAGAGCAGAGATCAATGAGGTAGAAACCAGAGATAGAGTAGAGACTATCAATGAAACTAGAAGCTGGTTTTCTGAAAGAATCAATAAGACCGATAAACCATTGGCCACACTAATCCAAAAGAAAAGAGAGACAGCCCAAATTCATAAAATTATGAATGAAAACAGAGAGATCACAACTAAGACCAAGGAAGTAGAAAGAATCATCAGAAGTTATTATCAACAGGTATATGCCAATGAGCTAAGCAACCTAGATGAAATGGATGCATTCCTGGAAAACTATAAACTCCCAAAATTGAACCAGGAAGAAATTGACAACCTGAATAGAAAGACATCTAGTAATGAGATTGAAGCAGTGATCAAAAACCTCCAAAAAAAAAAAAAAAAAAAAAAAAAAAAAAAACAAGAGAAAAGACCTGATGGATTCCCTGGGAATTCTTCCAAACTTTCAAAGAAGAAATAATAACTATTCTTCTGAAGCTGTTTCAAAAAATTGAAACAGAAGGAAAACTTCCAGACTGTTTCTATGAAGCCAGCATTACCCTGATCCTCATACCAGGCAAAGGCCCTAGGAAGAGGAGAATTTCAGACCAATATCCCTGATGAATATGGATGCTAAGATTCTCAACAAGATCCTAGCAAACAGGATCCAACAGCACATTAAAAAGATTATCCACCATGACCAGGTGGGATTCATCCATGGGATGGAAGGGTGGTTCAACAGTCGAAAATCAATCAATGTGATAGAAAAAATTAATAAGAGAATAGAGAAGAACCACATGGTCCTCTCAATTGATGCAGAAAAAGCTATCCAGCATCAGTTCCTGATTAAAATTATTCAAAATATAGGTATAGAGGAAACATTCCTGAACTTCATGAAATCTATCTATGACAGCCCCACAGCACATATCATCCTCAATGGGCAAAAGCTTGCAGCTTTCCCATTGAGATCAGGAACACGACAAGGATGCCCACTCTCACCACTCTTGTTCAACACAGTATTAGAAGTCCTAGCAACAGCATTCAGACAACAAAGAGAAATATAAGGTATACAAATCGGCAATGAAGAAGTCAAACTCTCTCTCTTCGCAGATGACATGATTCCTTATATGGAAAATCCAAAAGTCTCCACCCCCAAACTAGTAAAACTCATACAGCAATTCAGCAACGTGGCAGGATACAAAGTCAATGTACAGAAATGTATAAGTGGCTTTCTTACACACTAACAATGAAAATACAGAAAGGGAAATTAGAGAATCAATTCCATTTACTATAGCACCAAGAACCATAAGATACCTGGGAATAAACCTAACCAAAGAGGTAAAGGATCTGTATTCAAAAACTACAGAACACTCATGAAAGAAATTGAAGAAGACACAAAAAGATGGAAGATCATTCCATGCTCTTGGATCGGAAGAATAACCATTGTTAAAATGTCTATACTGCCTAGAGCAATCTATACTTTTAATGCCATTCCAATCAAAATTCCAGCAGTATTCTTCAAAGAGCTGGAGCAAATAATCCTAAAGTTTGTAGGGAATCAGAAGAGACCCCGAATCGCTAAGGAAATGTTGAAAAACAAAAATAAAGCAGGGGGCATCACGTTGCCTGATTTCAAGCTTTATTACAATGCTGTTATCACCAAGACAGCATAGTACTGTCTTAAAACCAGACACATAGTTCAGTGGAACAGATTAGAGAGACCAGATATGGACCCTCAACTCTATGGTCAGTTAATCTTCGACAAAACAGGAAAAAATATACAGTGGAAAAAAGAGTCTCTTCAATAAACGGTGTTCAGTAAATTGGGCAGCTATATGTACAAGAATGAAACTGGACCATTCTCTTACACCGTACACAAAGATAAACTCAAACTGGATAAAAGACCATGAGACAGTAATACATCAGAATCCTAGAGGAGATCATAGGGAGTAATCTCTTTAATATCAGCCACAGCAACTTCTTTCAAGATATGTCTCCAAAGGCAAAGGAAACAAAAGCAAAAATGAATTTTGGGGACTTCAAAATCAAAAGCTTCTGCACAGCAAAGGAAACAGTCAAAAAAACAAAGAGGCCACTCACAGAATGATAGAACATATTTGCAAATAACAGTACAGACAAAAGGTTGATATCCAGGATCTATCAAGAACTCCTCAAACCCAAATCACACAAAACAGACAATCATATAAAAAATTGTGCAGAAGGTATGAACAGACACTTCTCCAATGAAGACATACAAATAGCTATCAGTCACATGAAAAAATGTTCATCATCACTAGCCCTCAGGCAGGTTCAAATTAAAACCACATTGAGATATCACCTTACACCAGATAGAATGGCCAAAATCAGCAAAACAGGAAGCAACATGTGTTGGAGAGGATGTGGAGAAAGCGTAACCCTCTTCCACTGTTGATGGGAATGTAAGTTGGTGCAGCCTCTTTGGAGAACAGTGTGGAGATTCCTCACGAAATTAAAAATGGAACTTCCCTATGACCCTGTCATTGCACTACTGGGCATTTACCCCACAGATACAGATGTAGTGAATAGAAGGGCCATTTGTACCCCAATTTTATAGCAGCAATGGCTATGGTCGCCAAACTGTGGAAAGGAACCAAGATGCCCTTCAACGGACGAATGGATAAGGAATATGTGTCCATATACACTATGGAGTATTATGCCTCCATCAGAAAGGACGAATACCCGACGTTTGTAGCACCATGGACGGGACTGAAAGAGATTTTGCTGAATGAAATAAGTCAAGCGGCGAGAGTCAATTATCATATGGTTTCACTTATTTGTGGAGCATAACAAATAGCATGGAGGACATGGGGAGTTAGAGAGGAGAAGGGATTTGGGGGAAATTGGAAAGGGGGAGTTGGGAGACTATGGACTCTGAAAAACAATCTGAGGGTTTTGACAGGGTGGGGGGTGGGAAGTTGGGGTACCAGGTGGTTGGTATTATAATGGGCACGGACTGCATGGAGCACTGGGTGTAGTGCAAAATTCATGAATACTGTTATGCTGAAAATAAAAAAAATAAATTAAAAAAAGCACATAGTACTAGAAGTCCTAGCAACACTAATCAGACAACAACAACAAAAAATAAATAATAGGCATTCAAACTGGCAATGGAGAAGTCAAATTCTCTCTTTTCACAGATGACATGATACTTTATCTGGAAAACCCAAAAGACTCCACCTCCAGACTAGTAGAATTTATACAACAATTCAGTAATGTGGCAGGATACAAAATCAATATACAGAAATCAGTTGCTTTCTTATACACTAACCATGAAAATACAGAAAGGGAAATTATAGAATTGATTCCATTTACACTAGCACCAAGAACCATAGGATACCTGTGAATAAACCTAACCAAAGAGGTAAAGGATCTGTACTCGAGGAACTACAGAACACTTATAAAAAAAATTGAAGAAGACACAAGAAGATGAATGACCATTTCATGCTTTTGAATCGGAAGAATAAACATTGTTTAAATGTCCATACTGCATTGAGCAATCTATACTTTCAACACGATTCTGGTCAAAATTCCACATGCATTTTTTTCAAAGACCTGGAGGAAACAATCCTAAAATTTGTATGAAACCAGAAGAGACCCCGAATTGCTAAGGAAATGTTGAAATAGAAAATCAAAACGGGGGTCATCGCATTGCCTGACTTCAAGCTTTACTACAAACTGTGACCACAAAGACAGCATTGTACTGGCACAAAAACAGACACATAGTGCAATGGTGTATAGTGGAACAGAGTAGAGAGCTCAGATATGCACCCTCAACTTTATGCTCAAATAATCTTCAAGAAAGCAGGAAAAAAAATATCCAGTGGATAAAAGACAATCTCTTCAATAAATGGTGCTGGGAAAATTGGGCAGCTATGTGTAGAAGAATGAAACTCAACCATTGTTTTATACCATAACCAAAGGTGAATTCGAAATGGATGGAAGAATTCAATAATAGGCAGGAATCCAACAGAATCCTCGAGGAGAATATAGGCAGCAACCTCTTTGATATAGGTCAAAGCAAAACAAACTTTTGGGACTTAATCAAGATCAAAAGCTTCTGCACAGCAAAGGAAGCGGTTAACAAAACAAAGAGGAAACCTATGTAGTGGGAGAAGAATTTCATAAATTACAATACAGACAAAGGTCTGATATCCAAGATCTGTAAAGAACTCAAACTCATCACACACAAAACAGATAATCACATGAAAAAAAATGGGCAAAATACATGAACAGACACTTCTCCAAAGATGACATACAAATGGCTAACAGACACATGAAAAAAATGTGCATCTTCATTAGCCATCAGGGAGATTCTAATCAAAACCTCATTGAGATAACACTTACACCAGTTTGAATGGCCAAAATTAACAAGACAGTAAACATCATGTGTTGGAGAGGATGTGGAGAAAGGAGAACCCTCTTACACTGTTGGTGGGAATGCAAGTGGGCACAGTTACTTTGCAAAGCAGAATGGAGATACCTTTTAAGAATTAAAAATAGAGCTTCCCTATGACCCTGCAATTGCATCATGGGTATTTACCCTAAAGATACAGATGTAGGGAAAAGAAGGGCCATCTGTACCCCAATGTTCATAGCAGCAAAGTTCACAATTGCCAAACTGTGGAAAGAACAAAGATGCCCTTCAATGGAAGAATGGATAAAGAAGATATGGTCCATATATACTATGGAGTATTGTACCTCCATCAGAAAAGATGACTACCTGGGTGCTCCTGGGTGGCTCAGTGGGTTAAGCTGCTGCCTTTGGCTCAGGTCATTTTCTCAGGGTCCTGGGTTGAGCCCTGCATTGGGCTCTCTGCTCAGCAGGGAGCCTGCTTCCCTTCCCTCTCTCTGTCTGCCTCTCTGCCTAATTGTGACCTCTGTCTCTGTGATAAATAAATAAATAAAATCTTAAAAAATTTAAAAAAAAAGAAAGAAAGGATGAAGACTCAATTTTTATATCACCCTGGAGAGGACTAGAAGAGATTATGCTGAGTGAAATAAGTCAAGCAGAGAGGGTCAATTATCATATGGTTTCACTTACTTGTGGTGCATAGGAATAATATGTAGGACATGGAAAGGTGGAGAAGAGAAGTGAGTTGGGGGAAATTGGAGGGGAAGATTACCATGAAAGTCTGTGGACTCTGAGAAACAAAGTGATGATTCTGGATGGGAGGGGGGATGGTGGGTTGGGTGAGCCTGGTGGTGGGTATTAAGGAGGGCACGTATTGCATGGATCACAGGATGTGATGCATAAAGAATGAATCCTGGAACACTGAAAAGAAATTAAAATAAAATTTATTGTGTACTATGTTGTATTAAACATCTAGTCGTAGTGGTAAGTAGGTTAAAAAATAAAAGAAGAAGAATTTTGAGATTGAATTTTAAAACCAAAATAAAAACAAAGAAATGAAAAAAAATGTTTTATCTATGAAATATGCCATGTTTGGGTCAATACTGGGGCATTAATATCTTGCTTTCCCCTGATGTTGGGGTTTTACAGTTTTATGGATACCCTGTGGTTATTGTCCCCTTGTTCTTTTGGCTTGTCTTCTGGGGGGTAGGGTCTTTGGCATTGTTTTTCAGTCAGTCTTGCTTGGGCTGAGTCACCCTGTCCACTATTAAGGGGCTGGTCTCTGTGGAAACCAGTGTTTCAGACTTTTGTTTTCTGGAGGTTTTTGTTCTTTGGTGGCTTTTGTGGCTTTTTGAGGGTTAGTAAAAATTAAACTGTCCAAACCCAGTCTCCTCCACCTCATAGAGACACCTCTGACTGCTTTTCCCTGGATGGTCTGGAACAAACAGACTCCCCCTATGCAAACCCTTCTGAGCACTGCAACCTCCCTCGGGTGCTGTGCTCTCCCAGACACCATCTCAGTGGTCGCCCAAGGCCCCCGCATATCTGCACCACCATGCCACTAAAACATGAGCAATATTTCTCCAGGCATGCCCAATCCCTGTCTCTTCCTAGTTGCTGGTAATGCTGTCTGGATTTCCAACCTACACCTGGCAGTGGTGGTGCAGGTCTCGAAGGCTGTGAGTCCAGCGACTTCTAGAAAAACTTGTGCAGGCTCTCTCAGGCATGGGAAGGGGTACACCCAGCCTGAGTTGCATTGCAAGCAGTGGAAAGATGAGGACTTAAAGACCATGGACTGTAACCTTTGCCAGTCTCTCTCAGACATGTGTGGGTACCGACTGTGAACATCCTTGGACCGTGGGCAGAGGACATGCCTGTGGCTGCCCAATTCCTCAGTTTCCCCATAAGACCCTTTTTCTTTTCTGAGTGCTTTTAATCAAACTCCAAGTTAATGCTGATCCACAAGCACTGGTCACTTTCATATTGAGGTACTACTTTCCAATGGGTCACTTCTGGTGGCTCCCTTTCCCTTCTGTTTATCCTATGATATAGTCCAGGCACTCCTACTCACATTACCTCTACAGTGATGTTCTGCTGCCACAGAGATCCAGAAATGCACATTCTTACATGTCAGGCTTATTTCATGGGTGTACAGAGTGTTTTGGTAGATATTTAGCTCACTTCAGATAATAAGTTGAAATAAGGTCTCCTAGTTCTCTGGCATTTTGCTGCTCAGTCTATTTTTTTTTAAAATATTATCTTCCCGTTGAGATCAGGAATACAAGGATGCCCACTCTCACCACACTTGTTCAACATAGAATTAGAAGTCCTAGCAACAGCAATCAGACAACAAAGAGAAATAAAAAGTACCCAAATTGGTAATGAAGAAGTCAAACTCTCTCTCTTTGCAGATGACATGATTCTTTATGTGGGAAAACCAAAAGGCTCCACCCCCAAACCACTAGAACTCATACAAAAATTCAGCAACGTGGCAGGATACAAAGTCAATGTACATAAATCAAGGCTTTCTTATACACTAAAAATGAAAATACAGAAAAGGAAATTAGAAAATTGATTCCATTTACTATAGCACCAAGAACCATAAAATACCTGGGAATAAACCTAACCAAAGAGGTAAAGGATCTGTACTCGAGGAACTACAGAACACTCATTAAAGAAATTAAAGAAGACACAAAAAGATGGAAGACCATTCCATGCTCTTGGATAAGAAAAATAAACAGTGTTAAATGTCTATACTGCCTATAGCAATCTATATTTTAAGGCCATTCCAATCAAAATTCCACCAATATTCTTCAAAGAGCTGGAGAAAATTATCCTAAAATTTGTATGGAATCAGAAGAGATCCCGAATCCCTAAGGAAATGTTGAAAAGCAAAAATAAAATTGGGGGCATCACATTCCCTGATTTCAAGCTTTATTACAAAGCTGTGATCACCAAGACAGCATGGTACTGGCATAAAACCAGACACATAGTTCAGTGGAACATTATAGAGAGCCCAGATATGGACCCTCAACTCTATGGTCATTTAATCTTCGACAGGAAAATATATACAGTGGGAAAAAGAGTGTCTTCAATAAATGGTGCTCAGTAAAATGGACAGCTATATGTAAACGAATGAAACTGGACCATCTCTTACACTGACACACAAAGATAAACTCAAAATGAATAAAAGACCTAAACGTGAGACAGGAATCCCTCAGAATCCTAGAGGAGATCATAGGGAGTAATCTCTTTAATATAAACCACATCAACTTCTTTCAAGATATGTCTCCAAAGGCAAAGAAAACAAAAGCAAAAATGAATTTTTGGGACTTCAAAATCAAAAGCTTCTGCACAGCAAAGGAAACAGTCAAGAAAACAAAGAGGCCACTCACAGAATGGTAGAACATATTTGCGAATAACAGTACAGACAAAAATGTTGATATCCAGGATCTATCAAGAACTCCTCAAACCCAAAACACAAAACAGACAATCATATCAAAAAATGGGCAGAAGGTATGAACAGGCACTTCTCCAATGAAGACATACAAATGGCTATCAGACACATGAAAAAATGTTCATCATCACTAGGCATCAGGGAGATTCAAATTAAAACCATATTGAACTATCACCTTACACCAGTTAGAATGGCCAAAATCAGCAAGACAGGAAACATCATGTGTTGGAGGGGATGTGGAGAAACGGGAACCCTCTTCTACTGTTTGTGGGAATACAAGTTGGTGCAGCCTCTTTGGAGAACAGTGTGGATATTCCTCAAGAAATTAAAAACAGAACTTCCCTATGACCCTGTCATTGCACTCCTGGGTATTTACACCAAAGATACGGATGTCGTGAAAAGAAGGGCCATCTGTACCCCAATGTTTATAGCAGCAATGGCCACATTTGCCTAACTGTGGAAAGAACCAAGATAAGGAAGATGTGATCCATATACTCTATGGAGTATTATGCCTCCATCAAAAAGGATGAATACCCAACTTTTGTAGCAACATGGACGGGACTGGAAGAGATTATGCTGAGTGAAATAAGTCAAGCAGAGAGAGTCAACTATCATATTGTTTCACTTATTTGTGGAGCATAACAAATAACACAGAGGATATGGGGAGTTAGAGAGGAGATAGGTTTGGGGGGAAATTGGATTGGGAGGTGAACCATGAGAGACTATGGACTTTGAAAAACAATGAGGTTTTTTAAGGGGCAGGGGGTGGGAGGTCAGGGTACCAGGTGTGGGTATTATAGACTGAAATGATTGCATGGACCACTGGGTGTGGCGCAAAAATAATAAATACTGTTATGCTGAAAAGAAATTTTTAAAAATGTCTGCAAGATATTATTTCCATTCTCTTGGCTTGAATGAACTCACATTTCACAGTATAACTGATATATCCTTATGAGCTGTGCCCTTTCCAAATCAACACCATACATATCATATACATTTTACCACTTATCAAATATACAACTACAACTACTAGTTCAGTTTTCTTATAGATAGAATTCATATATTATTTATAATTTAGTGGCTCTTAGCTGATATCTTTATTATAATATATTATAAAGTATTTATTTAATAAAGGAAAGGCTATTTGGTGTCATATCTATTTGTTTAATAAGTTACATAGTTTAGGGTGCCTGGTGGTTCAATGGATTAAGCCACTGCCTTGGGCTCAGGTCATGAATTCAGGGTCCTGCGATTGAGTCCCACATCAGGCTCTCTGCTCAGCAGGGAGACTGCTTCCCCCATCTCTCTCTCTGTCTGCCTCTCTATATACTTGTGATCCCTCTCTGTCAAATAAATAAAATCTTAGAAAAAAATATGTTACATAGTTTAAAATTCAATTTAAATGTCATCACATACAAGGAAGCTCCCTAAATCTTCATTCCACCCTGAGTTAACATTTCCCCCACAGTTACCTATTCAATTCTGATTCCGAAATTTACCACATGGTGGTGACTACTAACTTCCAGTTCATGTCTTTAGAAATGAATCATGCAGAACAAGACAGTTTCCAATAAATATGAACCAATTATTCTATCAACTCAGTGATGAAAATCCGAATTGAAATGAATGTGTTTCCTAGGATATCACATCATTTACATAGCTACCAAACAGATAGTTATTTTTTAAATAGGGAGGGAGAAATATTTTTAAACTCTTTATTTGGAGTTAATTTCAGATTTATATAAATGCAGTACAAATAAGAAGTGATAAAAAACACCCAAATATTCTACTGTTAACATTATGCCCAATTGCTTCATAATTTCTCTGTCAATCTTTATTTCTCAAGTAAGTAATATTGTACCTATTTCCTTCATAATTCTACCAGTCTTTCTATTTCTCTATTTTTTTTCTTATTAAAGATTATTTATTTTAATTCTTTTCAGTGTACCAGAATTCATTGTAAATATATATATATTTAATTTTTTAATTTATTTTCAACATAACAGTTTTGATTGTTTTTGTACCACACACAGTGCTCCATGATATCCGTGCCCTCTATAATACCCACCACCTGGTACACCGACCTCTCACTCCCCGCCCCTTCAAAATCCTCAGATTGATTTTCAGAGTCCATAGTCTCTCATGGTTCACCTCCACTTCCAAATTCCCCCAACTCCCTTCTCCTCTCTATCTCCCCATGTCCTCCATATTATTTGTTATGCTCCACAATTAAGTTAAACCATATGATAATTACTCTCTCTGCTTGACTTATTTCACTCAGCACAATCTCTTTCAGTCCCGTCCATGTTGCTACAAACGTCGGGTATTCGTCCTTTCTGATGGAAGCATAATACTCCATAGTGTATATGGACCACATATTCCTTATCCATTCGTCCATTGAAGGGCATCTTGGTTCTTTCCACAGTTTGGCAACCATGACCATCACTGCTATAAACACTGGGGTACAGATGGCCCTTCTTTTCACTACCTCTGTATCTTTGGGGTAAATACCCAGTAGTGCAATGGCAGGGTCATAGGGAAGTTCTATTTTTAATTTCTTGAGGAATATCCACACTGTTCTCCAAAGAGGTTGCACCAACTTGCATTCCCACCAACAGTGGAAGAGGGTTCCCCTTTCTCCACATCCTCTCCAACACATGGTGTTTCCTGCCTTGCTGATTTTGGCCATTCTAACTGGTGTAAGGTGATAGTTCAATATGGTTTTAATTTGAATCTCCCTGATGGCTAGTGATGATGAACATTTTTTTTTATGTATCTGATAGCCATTTGTATGTCTTCATTGGAGAAGTGTTTGTTCATACCTTCTGCCCATTTTTTGATATAATTGTCTGTTTTGTGCGTGTTGAGTTTGAGGAGTTCTTGATAGATCCTGGATATCAATCTTTTGTCTGTACTGTCATTTGCAAATATCTTCTCCCATTCCGTGGGTTGACTCTTTGTTTTCTTGACTGTTTCCTTCGCTGTGCAGAAGCTTTTGATTTTTAAGTCCCAAAAATTCATTTTTGCTTTTGTTTCCTTTGTCTATGGAGACATATCTTGAAAGAAGTTGCTGTAGCTGATATCGAAGAGATTATTGCCTATGCTCTCCTCTAGGATTTTGATGGATTCCTGTCTCATGTTGAGGTCTTTTATCCATTTTGAGTTTATCTTTGTGTACGGTGTAAGAGAATGGTCCAGTTTCATTCGTTTACATATAGCTGTCCATTTTACCGAGCACCATTTATTGAAAAGACTGTCTTTTTTCCACTGTATATTTTTTCCTGATTTGTCGAAGATTAATTGACCATAGAGTTGAGGGTCCATATCTGGGCTGTCTACACTGTTCCACTGGTCTATGTGTCTGTTTTTCTGCCAGTACCATGCTGTCTTGGTGATCACAGCTTTGTAGAAAGCTAGAAATCAGGGAATGTGATGCCCCCAATTTTATTTTTGCTTTTCAACATTTCCTTAGGGATTCGGGATCTCTTCTGATTCCATACAAATTTTAGGATAATTTTCTCCAGCTCTTTGAAGAATATTGGTGGAATTTTGATTGGAATGGCCTTAAAATATAGATTGCTATAGGCAGTATAGACATTTAACACTGTTTATTTTTCTTATCCAAGAGCATGGAATGGTCTTCCATCTTTTTGTGTCTTCTTTAATTTCTTTAATGAGTGTTCTGTAGTTCCTCGAGTACAGATCCTTTACCTCTTTGGTTAGGTTTATTCCCAGGTATTTTATGGTTCTTGGTGCTATAGTAAATGGAATCAATTTTCTAATTTCCTTTTCTGTATTTTCATTTTTAGTGTATAAGAAAGCCTTGATTTATGTACATTGACTTTGTATCCTGCCACGTTGCTGAATTTTTGTATGAGTTCTAGTGGTTTGGGGGTGGAGCCTTTTGGTTTTCCCACATAAAGAATCATGTCATCTGCAAAGAGAGAGAGTTTGACTTCTTCATTACCAATTTGGGTACTTTTTATTTCTCTTTGTTGTCTGATTGCTGTTGCTAGGACTTCTAATTCTATGTTGAACAAGTGTGGTGAGAGTGGGCATCCTTGTATTCCTGATCTCAACGGGAAGATAATATTTTAAAAAAATAGACTGAGCAGCAAAATGCCAGAGAACTAGGAGACCTTATTTCAACTTATTATCTGAAGTGAGCTAAATATCTACCAAAACACTCTGTACACCCATGAAATAAGCCTGACATGTAAGAATGTGCATTTCTGGATCTCTGTGGCAGCAGAACATCACTGTAGAGGTAATGTGAGTAGGAGTGCCTGGACTATATCATAGGATAAACAGAAGGGAAAGGGAGCCACCAGAAGTGACCCATTGGAAAGTAGTACCTCAATATGAAAGTGACCAGTGCTTGTGGATCAGCATTAACTTGGAGTTTGATTAAAAGCACTCAGAAAAGAAAAAGGGTCTTATGGGGAAACTGAGGAATTGGGCAGCCACAGGCATGTCCTCTGCCCACGGTCCAAGGATGTTCACAGTCGGTACCCACACATGTCTGAGAGAGACTGGCAAAGGTTACAGTCCATGGTCTTTAAGTCCTCATCTTTCCACTGCTTGCAATGCAACTCAGGCTGGGTGTACCCCTTCCCATGCCTGAGAGAGCCTGCACAAGTTTTTCTAGAAGTCGCTGGACTCACAGCCTTCGAGACCTGCACCACCACTGCCAGGTGTAGGTTGGAAATCCAGACAGCATTACCAGCAACTAGGAAGAGACAGGGATTGGGCATGCCTGGAGAAATATTGCTCATGTTTTAGTGGCATGGTGGTGCAGATATGCGGGGGCCTTGGGCGACCACTGAGATGGTGTCTGGGAGAGCACAGCACCCGAGGGAGGTTGCAGTGCTCAGAAGGGTTTGCATAGGGGGAGTCTGTTTGTTCCAGACCATCCAGGGAAAAGCAGTCAGAGGTGTCTCTATGAGGTGGAGGAGACTGGGTTTGGACAGTTTAATTTTTACTAACCCTCAAAAAGCCACAAAAGCCACCAAAGAACAAAAACCTCCAGAAAACAAAAGTCTGAAACACTGGTTTCCACAGAGACCAGCCCCTTAATAGTGGACAGGGTGACTCAGCCCAAGCAAGACTGACTGAAAAACAATGCCAAAGACCCTACCCCAGAAGACAAGCCAAAAGAACAAGGGGACAATAACCACAGGGTATCCATAAAACTGTAAAACCCCAACATCAGGGGAAAGCAAGATATTAATGCCCCAGTATTGACCCAAACACGGCATATTTCATAGATAAAACATTTTTCATTTCTTTGTTTTTATTTTGGTTTTAAAATTCAATCTCAAAATTCTTCTTCTTTTATTTTTTAACCTACTTACCACTACGACTAGATGTTTAATACAACATAGTACACAATAAATTTTATTTTAATTTCTTTTCAGTGTTCCAGGATTCATTCTTTATGCATCACATCCTGTGATCCATGCAATACGTGCCCTCCTTAATACCCACCACCAGGCTCACCCAACCCACCATCCCCCCTCCCATCCAGAATCATCACTTTGTTTCTCAGAGTCCACAGACTTTCATGGTAATCTTCCCCTCCAATTTCCCCCAACTCACTTCTCTTCTCCACCTTTCCATGTCCTACATATTATTCCTATGCACCACAAGTAAGTGAAACCATATGATAATTGACCCTCTCTGCTTGACTTATTTCACTCAGCATAATCTCTTCTAGTCCTCTCCAGGGTGATATAAAAATTGAGTCTTCATCCTTTCTTTCTTTTTTTTTAAATTTTTTAAGATTTTATTTATTTATTTATCACAGAGACAGAGGTCACAATTAGGCAGAGAGGCAGACAGAGAGAGGGAAGGGAAGCAGGCTCCCTGCTGAGCAGAGAGCCCAATGCAGGGCTCAACCCAGGACCCTGAGAAAATGACCTGAGCCAAAGGCAGCAGCTTAACCCACTGAGCCACCCAGGAGCACCCAGGTAGTCATCTTTTCTGATGGAGGTACAATACTCCATAGTATATATGGACCATATCTTCTTTATCCATTCTTCCATTGAAGGGCATCTTTGTTCTTTCCACAGTTTGGCAATTGTGAACTTTGCTGCTATGAACATTGGGGTACAGATGGCCCTTCTTTTCCCTACATCTGTATCTTTAGGGTAAATACCCATGATGCAATTGCAGGGTCATAGGGAAGCTCTATTTTTAATTCTTAAAAGGTATCTCCATTCTGCTTTGCAAAGTAACTGTGCCCACTTGCATTCCCACCAACAGTGTAAGAGGGTTCTCCTTTCTCCACATCCTCTCCAACACATGATGTTTACTGTCTTGTTAATTTTGGCCATTCAAACTGGTGTAAAGTGTTATCTCAATGAGGTTTTGATTAGAATCTCCCTGATGGCTAATGAAGATGCACATTTTTTCATGTGTCTGTTAGCCATTTGTATGTCATCTTTGGAGAAGTGTCTGTTCATGTATTTTGCCCATTTTTTTTCATGTGATTATCTGTTTTGTGTGTGATGAGTTTGAGTTCTTTACAGATCTTGGATATCAGACCTTTGTCTGTATTGTAATTTATGAAATTCTTCTCCCACTACATAGGTTTCCTCTTTGTTTTGTTAACCGCTTCCTTTGCTGTGCAGAAGCTTTTGATCTTGATTAAGTCCCAAAAGTTTGTTTTGCTTTGACCTATATCAAAGAGGTTGCTGCCTATATTCTCCTCGAGGATTCTGTTGGATTCCTGCCTATCATTGAATTCTTCCATCCATTTCGAATTCACCTTTGGTTATGGTATAAAACAATGGTTGAGTTTCATTCTTCTACACATAGCTGCCCAATTTTCCCAGCACCATTTATTGAAGAGATTGTCTTTTATCCACTGGATATTTTTTTTCCTGCTTTCTTGAAGATTATTTGAGCATAAAGTTGAGGGTGCATATCTGAGCTCTCTACTCTGTTCCACTATACACCATTGCACTATGTGTCTGTTTTTGTGCCAGTACAATGCTGTCTTTGTGGTCACAGTTTGTAGTAAAGCTTGAAGTCAGGCAATGCGATGACCCCCGTTTTGATTTTCTATTTCAACATTTCCTTAGCAATTCGGGGTCTCTTCTGGTTTCATACAAATTTTAGGATTGTTTCCTCCAGGTCTTTGAAAAAAATGCATGTGGAATTTTGACCAGAATCGTGTTGAAAGTATAGATTGCTCAATGCAGTATGGACATTTAAACAATGTTTATTCTTCCGATTCAAAAGCATGAAATGGTCATTCATCTTCTTGTGTCTTCTTCAATTTTTTTTATAAGTGTTCTGTAGTTCCTCGAGTACAGATCCTTTACCTCTTTGGTTAGGTTTATTCACAGGTATCCTATGGTTCTTGGTGCTAGTGTAAATGGAATCAATTCTATAATTTCCCTTTCTGTATTTTCATGGTTAGTGTATAAGAAAGCAACTGATTTCTGTATATTGATTTTGTATCCTGCCACATTACTGAATTGTTGTATAAATTCTACTAGTCTGGAGGTGGAGTCTTTTGGGTTTTCCAGATAAAGTATCATGTCATCTGTGAAAAGAGAGAATTTGACTTCTCCATTGCCAGTTTGAATGCCTATTATTTATTTTTTTTGTTGTTGTTGTCTGATTGGTGTTGCTAGGACTTCTAGTACTATGTGCTTTTTTTAATTTATTTTTTTTTATTTTCAGCATAACAGTATTCATGAATTTTGCACTACACCCAGTGCTCCATGCAGTCCGTGCCCATTATAATACCAACCACCTGGTACCCCAACTTCCCACCCCCCACCCTGTCAAAACCCTCAGATTGTTTTTCAGAGTCCATAGTCTCCCAACTCCCCCTTTCCAATTTCCCCCAAATCCCTTCTCCTCTCTAACTCCCCATGTCCTCCATGCTATTTGTTATGCTCCACAAATAAGTGAAACCATATGATAATTGACTCTCGCCGCTTGACTTATTTCATTCAGCAAAATCTCTTTCAGTCCCGTCCATGGTGCTACAAACGTCGGGTATTCGTCCTTTCTGATGGAGGCATAATACTCCATAGTGTATATGGACACATATTCCTTATCCATTCGTCCGTTGAAGGGCATCTTGGTTCCTTTCCACAGTTTGGCGACCGTAGCCATTGCTGCTATAAAATTGGGGTACAAATGGCCCTTCTATTCACTCACATCTGTATCTGTGGGGTAAATGCCCAGTAGTGCAATGACAGGGTCATAGGGAAGTTCCATTTTTTAATTTCGTGAGGAATCTCCACACTGTTCTCCAAAGAGGCTGCACCAACTTACATTCCCATCAACAGTGGAAGAGGGTTACGCTTTCTCCACATCCTCTCCAACACATGTTGCTTCCTGTTTTGCTGATTTTGGCCATTCTATCTGGTGTAAGGTGATATCTCAATGTGGTTTTAATTTGAACCTGCCTGAGGGCTAGTGATGATGAACATTTTTTCATGTGACTGATAGCTATTTGTATGTCTTCATTGGAGAAGTGTCTGTTCATACCTTCTGCACAATTTTTTATATGATTGTCTGTTTTGTGTGATTTGGGTTTGAGGAGTTCTTGATAGATCCTGGATATCAACCTTTTGTCTGTACTGTTATTTGCAAATATGTTCTATCATTCTGTGAGTGGCCTCTTTGTTTTTTTGACTGTTTCCTTTGCTGTGCAGAAGCTTTTGATTTTGAAGTCCCCAAAATTCATTTTTGCTTTTGTTTCCTTTGCCTTTGGAGACATATCTTGAAAGAAGTTGCTGTGGCTGATATTAAAGAGATTACTCCCTATGATCTCCTCTAGGATTCTGATGTATTACTGTCTCATGGTCTTTTATCCAGTTTGAGTTTATCTTTGTGTACGGTGTAAGAGAATGGTCCAGTTTCATTCTTGTACATATAGCTGCCCAGTTTACTGAACACCGTTTATTGAAGAGACTCTTTTTTCCACTGTATATTTTTTCCTGTTTTGTCGAAGATTAACTGACCATAGAGTTGAGGGTCCATATCTGGTCTCTCTAATCTGTTCCACTGAACTATGTGTCTGGTTTTAAGACAGTACTATGCTGTCTTGGTGATAACAGCATTGTAATAAAGCTTGAAATCAGGCAACGTGATGCCCCCTGCTTTATTTTTGTTTTTCAACATTTCCTTAGCGATTCGGGGTCTCTTCTGATCCCCCTACAAACTTTAGGATTATTTGCTCCAGCTCTTTGAAGAATACTGCTGGAATTTTGATTGGAATGGCATTAAAAGTATAGATTGCTCTAGGCAGTATAGACATTTTAACAATGGTTATTCTTCCGATCCAAGAGCATGGAATGATCTTCCATCTTTTTGTGTCTTCTTCAATTTCTTTCATGAGTGTTCTGTAGTTTTTGAATACAGATCCTTTACCTCTTTGGTTAGGTTTATTCCCAGGTATCTTATGGTTCTTGGTGCTATAGTAAATGGAATTGATTCTCTAATTTCCCTTTCTGTATTTTCATTGTTAGTGTGTAAGAAAGCCACTTATACATTTCTGTACATTGACTTTGTATCCTGCCACGTTGCTGAATTGCTGTATGAGTTTTACTAGTTTGGGGGTGGAGACTTTTGGATTTTCCATATAAGGAATCATGTCATCTGCGAAGAGAGAGAGAGTTTGACTTCTTCATTGCCGATTTGTATACCTTATATTTCTCTTTGTTGTCTGAATGCTGTTGCTAGGACTTCTAATACTGTGTGTTGAACAAGAGTGGTGAGAGTGGGCATCCTTGTCGTGTTCCTGATCTCAATGGGAAAGCTGCAAGCTTTTGCCCATTGAGGATGATATGTGCTGTGGGGCTGTCATAGATAGATTTCATGAAGTTCAGGAATGTTTCCTCTATACCTATATTTTGAATAATTTTAATCAGGAACTGATGCTGGATAGCTTTTTCTGCATCAATTGAGAGGACCATGTGGTTCTTCTCTATTCTCTTATTAATTTTTTCTATCACATTGATTGATTTTCGACTGTTGAACCACCCTTCCATCCCATGGATGAATCCCACCTGGTCATGGTGGATAATCTTTTTAATGTGCTGTTGGATCCTGTTTGCTAGGATCTTGTTGAGAATCTTAGCATCCATATTCATCAGGGATATTGGTCTGAAATTCTCCTCTTCCTAGGGCCTTTGCCTGGTATGAGGATCAGGGTAATGCTGGCTTCATAGAAACAGTCTGGAAGTTTTCCTTCTGTTTCAATTTTTTGAAACAGCTTCAGAAGAATAGTTATTATTATTTCTTCTTTGAAAGTTTGGAAGAATTCCCAGGGAATCCATCAGGTCTTTTCTCTTTTTTTTTTTTTTTTTTTTTTTTTTTTTTTTTTTTTGGAGGTTTTTGATCACTGCTTCAATCTCATTACTAGATGTCTTTCTATTCAGGTTGTCAATTTCTTCCTGGTTCAATTTTGGGAGTTTATAGTTTTCCAGGAATGCATCCATTTCATCTAGGTTGCTTAGCTCATTGGCATATACCTGTTGATAATAACTTCTGATGATTCTTTCTACTTCCTTGGTCTTAGTTGTGATCTCTCTGTTTTCATTCATAATTTTATGAATTTGGGCTGTCTCTCTTTTCTTTTGGATTAGTGTGGCCAATGGTTTATCGGTCTTATTGATTCTTTCAGAAAACCAGCTTCTAGTTTCATTGATAGTCTCTACTCTATCTCTGGTTTCTACCTCATTGATCTCTGCTCTAATCTTGATTATTTCTCTTCTTATGTGTGGAGTTGGTTTGATTTGTTGTTGACTCTCCAGTTCTTTAAGGTGTAGAGACAGTCTGTGTGTTCTGGATTTTTCACTTTTTTTTTTTAGGGAGGCTTGGATGGCTCTGCATTTCCCCCTTAGGACCACTTTTGCTGTATCCCATAGGTTTTGGACCGAAGTGTCTTCATTCTCACTGGTTTCCATGAATTGTTTCAGTTCTTCTTTGATCTCCTGGTTGATCCAAGCGTTCTTAAGCAAGGTGGTCTTTATCTTCCAGGTGTTTGAGTTCCTTCCGAACTTCTCCTTGTGACTGAGCTCCAGTTTCAAAGCATTGTGATCTGAGAAGATGCAGGGAATAATCTCATTCTTTTGGTATCGGTTGAGTCCTGATTTGTGACCCAGTATGTGGTCTATTCTTGAGATGGTTCCATGTGCACTTGAGAAGAATGAGTATTCTGTTGTTTTAGGGTGGAATGTTCTGTATATATCTATGAGGTCCATCTGGTCCAATGTGTCATTCCATGCTCCTGTTTCTTTATTGATTTTCTGCTTCGATGACCTGTCTATTTCTGAGAGAGTCGTGTTAAGATCTCCTACTATTAATGCATTCATATCAATTATGACTCTTTATCTTGATTAATAGTTTTCTTACATAATTGGCTGCTCCCATAATGGGGGCATAGATATTTACAATCGTTAGATCATCTTGGTAGATAGTCCCTTTAAGAATTATGTAGTGTCCTTCTGTATCTCTGACTACAGTCTTTAGTTTAAAATGTAATTTATCTTATATGAGAATTGCTACCCCGGCCTTCCTTTGAGGCCCATTGGCATGAAAGATGTTTCTCTGTCCCTTAACTTTCAGTCTGGGTTTATCTTTAGGTTCAAAGTGTGTCTTTTATGGACAACAGGTAGATGGGTCTGTCTTTATATCCAATCTGCCACCCTGTGTCATTTGATGGGGCGCATTCAGGCCATTAATATTGAGGGTGATTATTGATAGATACATTTTTATTGACATCGTGTTACCTTTGAAGTCTTTCTTTCTGTAGATTGTCTCTATATTTCTGTTCAATGCTATTCTTAGGACTTTTCCTCTTTTATAGAAGCCCCATTAACATTTCCTGCAGTGTCAGCTTGGTGGTTGCATAGTCCTTTAAGTCTTGCCGGTCTTGGAAACTCTTTATCTCTCCATCCATTTTGAATGACAGTCTTGCTGTATAAAGCATTCCTGGCTGCATGTTCTTCTAATTTAGTGCCCTGAATATATCTTGCCAGTCCTTTCTGCTTGCCAGTTCTCTGTGGACAGGTCTGACATTATTCTCATGGGCTTTCTGCTGTACGTAAGGAGCTTCTTTTTCCTGGAGGCTTTCAAGAGCTTGTATCTACAATTATGATTTCTCAATTTGACTATCAGGTGCCTTGATGTTTTTTTCGAGTGTATAATCTTGAGTGGAGACTGTTCGGCCTCTAGTACATGAACGCTGGTCCCATTCGCGAGATTGGGAAAACTTTCATAAGAACTTGTTCCACTATATCTTCTAGAGTTCTTTCTTTCCCCTCCCCTCCAGGGATTCCAATAATTCTGACGTTGGAACTTTTCATAGCATCATTTATTTCCCTCATTCTGTTTCCGTGGTTTCTAAGCTGTTGGTTCCAGGCTTCCTCCTGATGCTTTCTCTCTATCTGTTTGTCCTCCAGATCACGAATTCTATCTTCTGTCTCAGTTACCTTAGCTTTGAGAGAATTTAGATTAGATTGGAACTCATTGAGAGCATTGTGAACCTCATCCCTGGTGGCTTTCAGTTCTGCCCTAATATTGTGAACATCATTCCTGGTGGCTTTCAGTTCTGCCCTAATCAATTCCGTTTGTTATCCATGGCTTTCTCCAACCAAGCTATTGCCTGGATAATTGTTAGTCTGAATTCTCTTTCTGACATATTGGTTGTATGTTGATAGCCATTAGCTCTGTTGCAGAAGGCCCATCCTCTGTAGTTTTCTTCTGTTGGGCATTTCTCCCTCCTAGTCATTTTGGTTAGAGAGGACTGAATGTATGTAGCTGGATGTATTGACCATGGTGCGGTAAAGGTTCACCCTGAAACACTTCTGAGCAATCAGGATTCCCCAGCCAAACGAGAGAAAAAAAAAAAAGAAAAAAAAAAAAAAGAGAGAGATTGAAGGACAGGGAAAAAAAGGGAAGATAAAAGAGAAGGTTCAGCCCAAATCGTACCCCAAGTAAGATTTATGAGGTATAAAAAAAAACAAAAACAAACCAAAAGACTGATAAAAGTATATGACAAGAGAAATAGAGAAATTATATATATATATTTATAAAAGCAAAAAAAAAAAGGAGAACCTCATCGAGAAGAAACCTAAATATAATATTTATATACTGTCAGGACAAACACAAATAAACAGAAAACACTGGCGGAAAAAAAAGTTGAGAGAGTGGTTATAAATTCTCAGTGTGGGTGAGGAAGTTTATTGTGATTCTTCTTGGATGTATCTTGATATCTTTGTTAAAGGACTCAACTTTCCTAAGATAAAGGATTATTAAAAATTGGTTTTACCTATAGGGGTAGCATTGATTGGGGAAAGGGATTACCTCGAAGTTTAACTCTGTATGAATATTAGAATATAAAAATAAAAAAGGAATAAACTAGACTAAAGAAACCAAAAATTTAAAAAAAATATATAAAAATAGAAAAGCAAAAGAAAAAAACACAGGTGTATGTGTAAAGAAGTTTAGGTTAGAAGGTTATTATTGAATTTGATGTACTGGACATCTCACTGTGATAGTAAATAGATTAATAAATTACCTATGTATATAAAAAAAAAATGCACCAGAATAGTGGGAACGAGTTAAAAATAAAAGAAGTCCTATGAAGTAGTGGTGGTTGTTTTCTTGCTGTTTTTTTTTTTCCTGGTTGGTTTACTGGGGGAGGGGCCTGCCATGTGGGTTTTCAGTCAATGATGTTCCCTGATTTAAGTCCTCCCACTCACCTCAAGGGGGTGGGCTCTGAGGAAAACGTTTTTTTCAGACTTTTGTTCTCTGGAGGTTTTTATGTTTGTTCACTTCTTTTCTCTTGCCTTGACCGCTTTTGATGGTTTTTGGAGGTTTAGAGGAAATCAAACTGCACCCCGACCTCCCTCTCAGAGAAAAGCCTCAGCCAGGTCCCCTGTGGGTGCTGCAGGTCCATATCAATTCGCCTTGGCTGCTAGCAGAGCAGGTTCTGAGTCGCGGTCCCTGGGGACGCCGGATCTTCTGCTTGTACCCAAAACCACAGCAGCGGTGGCTGTCTGGGCAGCTCCAGACCATCAGAGAGATTCCACACAGTGATCTCACACTGAGATTTTCCCACTGGCCCGGGCTGGGAGTGTCTGTTCTTTCCGGGTGTAAGAGCGCTGGGCTTGCGTGCACCTCTCTCAGGGGAGCGTGTAGGGCATGCGGGGTCTCAGGCTCTGCTCTGTTAGCATGGCTTGGCCTTCTGCCATCTGGCGAGCCTCCCAGCCCCTCACAGGAGCTGGACCCCACGCGTTCTCGGGCACTCTGGCGGCTCAGGGACAAAGACCTGGTTTCTCTGCCGCACTCTCTCTGGCTCAGTGCCAGGGGAGGCTGTCCTGGGTCTGGGACAAAATCTCCTGTCCCTAGCTGACCCGATTCCCACAATTTCTCCCCATGATCCTTTGCTCTTTTTGAGTGCTTTCAACCAAGACTCCAAGTTAATGCTGGTCCCCAGACGCAGGGCACTCTCGTATTAGGGGTATTACTTTCCAGTCAGTCGCCTCTGGTGGCTCCCTCCCCCTTTTGTTTATCTTTCAATATCAGTCCGACATTCCCACTCTGCTTAACCTGCCAACTGGCATTTTCTGCCCCTATAGAGATCCAGACATGTATAATTCTGATCTCAGGCTGATTTCATGGGTGATCGGAGTTCTTTGGTAGGTAATCAACTCAGTTCAGGGTACAGGTTGAAACAGTGCCTCCTCCTACTTCCCTGCCATCTTGTCTCTCCCTTGGAGCTCATTTTTGAATTGTGACTGAATGCTACCCTCACATAAGTACTGTGTTCTGGGTTGAAGTGGTTTTCTCAGAGACAAGATGTCTCATTAAAGGCACAGAATATTATTGACCAAATGCAAGCAGTAAATATTCCAGTGGAACCTCCTTTTTTTCTTTAATCTAGATACTCATTTCTTGCCATTCCTTAACTCAGAATCATATACGAAGTAATGAAGTGATTGGACTTGTATTTTATAAATTTTAAATCAGTGCTGACCAATTGAAAAAGTACAAGCCTGAATGAAGGCAAGAAGTCCAGGTAAATTAAGAATAGTGAACAAAATAGCATTAATCCCACTGAATTGAACCATGCTTTAACATCAGAAGGCACTACTGGAAAGATATTTGGGGTAAATATAACCCTCTTGGACTTGTACCATAAAACCACAGACATGGTTGTATGTCACGGACTTTTCATTTGGCTGTGTCTAAACTCTTCAAATTGAGGAGTATTAGCTTATTTAAAACATATAGATTCCAATTGCTTTGAGAGACACTCAATTATTGTATGACCTTAAAATAAGGATCTTGTCGTATTTGAGATTTTAAATTAGAAAATGGATGTCCGGGGTGCCTGGGTGGCTCAGCAGGTTAAGCCTCTGCCTTCAGCTCAGGTCATGATCTCAGGGTCCTGGGATCGAGTCCCACATTGGGCTCTCTGCTCAGCAGGGAGCCTGCTTCCCCCCTCTCTCTGCCTACTGCGCTGCCTACTTGTGATTTCTCTCTCTGTCAAATAATAAATAAAATCTTAAAAAAAAAAGAAAACGGATTTCCAATATTCTGCTTCAAACTGAATGAATAGAGTATATGAATTCTTTAACTTTCAAAAAGATTTGAGAAGGATAATGCATTACCTCTTCATAGCCTATATCATTAGCACATTTGATGTTTCTTTTTGAAACACCCTAGAAACAGAAGACAAAATATAATGAAAATAAACATGATGCGAAGTAGAACAAATTTCTGTGAAACATGGCTTTATTTTTTAAAGTCTTAATGCAGAAAGATTTTTTTAAATATTCTAAAACGATGAGTTAGCTTTTTTGTTTTATTATTTTATTTATTATTATTTTATTTTTCATTAAGTTCAGTTAGCCAACATTTTGGACATCGTAAGATTTTGCCATGGTGTTCAACGATTCATTAGTTGCCTATAAGACCAAGTGCTCATCCCAACACTTGCCCTTTTCAATACACATCACCCACCATTGCATCCCTCCACCCCTCCCTTCTGTAACCCTCAGTTTGTTTCCTGGAGTCCAGTGTCTCTCATTGTTTGTCTCCCTTTCTGATTTCTTCCTATTCGGTATTTCCCCCCTTCCTCTGTGGTCTCTTGCTCTATTCCTTATGTTCCACATATAAGTGACACCATATGGAAATTGTCTTCTCTGCTTGGCTTATTTCACTTAGCATAATCCCCTTCAGTTCCATCCATGTCAGTGCAAATGAGAGGTATTCATCCTTTCTGATGGCTGAGTGATATTCCATTGTATATATGAACCATGTCTTTATCCATTCATCTGTTGAAGGGCATCTTGTTCCTTCCACAGTTTGGCTATCGTGGATATTGCTGCTATGAATATTGGGTTGCGTGCGTCCCTTCTTCTTACTATATCTGTATCTTTGGGGTAAATACCTAGTAGTGCAATTCCTGGATAGATAGCTCTATTTTTAACGTTTTGAGGAACCCCCATACTGTTTTCCAAAGTGGATGTACCAGCTTCCATTCCCACCAACAGTGTATGGGATTCCCCCGGCTCCACAACCTTGCCAGCACTTGTTGTTTCCTGTATTGTTAATGTTTGCATTCTGACTGGTATAAGGTGGTATCTCCTTGTGGTTTTGATTTGAATTTCCCTGATGGCTAGTGATGTTCAACATTTTCTCATGTGTGTCTGTGAAAAAGGGTCTTTTCATGTCTTCTGCCCATTTCTTGACTATATTATTTGTTTCTTGGATGTTGAGTGTAATAAGTTCTTTATAAATTTTGGATATCAGCCATTTACCAAAATATCATTTGCAAATATGTTCTCCCATTTCATGGGTCGCCTGTTAGTTTTGCTGACTGTTTCCTTTTCTGTGCATGTTTTTATCTTGATGAAGTTCCAAAAGTTCATTTTTGTTTTTGTTTCCCTTGACCTTAGAGATGTGTCTTGAAAGAAGTTGTTGTGTCCAATGTCAAACAGTTTACTACCATTGTTACCCTCTAACATTTTGATGGATTCCTATCTCACACTTAGGTCTTTCATCAAATTTGAGTTTATCTTTGTGCATGGTGTAAGAGAATGACCCAGTTTCATTCTTCTCCATGTGGTTGTCCAATTTTCCAAGCATCATATATTGAAGAGACTGACTTTTTCCCATTGAATAGTCTTTCTTTGTTGTTGAAGATTAGTTGACAGTAGAGTTCAAAGTCCATCTCTGGTTCTATATTCTGCTTCATTGATCTATGTTTCTGTTTTTGTGCCAATAATATGCTGCCTTGATGATCAAAACTTTGTAATATAGCTTGAGGTAACCCATTGTGATGCCCCCAGCTTTGTTTGTGACCTTGTGATTCAGGGTCTTTTCTTGTTCCATGCAAATTTTAGGACTGTTTGTTCCATCTTTGTGAAAAATGTCACTGATATTTTGATAGGAATTTCTTTGAAAGTGTTCATTGCTCTAGGCAGCTTAGGCATTTTAACAATGTGTATTCTTTCCAATCCATGAGCATGGAATATTTTTCCAATATTTTATGTCTTGGTCCATTTTTTTTTCATCAGTGTTCTTTAGATTCTAAGGTACAGATCCTTTACCTCTTTGGTTAGGTTTATTCCTAATTATATTATGGTTCTTGTAAATAGAATAGATTCTTTATTTTCTGTTTCTCCATTTACACTGTTGTGTACAGAAATACAACTGATTTTTGTGCATCGATTTTGTATCCTGCCACGTGGAACACTATACCAAAAATTAATGATGCCCTTATTAAAAAAAAAAAAAAAAAAAAAAAAGAAAGAACACAAAGGAAAGTCTCAAAAGAACTAAGTCTAGTTGATACAAAATATTACATCAGTTTCAGGTGTACAATTTAATGATTTGAAAAGTTTATACATTATACTGTGAAAACACAAGCCTCACATACATCACAGTATAATTGACTGTGTTCCTTATGCTTTGATTTTTATTCCTGTGACACATTCTACTTATAATTTTTTGTAAAAAATTTAAAAAATTAGAAAAAATTGTAATAATAAATCAATGTAATATTAAAGTAATATAGATTCCATGTGAATAACAACAGAAAGTATACAATCAACAATTTAGGAACACCCAGCAGAGGAAAATTCAGACTGTGACCTCTGCCACAGAACTATGGGATATGTACATAAACTATATGTTGGAAAAGGAACTCATGGTAACAATTATCCAGGTAATGGCTAGGTTGGAGAAGACCATTAGTGGCAACATAGACTGACAAAGGGTGGAAGTGAGAGCCAACCTGGCAGAAGTTAGAAATGCTATCAATGAGATCCAATCTAGTCTACCTACTCTGACAGCTAGGGTAACCAAGGCAGAAGATAAAATTAGTGATCTAGAAGAAAACCTGATAGAAAAGAAGGATCAGGAAGAGTCCTGGAAAAAAAACAGCTTAGAAGTCATGAAAACAGAATTAGGGAAATAAATGATGGCATGACACGTTCCAATGTCAGAATTATTGGGATCCTTTAGGGGGCTGGGGAAAAAGAGAAGACTAGAACATATAGTTGAACACATAGTTGAACATATAATAAACACTGGATGAAAATTTTTCTAATCTGGGTAGTGGAAGAAGTGTTCATGTCCTAGAGGCAGAAAGGTCAGCCCCCAAGATCAACGAGTGTAGAAAGACCTCCAGGCAAATAACTGTGAATTTCACCAGTCATAAATTCAGAGAGAATGTCTTAAGAGCAGCTAGGGGAAGAGATTCTCTATGTACAGAGGCAGGACCATCAGAATAACGTCAGACCTGGCCACAGAAACTTGGGAAGCCAGAGAGGCCTGGCAAGACATATTCAGGGCACTAAATGAGATGAACACGCAGCCAAGAACACTTTATCCAGCAAGGCTGACATTCAGAATGGAAGGAGAGATAAAGAGATTCCAAGACTGGCAAGATTTAAAGGAGTATGTGACCACCAAGCCAGCACTACAAGAAATATTAAGGGGTGGTTCTATAAAAGAAGAAATAACCCAAGAGTGTCATAGAACAGAAACTTGGAGAGGCAATCTATAGAAACAAGGACTTCACAGGCAACAGGATGTCAATAAAAACTAATCTTTCAATAATCACTCTCAACGTGAACAGCCTAAATTCTCCCATAAAATAGCACAGGGTTGCAGACTGGATGAAAAGACAGGACCTGTCCATATGCTGTCTACAAGAGACACATTTGGAACCTAAAGATACATTCAGACTGAAAGTGAAGGGATGGAGAAGCATCTTTCCTGCCAATGGGCCTCAAAAGAAAGCTGGGGTAGCAATTCTCATATCAGATAAATTAGATTTTAAGCTAAAGACTGTAGTCAAAGATACAGAATAACACTAATATATTGGGATCTAAATTTTAAAAATGTGAAGATGATCTCAATTTTAGTTTCAACCATAGTACTAATTAATGATATTATCTTTGAAAAATGTAGTGAACTATGAATTTCAGATTGTACATCAGTAAAAAGGAAAAAATAAATATATATATTTCAAATATTTACCTTAAACCTAAAATGAGAAAAAAAATATATTCACATATACATGAAATATATATTTTGTAAAATGAAAAGGCTACATAAAAACTAACTCATGTCTCAGTGGGTTAAAGCCTCTGCCTTCAGCTCCAGTCATGATCCCAGGGTTCTGGGATCAAGCCCCACATCGGGCTCTCTGCTCAGCAGGGAGCTTGCTTCCCTTCCTCTCTCTCTGCCTGCCTCTCTGTCTACTTGTGATCCCTGTCTTTCAAACAAATAATAGATTTTTTAAATCTTAAAAAAAAAAAAAACTAACTCATATATGTCATAGCCAAAAATTCATTAGTAATGCAATGTGTGAATATTGTTAATTCAGTTACGGTTTTGATACATATTGAGATGAACAATAAAATATTTTTTAAAAGACATCAGCAAAAAGCAGGACAGTGCAATAAGGATAGCTATTAGTTTCTTCAGCTCTTATAATTGCATTCTTCTCTATCGTCTCAGAGGGGATTTATTGACAGAAAACATTCATCCACTCACTTAATGGGCATAGTAAAGCCCTCCTACTTCTCTCTGTACACTTAACCTGGTCACACTCTATTTGCCCATCTGAATGAGACTGGATTCAACCAGAGAAGCAGACAGAACTGCAAGAAAAAAAAGGGTGATTATTTTCTAACTGTCTTGACTTCTGCTTCTGATATTCTCCATTATAGTTGTTGAAAATATGTCCTTAATTTTCTTTTTACCTATTTGTAAGTGGAAAAGACAAATTTACCTTTTCTCTTGAATCTTTTTGTATAGCACATTAAAAAAATGTATTTTTGCTTTCTAATTATTTGCATACAGAAGAATATTACACATTTCCTATATAATTGGATAATGTATTTGTTTTCCTGAAATTGAAATTTTGCAGATGAGCTATTGATTTTACTTTGAGTGGAGATAATTTTTGAGGGTTAGAAATAAATATCTCAATCGTATTTATATTTTCTAATGAAACTGACAGTGGGTGACCTAATACCCAAATTATCTACTATGTAGGGAAGACCAGGTCCCCCCAAATTCTGAGGCATAGTTACAGCCTGTGGGCTCAACTCAGTGTAGTTGTGCTCGGTTAAGCAGACCATAAGAATATGAATTCCTTACTGTGTAAATTGAGAAAATAAGATGTAGAGAGTCTTGGGAAAGATAAAATATGATAAAGCATTAGAACAATTCCTAGGATGCTGTCAGCTTCAAATAAAGTTTAACATTAATCCACCACCACTGTCAATGAATTTACATGTTAAATATGCGTTAAGTTGTTTATATGAAGCTCAAGGAATTATATTAGAAAGGAGTAACTATGAACAGAAGGGCCAGTCACCATGCATACAACAGACAGTGTTCACTTTTGTGTCTGGTATCCCAGGTGGACCGTTCAGTGTGTCTTAATGGCAGGACCCACATTTACAAAAGCACAGCAAAGATTTCTCAGTAAACCCCAAGTACCTTTGTGGTCTCCCTTCATTCACTCAGCAAGCGGTTTCAAGGCCTTCACATTTATTGCTCACTGTGCTGATTATTAATTTATTTTGACCACAAATACAGACTTTGTCAGCAGATGTGTTTTGTAATTTATCAGGCTATGTTTTTATTTTTCACAGGTCTCAAATTTCATCTTTCAGTGAGGGTGAGATGTGATAGAAAGGCTATTGTTGTTGATGCAATTTGTCAAAATTTGTTGAATATCTATATTAAGAACTCAAAATCATTTGCAGTGTTCTCAACTGCTTTATCAACTGAGAATATTAATAATTTGATGTTTTAATTAGTCTTAGAATTATGAAAAAAAGTATAAAATATATTTTTAAAAAAGCATAAAAAACATAGAAATTGTAAATTCTTCTCGAAATATCTAGACATGATAACTGCCTCTAAGCCCTTCCCAGAAAGAGGACTCGATATTTGCTTCCTCTTAGTAAGGACTTCTGAATTTTGAGATTTGACATGTCAGAAATTAAAAGTTTGCAAAAGTTCAAACTTCAGAACAGAAAATGTCAAAGGAGGTATTATTCTCTGAAGAAAGGTCAGATGTATTTTGTGCTAATTGTTTTTATTTATTTTGTAGCTATCTTAGAATTCTGCTTTAAATTGCATTTCTATTTTTGTCTCTGAATAGACTGACTGTGACCTCATTAACTGTAATTAGATTTAAATATTTTTGATTCATCTTTAGCATCTGATAGAGAGGCTGGCTGTGAACAGCAAGATAAAGAAGTAAATGGTAAATTGGAGTCAGAAATATCATAGTGTTGTTCAACTTTGCTCTCTGAATCTCAGTTCCATGAACAATTAATTGCTATGTGCATTAAAGCAGATAACATTTGGGGAAACAACTAAAGCCTTCTCTGATAAATAGCAATGACTGTCTAAATACTACTTCCTGTCCTCTGAAATGTAAGTAGATAGTAGAAATTCTAAGATGAATTTCAACTTGGAAAAACATGTACTGGATACAAATTAGATAGATTTCTCATAAAGTTCTGCTTAATCAGGGTTAAAATAAGATATGTAGGTATATCTTATTTTAGCGATAAAATAAGATATATATAACTTATTACATATATAGATATGTATATCTTATTATATGTCTTATTTATATTATATTGTAATTATTATATATTTATAATTTATATTTATATATAAATTTATATTTATCTTTATCTATATCTTCATTTATCTTTATATTTATCTTTATCTTTTTATATTATATTATATTATTTATATATATTCATAATATATATTATCAATATCTTATTTATCTTATTTATAAGGGTAATAATATATATTATTATATATATCTTATTTTATCGCTAAAATACGATATACAATATATATATAATATATCTTATTTTAGCAATAAAAAAAGATATATCCATAAAAAATAAGATATATATATCTTATTATGTATCTTATTTTAGGGGTAAAATAATATCTTATCTTATTATATATATAATTAAATATTATGTATTTAAAATATATAGTATAGATATCTTAAAGTTTATTTTTATAGAATAATTATACATGTATATAATAAGTATATATATATATATACATATATATGTATAATACATATATACACATATACACTCGTAAGTTATTTAGGACTACAGAAATGGTCCAAATCAAATCTTTAAATGCATAAATAAATATTAAACTTGTGAACTGACATAATGGATCTCATATTTTCAAATGATAATAGTAGCAGCCATCTCTTACATAGATTCTGCATAATTATTACTGTACCTATTAACTATTTTATTCATAAGTCATCTGTAACCAGTAATGGTCAAGCACTTTCCTCATTTAATCCTAAACATATGCATGATATAGCATTATTCTTTTCCTCTTTTTTATGTATGTAGAATGAATGGAGGTAGAGTGCATAGAGGATAAGCTGGACACACAGCCAGTCTGGCTTCAGAGTTGCAGCTCCAAAATGGTGACCCTAGGCTATCTAAGGGTTTGGTCATTGGTTAGGATCATGATCTGTTTGGGGGGATTTGTGGGTTACCCCATACAATCACAGTGCCTCACTGTGGGGTTCAAGAATTTCATATAGATTTTCCCCAAATTTTGTTGAGGTTACTTTTTATTCTGCTTTATTATATATTTTTTTTCTTTTTTTAAATTTAAATTCAATTAGTGAATCATTAGTTTTTGACATAATGTTTCCTGGTTCATTAGATTGTTCTTTTTGGGGTATTACTGACATAAAATTCTACTAGTTTCAGTTTTACAAGGTAATGATTTGATATTTCTGTGCACTGTGGAATTATTTTTTCTTATACAAAATTAATAATATTTTTTTTCTTATATAGAATGCACCTTAAAGAATTTTTAAGATTTCAGTTGAAGGGACACCTGGGTGACTCAGTCAGCTGGGCATCTCCTTTTGGCTTGGGTCATGATCTGTGTTCCTGGTATTGAGTTCCGTATTGGCTCCCTGCTCAGCAGGGAATCTGCTTCTCCCTTTCACACTGCCTGCTGCTCTCCCTGCTTTTGCTCACTCTCTGTCAAATAAATGAATTTATTTATTTATTTATTTATTTATTTATTTATTTATTTTAAAGATTTTATTTATTTATTTGACAGAGAGAAATCACAAGCAGATGGAGAGACAGACAGAGAGAGAGAGAGGGAAGCAGGCTCTTTGCTGAGTAGAGAGCCCAATGCGGGACCCGATCCCAGGACCCTGAGATCATGACCTGAGCAGAAGGCAGCGGCTTAAACCACTGAGCCACCCAGGCACCCCCAAATAAATGAATTTAAAATATAAAATTCAGTTGGATTATTAGACCTGAGAGATAATGATATTTTGATTATCTACAATAGGAATTCCAGAAAGGGTGATTTTATATATATATATATATATATATATATATATATATATATATAAAATATATATATATATTTTATATATAAAATATATATATTATATATCTGTATATAAATATATACAGATATATGTATACATATGTACATATACATATATATATTTTTTACATTTTGATTCATCTTTTGTGTTTGGTTAGGGCAATAGCTAACCTAAAATAATCTATATGCTTCTTCGTAAAGGATACTATAGCAAAAGGAAAACTCATGACACAATGAACAATGCAACCACCCAAATGGTAAATTTATATAATTACAGATAATTTGTATTCTCTAAATCTATAAAACCATGGAATTTTTTTTCTGATAATGTAATTGGGTTCTCTTTCTCTCTCAACACATTTATTTCAGTGGGTGGTGTTTCGTGATTGATTCATTAATCCCAAAGCTTCCCTTGGTTGCCCAGGTGAAATCACATGGAGAACACCAACTGGCTAGCTAACCACACTGGGAGATCAGATTTCACCCTGGTGGGAATATTCAGTGAATCCAAACACCCAGCTCTCCTTTCTTTGGTCATTTTCGTGCTTTTCCTAATGGCCTTGTCTGGAAACACCATCTTGATTCTATTGATACATTCTGATGCCCACCTCCACACACCCATGTATTTTTTCATTAGCCAGCTATCTCTCATGGACATGATGTATATTTCTGTTACTGTGCCCAAGATGCTCATAGACCAAGTCATGGGTATGAACAAGATCTCAGACATAGAATGTGGGATACAAATGTTTCTCTATGTGACACTAGCAGGTTCAGAATTTTTTCTTCTAGCCTCCATGGCCTACGACCACTATGTGGCCATCTGCGATCCTCTTCATTACCCTGTCCTCATGAACCATCAGGTGTTACACCTTCTAGCATCTGGCTGCTGGCTCCTGGGTTCAGTGGATGGTTTCTTGTTTACTCCCATCACCATGACCTTCCCCTTCTGCAGATCTCGAGAGATACATCATTTTTTCTGTGAAGTCCCTGCTGTATTGAAACTCTCTTGTTCAGACACTTCCGTCTATGAGATTTTCATGTACCTGTGCTGTGTCCTTATGCTTCTCATTCCTGTGATAGTCATTTCAGGATCTTACTACTTTATCCTCATCACCATCCATAGGATGAACTCAGTAGAAGGACAGAAGAAGGCCTTTGTCACTTGTTCTTCCCACATGACTGTGGTCATCCTCTTCTATGGGGCTGCCATTTATACTTACATGCTCCCCAGCTCCTACCATACACCAGAGAAGGACATGATGGTATCTGTCTTTTACACCATACTCACTCCCGTGCTCAACCCTTTGGTCTATAGTCTAAGAAATAAGGATGTTATGGGAGCTCTGAAGAAAATGTTGAATGTGGGACCTGTCTTTCAAGAAACTATAAAGTAAGGGCACCTGGATGGTTCAGTAGGTTAGCATCAGCCTTTGGCTCAGGTCATGATCCCAGAGTTCTGGGATCAAACTGTACACTGGGCTCCCTGCTCAGTGAGGAGTCCACTTCTCCTTCTACCCCTCCCTCCCACTCATTCTCTCTCTCTCAAATAAGAAAAATATTTTTTTAAAAGAAACTATATAGTAGGAACCTGTTATATTGCCTCCCTGTATTAAAAAAGAAACCTCTTTTTTATATTTTTATTTTTATTTTTTAAAAAACTTTTTAATTTTCTAATTCTTATTCTTTCAAAACATATCATACAATTATATTATAGTGATGTTATATTTAGTGAAATTGATAACTTCGCTCTGACTCTGTAGAACACCCATATTCTTAGTAAATACATAATAAAATATTTAGAGAGAGAAAGATCATGTGATTCTATGTAATTGATTGAAATGAGGGAGTGAGAGAAGGGTGATGAAGAGAAAGAGGTTTAAAAAAAAGCTAACTGTTGAGTCTGGGTAAAAGGTATGTGGCTGTGGTTTATACCATTCTTACTCATACTACTTTTTCTCTAAGTGTAAAAACTATTCCACACAGTTAAAATATCAGTTGTCCTACATTTTTAAACTTTGTATTCTGTTTGCTGACAGTGTAAGTGGCAATCTTATAAAATATGCTCATTTCAATGTGACTAATTATTATTGTGACAATCCTGTAATCTCCATACTTTGTATCATCCCTTAGTTTGCTAGACCACAATGATATGCACTATGTGGACATGGTCCAAAACTGAAAGCACCTAGTGGTTAAAATGTAGGTTTTGTATCTATGCTTGCATAAGAAATTGCGGGACAAATATGAACTCAGGATGAAAGGAAGATTTAGGGGAGATTCCCTGCTTGAGGTGATGTCTGAATCGAGTTTTGAAGTATGTACTTTATTGAACAAAAAAAAAGAGAAGCATGATATCAAATATACAAACTTTGTCATTTATTCAATAAATACTTAAACTCTTATAATCCAAAATAACAGCTAAATGAGTTTAAAGTTTGAGCACTATATGGTTGCTGTTTTCAAGGAATTTGAACCTCTATAGTTTTATATGGAAAGAGGTACCATTCAATTATGATAAGCCTAATATATATATGATGCTAATGCAGAAAGTGTATGACTCATAAGTACACATCTGTTCTAGCTGTGATACATGGATTTGGTCAAAAAAGGGGACTGAGATCAGCCTCTGTAACTCAGTACAAATGTTGACTAGATGTTCCCTCAGATAAGTACAGGAGACTGTGGCAGAAGGGACGTTCTCAGGGACAATATGCCACAGAAAAGGCACAACATGTGCAAATGTCTGAAGGTTGGCAAAGCATAAGGGATAAATGTTTCAATCGCTCATTCTTTCCTACTTTAGTTTATATAAATCTTTCTTGCCCTTCTGTGACCCAGAGTTTTACAAGCAGCAGCAAAATGATTAGATCTGCACTTTAGAAATGTTAAATTAGTGGTCATTTGGGGAAGTGCAGCGCTGCAAGTAGAGAGACGAAGTGAGCAAAGATGGTGAAGTAGATGGTGTTGATCTAAATTGAATGGACCATGCCTTGACACCAGAATGGACTGGATGGAGGAATGGTATATTTGGAATATGTGGGGCCTTTTGAACCTGGTCCATAAAACCACAGACATGGTTATATATCTACCATTTTATAATGGGGCTGTGTCCAACTTGTGAAAAATCAGACAGTTTCAAAAGTACGGATTAATTTTCCTCTTGACACACATGATTAGTTCATGATTGTAAAACAAAGATCTTGCAGTGTTTTGGAAAACGATAGCAGAAAACCAATTCTCAATATTTTTTGTTGCAATAAAACTGAATACAATATGGACACTCTAAAGTAATTAAGAAATGTATGTATCACCCCTCAGTTTTATGACTATAATGATACATTTCATGGTTCCATTTACAACACCCAGATGTGAAGAATAAAATGAGACAAAATAAAACAAAATGTGGTATTGAGCTACATTATTACAAAGATTTTATAATTTTAAAAATTTTATTTTTATTATTAACATATAATATATTATTTGTTTCAGGGGTACAAGTCTGTGTTTCATAAGTCTTACATAACACACAGAACTTACCACAACACATATGCTCCCCAATTTCCATCATTCAGTCTCTGCATTCATCCACTGCCCTCCCATCTAACAATCCTCAGTTTGTTTCCTGAGATTAAGAGTCTCTTATACTTTGTCTCCCTCTCTGATTTTGTCCTGAACCATTTATTTCCTCTCTTCATCTATGAACCTCTGCCTTATTTCTTAAGTTCCACATATCAGTGAGATCATATGAAAATTATCTTTTTTCTGATTGACTTATTTTATCTAGCATAATATCCTCTAGTTCCATCCACATTATTGTAAATGGCAAGATATCATTTTTTATGGCTGTGTAATATTCCATTGTGGTGTGTGTGTGTGTGTGTGTGTGTGTGTGAGTTTGTATAATCACATCTTATTTATCCATTCATCTGCTGATGGATCTGAGCTCTTCCCACAGTTTGGCTATTGAGGACATTGCTGTTATACACACTGGGAAGAAGATGTCCCTTTGGATTCCTACATATTTCGGGTAAATACTCAGTAGGGCAATTGCTGGGTGATAGAGTAGCTCTATTTTCAATTTTTTGAGGAACCCCCATGTTGTGTCCCAAAGAGACTGCACCATCTTGCCTTCCATCCAACAGTGGAGGTGGATTCCCCTTTCTCCACATCCTGGACAACATTTGTCATTTCCTGACTTAATTTTACCATTATGACTGGTATGAGGTCCTATCCCATTGTCTTGATTTGTGTTTCCTTGATGCCAAGCGATATTGAGCACTTTTTCATTTGTCTGTTGGTTTTTTGATGTCTTCTTTGCAGAAATGTCTGTTTATGTCTTCTGCCCATTTCTTGATTGGATTATTTGTTCCAAGGAACTTACTGAGTTTCATAAAATCTTTATATATTTGAGATATTAGCCCCTAATTTGTGAATATCTTCTCCCATTCTGTCAGTTGTCTTCTGGTTCTGTTGACTTTTTCCTTTGCTGTGCAAAAGGGTTTTTTTTTTTTTTATCTTGATGAAGTATCAGTAGTTCATTTTTGCCTTTGTTTCCCTTGCATTTGGAGACATGTCTAGTAAGAAGTGGCTTTGGCTGAAGTCAAAGAGGTTGCTGCCTATGTTCTCCTCAAGGATTTTGATGGATTCCTGTCTCATATTTAGTTCTATCATCCAGTTTGACCCTATTTTTATGTGTAGTGCAAAGAAATGATCCAGTTTCATTCTTCTGCATGTGGATGTACAATTTTCCCAACCAAAAAACCTCAGCAACAACAACAAAAAAAATCACTTTAAATTTTTTTTTTTTATAAACATATATTTTTATCCTCAGGGGTCCAGGTCTGTGAATCACCAGGTTTACACACTTCACAGCACTCACCAAATCACATACCCTCCCCAATGTCCATAATCCCACCCCCTTCTCCCAAACCCCCTCCCCCCGGCAACCCTCAGTTTGTTTTGTGAGATTAAGAGTCACTTATGGTTTGTCTCCCTCCCAATCCCATCTTGTTTCATTTATTCTTCTTCTTCCCACTTAAGCCTCCATGTTGCATCACCTCTTCCTCATATCAGAGAGATCATATGATAGTTGTCTTTCTCTGCTTGACTTATTTCGCTAAGCATGATACGCTCTAGTTCCATCCATGTTGTCGCAAATGGCAAGATTTCATTTCTTTTGATGGCTGCATAGTATTCCATTGTGTATATATACCACATCTTCTTGATCCATTCATCTGTTGATGGACATCTAGGTTCTTTCCATAGTTTGGCTATTGTGGACATTGCTGCTATAAACATTCAGGTGCATGTGTCCCTTTGGATCACTACATTTGTATCTTTAGGGTAAATACCCAATAGTGCAATTGCTGGGTCATAGGGCAGTTCTATTTTCAACATTTTGAGGAACCTCCATGCTGTTTTCCAGAGTGGCTGCACCAGCTTGCATTCCCACCAACAGTGTAGGAGGGTTCCCCTTTCTCCGCATCCTCGCCAGCATCTGTCATTTCCTGACTTGTTGATTTTAGCCATTCTGACTGGTGTGAGGTGATATCTCATTGTGGTTTTGATTTGTATTTCCCTGATGCCGAGTGATATGGAGCACTTTTTCATGTGTCTGTTCGCCATCTGGATGTCTTCTTTGCAGAAATGTCTGTTCATGTCTTCTGCCCATTTCTTGATTGGATTATTTGTTCTTTGGGTGTTGAGTTGAACACAGATGCGAAAATACTCAACAAAATACTAGCCAATAGGATTCAACAGTACATTAAAAAGATTATTCACCACGACCAAGTGGGATTTATTCCAGGGCTGCAAGGTTGGTTCAACATCCGCAAATCAGTCAATGTGATACAACACATCAATAAAAGTAAGAACAAGAACCATATGATACTCTCAATAGATGCTGAAAAAGCATTTGACAAAGTACAACATCCCGTCCTGATCAAAACTCTTCAAAGTGTAGGGATAGAGGGCACATACCTCAATATCATCAAAGCCATCTATGAAAAACCCACCGCAAATATCATTCTCAATGGAGAAAAACTGAAAGCTTTTCCGCTAAGGTCAGGAACACGGCAGGGATGTCCATTATCACCACTGCTATTCAACATCGTACTAGAGGTCCTAGCCTCAGCAATCAGACAACAAAAGGAAATTAAAGGCATCCAAATCGGCAAAGAAGAAGTCAAATTATCACTCTTCGCAGATGATATGATACTATATGTGGAAAACCCAAAAGACTCCACTCCAAAACTGCTAGAACTTATACAGGAATTCAGTAAAGTGTCAGGATATAAAATCAATGCACAGAAATCAGTTGCATTTCTCTACACCAACAGCAAGACAGAAGAAGGAGATATTAAGGAGTCAATCCCATTTACAATTGCATCCAAAACCATAAGATACCTAGGAATAAACCTAAACAAAGAGACACAGAATCTATACTCAGAAAACTATAAAGTACTCATGAAAGAAATTGAGGAAGACACAAAGAAATGGAAAAATGTTCCATGCTCCTGGATTGGAAGAATAAATATTGTGAAAATGTCTATGCTACCTAAAGCAATCTACACATTTAATGCAATTCTTATCAAAGTACCATCCATCTTTTTTAAAGAAATGGAACAAATAATTCTAAAATTTATATGGAACCAGAAATGACCTCGAATAGCCAAAGGGATATTGAAAAAGAAAGCCAACGTTGGTGGCATCACAATTCCGGACTTCAGGCTCTATTACAAAGCTGTCATCATCAAGACAGCATGGTACTGGCACAAAAACAGACACATAGATCAATGGAACAGAATAGAGAGCCCAGAAATAGACCCTCAAATCTATGGTCAACTAATCTTCGACAAAGCAGGAAAGAATGTCCAATGGAAAAAAGACAGCCTTTTCAATAAATGGTGCTGAGAAAATTGGACAGCCACATGCAGAAAAATGAAATTGGACCATTTCCTTACACCACACACAAAAATAGACTCAAAATGGATGAAGGACCTCAATGTACGAAAGGAATCCATCAAAATCCTTGAGGAGAACACGGGCAGCAACCTCTTCGACCTCTGCCGCAGCAACATCTTCCTAGGAACAACGCAAAAGGCAAGGGAAGCAAGGGAAAAAATGAACTACTGGGATTTCATCAAGATCAAAAGCTTTTGCACAGCAAAGGAAACAGTTAACAAAATCAAAAGACAACTGACAGAATGGGAGAAGATATTTGCAAACGACATATCAGATAAAGGACTAGTGTCCAGAATCTATAAATTTTTTTTTATAACAATTACTCTTCTTTTTAGGGAATGTGTCTAAAATACAATTTCCACAGTCTTTACTAATAAAAGTTTACAAGTTTATGTAGTTGGTAAAGTTATTTATCAAATTATAGACAACACCTAATACTTGGAATTTGTGTTTAAAATTTCCTGCATCTAGAGTTAAAAACTGAAATGGAAGAGCTACAAGCACTCAAATGCACTTGCTTACAAGTATCAAACAAGTAGCTGCTCAAAAATAGTTTAACATTTTCAATTTTTTAATTTATTCATGTGTTTGTGATAGTGATACCTCTAGCCAGAGGAACCATGTCTATCCCATGGTAACAAGGTTTCAGGTTTCTACATCCTTTAGAGCACATTAAAGACCATTATTGGAAATCTTCATCCAAATTCAGAATTAATATTGTTCATTGGATAGAAAAATCTTCCATTATTTTTTTCATAAAATTTTTGCTTTCTTAAATGTGTTCAAAAATAACATTTGAAGAAACATAATGAGCAAAACTATTTTCTAGAGATGGCTAAAGAATTACGCTTCTTAAACATAATCAGATACATTAAAGTTAACATTTAACATAGCTTTGATTGTTTTTCCCCTCTTAGGTTATTTTCTGTAAACATACAATTTAGTGTACCTGACACTGAGTTTCAACAATGAAAACCTCTATTGATATGGTTAAAAATCTGAGTTATGTAATTTAAACTTCTATTTTAGTGAGAAAATCAGGCTGCTGTATGTTTTTTTTTTCTTTTTTCTTCTTCTTTTTTTTTTTTTTTGGTTTGTTTGTTTTGTTTTGGTGAATTTCAGTGAGCTAATTTAAGATCTTACCATTTCAGTGCTTGGAGACTGGGTTATATTCAATAGGATGGATATGTCCCCAATTCCAAAATAAATCACCTATTAATAAGCTTAGTGATGTCATTGTTGAATCTTGATAGCAATTATTTGAAAATAAAATAGTGTCTGTTACAAGTATCTTCACATAAATGATTATTTTGGTAGTACAAATAATCAATGATTTTTAAATTTTGTTACAAAGTCTTAATTTACAAACTATATAGTTATAGACTGATTTAGTGCCCACAAACTGAAGAAAGAGGACAAACATCTTCATTGTGCTGAAGAGTCTCTATCCCCCCAGCTCATGCATGTTTGTTCTGTGACCAGAAGGGGTTAATTGTTCCTCAGCCTTCTGCGTGGTTTGCCAGTGACAGCCCACAAGCAAATGATTAAAGGTTAGAAGACACAGATCTTTGTATTGATACCCTCAGCATTGTCTATCAGGCAGAGACTGTTAATGGTCAGATACTCCCCTCTGAGGCTCTGCCCTCACCTATGGTCATCCTTCCAGCAGTTTTAGCTGCTATGGAACCTGACAACCACTGCTACTCCCCTTGTCCCTTGGGAGCGAGGCTGGCAAAAGCTTCCCTTTTTTTTTTTTTCTCCTTTTTGGTGACTTTTTTTTTAAAGATTTTATTTATTTATTTGACAGAGAGAGATCACAAGTAGGCAGAGAGGCAGGCAGAGAGAGAGAGAGATAGGAGGAAACAGGCTCCCTGCTGAGCAGAGAGCCCGATGTGGGACTCGATTCCAGGACCCTGAGCCGAAGGGTGAAACCTTGGTAAAATCCCAATGTAATTGAAAGACCACCCATCCCCCGTCGTTAACTAATTAACTGCTCTTTTGTTGTGTAAAAGTACCCCTCCTCCCCTTGCAATGAAAAGACCCTTCCCCCAGGGTTGAATTCAATGTAACTGCTCTTTTGCCTTTCTGTAACCGCTTGGCTTTTAGGGCATGACACTTGACTCCTGTTTGAACAAGATACCCTCTCCTAATAGCCGGGGCATGGTCACGTAGGCAAGGGGGCTGCATGGTCATGTAGGTCACGTAGACAGGGGGCTGCATAGTCAGGTAGGCAGGATGTCTTTCTGCTGAGTAATAAGGTCAAACTTCCCCTCTTTGTTTCCCCTTCCCGCCTTTCTCTTCCCGTGAGGGGGGTCTTCCAAAGCCAATCCGCTAACACCAAGTATGCCTTTTTTCAAATGTTCAAATTGTCAGCCAATCGGCCCCGTCCCATCCGGGACTTGTTTGTACCTGTCTATAAAAATCCTGCACCACCCCAGCCTGGTGTGCTCAGCTAGCAGGAGCTGCTGACCACCCGCAGGCGCCTGTGTAACAATAAAGAACCTCTTGCTGTTTGCATCCTGTGGCAGTGTTGAATTCTTGGGTAAGGGGATCCGCAGGTCTTTCATTTGGAGGTCCCACCGAGATCATCGGACTCCTGCCCAAGGATCCAACCGACTCCCACCGGGAGGTAAGCTGGCCAGCATTTAAATTTTAATAACTGTGTTTTTGTCTCCTGTCTCATGTTCTCGTTTGTCTCCTGTCTCGTGTTCTCGTTTGTCCTCTGTCTTGCCTATACGCCTGTATAGGACTGTACTACTATGCGTAGTAGCTCTGTATTCTGGGCAGCTTGAGAAGGAGTTGACGAACTCGGACTTCTCCCCTGCCACCCTGGGGGACGCCCCAGGGATCAGAGGGGCCCGGTTTTTTGGTGCCCCACAAGTATCCGAGGGATACATCTGTCTGTAGGCCTCAGAGGAAACTTGCAGTTCCTCGCGGCCGTCTGAATCTGTACTTTCGGTGTTGCACCGAAATGGCGCGCGTTTGTCTTTGCCGGCTTGTTAATTGTTTTATGTGTCTTTCTCGTCGCCCTTTGTGTTTCCCTTGATTAAGGTTAACTGGAGCCAGCTGGGGTTAGTCTAACTTGAGACAGAGACTATAAGGAATATTCCCAAGCAGCTGCCGAAACTCTCTTTGTTTCGGGGAAGTTTCCCTGTGTTCTCTGGCCTGACTTAGACTGCTTAACCCCTCCCCCCTTGCTGGTGGGAAAGCATGGCGTCTGCTCCTCTGTTGGGGCTTAGGAGCTCCAAAACTGGGAATCCTTTCTCTGCCTCCTGGCGGCGCTTTGTTTCTTCTGTTTCCCCCTTACGTGTTTCTGTACCAACGTGTGTGCAGCCTGCATGACTGGCCTCTAGATCATGCACCACAGCTCCTTCTCTCTTCACTGTCAAGGAGCAAGAACAACACCCCCTGGACCTAACACCTCCCCACTCCAGATCTTCCCACGCATGTCTCAGGTAAACATTCAAAGTGGAGTGGGTCCAGGTGGAACATAAATCAGAGTTGGAACTAAGTTGAGTTTGTTGGTTTAATTAAGATAAGACCTGTCTTTGAAGTTACAGCAGTAAATGTGAAACTTTTATTCTATCAGTTTACTGAAGGTCAGATAAGCTTGTGTTACTTGTTAAAATTTGTTAGCAAAGGAATGACTAAACTGGTGGTTAATTTTCTCAAATTTCTAATGGGTAATTGCTGAAGTAGCTTTCAAAGTCTTTGGTAACCTGAAAGTTTTAAAGTTTCGCTTGGATGACAAATGGAATTGAATTGTGGACATCTGTATCTTAACCAAACAGGATAAAAAGCTAAGTCGTTAATTACTGGATGTAGGTTTGTGCTTTTGACTTCTTACTGCAAAGAAACTAAGAGTATTTAAATCTGTTGGTAAACTTGTTTGCCACTTAACTGATTGATAAATTGCCACCTGAAGAATTCTGTTGTAGCAGTTCACAATTGGTTAATAACTAAAGGTGTTTCTAAGAATACAAAGTTCTGCTTAGTGTAACTAAGACTGATGGAAATAAAGGGAAACTGTATGTAGGAAAGTAGGAGATATGTAAGAAAGATTTAAGGAATGGGAATAAATTTTGTTGAAGGTAAGGGAAGGTAATTTTGTCCTAAATGAGATGGTTGTTTGGAAGGAAATGGCTTGGGACAAAACCTGAATGCAAAGGAAAGTTGTAGAAGGTTTGTGAAGGGAAATCTTCAGAAAAGGAATTTTAGCTATGGTCAAGAATGGATTAAGATTGAAATGAATGGGTTTTAAAGGTACATTGGTAGAAGACTGAAATTGTCTCTGTTCAAAAGGACAATGTTTTCTTAGATCAATTGATCTGCTGTTAAGAAAATGTAAATGGTTTTCTCTTTGCCTGCCCAGAAAAAACAGTTTCTATGTTCAGTTTTATCAGGTGTTTAACATCCCTAATTATATTTAGGCATGTGCTTCAACACTTTCTAAGATTTTAGGAAATGTTGACAGGATTTAAATTGTAAATCTCTTTAACTCAGGCTTTTCCTTGGTATGTGAAGTTGCTCATGAAGTACTACTGAACCAATGATAAAACTTGGATTACATTTGGGAAAATACTATAACTATTCTAGAGATTCTACGCACTTCCTAAAGTTTTAATGTTTTGAGAGATCACCGCTTGATACTGTAATTATGGAAATGTTATGTATCACAGAAATAACCTGATTTCCTTGCAGCTAAATTGTAAATTCCCATGTCTCTTTAGCTCTACCCATATCCATTCTGAGTTTTTGTCATTTATAATTGTTTTAATTCTCTTATAAAATGAGTTTTATCTTCAAGGAGATTCCTATAAAGGACGTTCAGGACAAATATAGATATTTGATATACTTGAAAATCCTAAAACTGAAATGGGTAAGAATTTCCAAAACTGACTAAAGCCGCATTCACCAGATTTAGTAACATGGGACTAAATGAACTAAAAGATTATAATGTTGTGTCTCTTAATGTTTTGTCTTACTTTAAACATTGCTGGTTCTCTATAATGTTCTCTCTTCCAGACTAGGGATACTTCCTCCTAGTTATCTGTAACTATCTGTATAAGTGCTCATTTGTAAAAGTGCTCAAAGCATTCAAGCTTTTCTCTCTATATGAACCCTCTGAAACCAAAAGGTCTCAGTAAGTATTTTTTCTTCCATGGCAATCAGTCATTTGCATAAGTTCAATAAGAATCTGTTCTCCTTGTAACAGGAAAGAATTGGAAACTGGTTATTTTACCAAGGCTTTGACTGGGATGTCATATTTGAAAAGACTCAGATATGACCAGACAGCTTTAAGGAACTAAGGTTGACTTTATGAAACCTGGAGCCGTAAAGCCCCTTGGGACTGTTGGCCTGAAAACCTTGCTTACAGAGTTCCCAGCAGCCTCACCAGGTGAGTAAAGAATGTCACTCTTTGGTAGGTGCGGAGACTCAGAAGAGGCATTCGCCCAAATTAACAGGTATTGCAGGCATGCCTGATGGCAAGTACAGGGCTTGGCTTCTGGCCCGGAGAGGCTACTAAAAGTTCAACCTAGAGATTCCTTATAAGAAGTTCCAGCAAAGCAGATTCTAAAAGATCTATTGATCACACTCACTGTTCTTGCTGAGCTTATGTAAACAATTAGGCCAAGTTTGTAAAAACTGGATTTGTTTCACAAGTGAATTAGTCCTGATTTGGCTATCTTTGTAAATGAGGGTTATTTTAGAGAGAAAAATTGTTTTAGTAACACACCTTTATGGATGTTAAATTCTAGATTTGATTGTCTTTAAATGTTTATCTAAGCTAAACAATTTGAGGTAAACTTCAGAGAAGTTGTACAATAGCTTCTTTAGTCGATCTTACTGTTTTGTGGGGATATTCGCAGACCCCACGGCACATGATTAAACAACTGGAAAATGGGATTAATTCCCTACAATTATATAACTTAACTAACACCTTATGTGTGGCTGGGATAATGAAATTGCCTAAAAGCCAGCCTATTGCACTCCATAGGATTAACTATGGACTTGTGGAGACAATGGATGACCCCACTTTCTTTATGATTGGATTGGATGATGCATTGGGAACTCCCCTTGTCTCTTGACAACTTTTCTCCCACTTGACAATGATCCTCTGTAATCAGGATATTGTTAAGGTTGGACCACTCAGAGGTCGTCTTATTGGTTTCATCCTTAGTCATATTTATCCTAGAGGCCACCTCTGTTGAGGTGCAATTGCAAACAGATGCTTTAGCTAAGCCTAGAACAGCCCTCCTCATAAAAAGAGCCTCAAAGCTCACTATGGGACAGTCCCTGACTGTAATGATGTCACATCAGGTCCAGATTTGTCTTAGAAGCCAAAGACCACCAATGGATGATGGAGGCCGACTTACTAAATACTGGGCTACACTAACAGATATGCCGGAAATAATACTTAAGACTTGTCAAACTTTAAACCTAGTTACCTGTATGCCCGAACCTGACCACTGTACTTCTTTCTCTATAGAGCAAAAATGTTCAAAGTTTATTGATCTTGCTTACTGTATTTGCCCAGATTTTTAAGATGCCCCTGTTAAAAATACGAATGACAGTTGGTTTTCTGATGACAATAGTTTTCATAGAAAAAAGAAATAAGATAAGCTAGGTGTGCCATAGTGCTCACTAGCACTTTGCAATTGCCAAAGCCTAAGAATAAACATTAACACTGACTCCAAATATGCTTTCCTGGTACTACATGCTCATGGAGCTATTTGGAAGGAAAGGGGATTGCTATCAAGCCATAACTCCCCAATCCAATATGGGCCTAAGTTCCAAAACCCTCCTCATCGCTATACTAAGGATGGCATATATCAAATCTGGGATACATATCTGTGGCTTACACCCATGATTGGACAGCTCAGTCAGAAGGCAGTTTTTTACGCTGGGAACAAAGGAATCATACAAGTGGTACTTGGGCAAATAACACACGATGTCTAGGATGGCTCACTAGAAATGTGTGTTCCCAAATAATAGTACTCCAGGCTACTGACTGGTTTGCTACTGACTGGGAAAGGCGACCTGGCATTAGATGGCCAGCTCCAAATGGAACCCACTGGATATGTGGAACTAACCTGTGGGCCTGGCTTCCTCCAGGGTGGATAGGTCGCTGTACTTTAGGACTTGCCTGGATTCATGGGCGCATTACTAAAACTTATCACCACTCCAGCTAATCTCCCTACTTAATACGGAAGTCTCACAGATACCAAGGCACTCCAGAAAATAGGATGGCCTTAGATGTCCTGACAACAGCCCAGGGTGACACATGGGCAATTATCAAGACAGAATGTTGTGTGTACATCCCAGACTATCACAAAAATGTCACAGGACTAATAAAGGATATGAATGCCCAGATTAAGGCTCTACAAGGTCCCTCTCTCTCTTTTAGTGATTGGTTAAGTTCCTGGTTTGAAGGAGGGATATGGCCGAATCTCCCTTTTGGGCTTCTCATTCTTATTTAATACGTTGTTTTGTTCACTGTTTCTCTACTTGTGCGGAGACTCCATTGCTACAATGACTTCCCCCACAGCAGACAATCCTTCTCTCGCGCGCGCGAGGACGCCTCTTCACTGTCAGCGCTGGATTCAGCTGCCTTTCGTAACTCCCTTATACATTCCTACCCTGATCAATATTGACCCCAGTAGGTAGGGACAGCTCTGCGCCCCTATTCAGCACGAAGAAGTTACAGAAGATGAGACCTTCCACCTTCAACCCCCTTAAAGATGTCAGGGTCAAGATTATTCAGGGAGAAATGAAGGAGCAGGAGGCTGGCTGAGGAGAAAGCAAAAGCTGGCGCCTTGCACCCCACTTAGTGCAAGAAAAGGACAAATGGATATAAGATTCTATCCATGATCAAGAAAAAGGGGGGAATGAAAGACACCCCCCCCCGTTGTTAACTAATTAACTGCTTTTTGTTGTGTAAAAAGACCTTGCAATGAAAAGACCCTTCCCCCAGGGTTGAATTCAATGTAACTGCTCTTTTGCCTTTCTGTAACCGCTTGGCTTTTAGGGCATGACACTTGACTCCTGTTTGAACAAGATACCCTCTCCTAATAGCCGTGGTCACGTAGGCAAGGGGGCTGCATGGTCATGTAGGTCACGTAGACAGGGGGCTGCATAGTCAGGTAGGCAGGATGTCTTTCTGCTGAGTAATAAGGTCAAACTTCCCCTCTTTGTTTCCCCTTCCCGCCTTTCTCTTCCCGCGAGGGGGTCTTCCAAAGCCAATCCACTAACACCAAGTATGCCTTTTTTCAAATGTTCAAATTGTCAGCCAATTGGCCCCATCCCATCCAGGACTTGTTTGTACCTGTCTATAAAAATCCTGCACCACCCCAGCCTGGTGTGCTCAGCTAGCAGGAGCTATTGACCACCTGCAGGCCCGCGCTGACCACCAGCAGGCGCCTGCATAACAATAAAGAACCTCTTGCTGTTTGCATCCTGTGGCAGTGTTGAATTCTTGGGTAAGGGGATCCACGGGTCTTTCATAATCATCCACGAATATTGGCTACATTTTACAGATATTTGTCAATATAACCATTTTCATGTAGATTACATATTTAGGGTTATAGTTTACTGATTAAGTTTATTTACCATCTTTCCATATGGTCATTACTCCAAGTATTTTTTAATTCAATTTTATTTTTTCAGTGCTCCAAGATTTATTGTTTATGCCTCACACCCAGTGTTCCATACAATACGTGCCTTCCTTAATACCATCACCAAGTTTATGCCCACTACCCTCCGCACTACCCTCCTTTCCAAAACCCTCAGTTTGTTTCTCAGAGTCTACAATCTCTCATGGTTCATCTCCCCCTTCGATTTTCCCCAGTCCACTTTTCTTTATATTAAAAACTGATGTCTTTTACTCTTTGCTACCCCAAAATATTGTAAAATATACATCACTGTTAATCTCTGTATACATGTAAATACAATAAGCTAGATTGTTTTTGGTATGTAGTTACAAATAGAATTAGTTATAGATCATACACTTCTCAGTTTTATTAGATGCTGCTAAAATGTTTTATATTTTTACTTTTTCTATTACATATGTGTCCCAAAAATATTTATAAAGTATGAGAAGTGAGATGTACTGTTGCATATTTAAGAACTGAAGAATGCAAGTTGGTACAGCCTCTTTGGAAAAACAATATGAAGGTTCCTCAAAAATTTAAAAATAGCACTACCCTATGACCCAGCAATAGCACTATTGGGCATTTACCCCAAAGATACAGATGTAGTAAAAAGAAGGGGCACGTGGACCCCAATGTTCATAGCAGCAATGTCCACAATAAGCAAACTGTTGGAGCTGAGATGCCCTTCCACGGAAGAATGGATAAAGAAGATGTGGTCCATATGTACAATGGGATATAATGTAGCCATCAGAGAAGATGAATACCCACCATTTGCATTGACATGGATGGAACTGGAAGATATTATGCTGAGTGAAATTAGTCAAGCTGAGAAAGACAATCATCATACGGTTTCACTTATATGTGGAACATAAAGATAGCATGGAGCACATTAGAAGATGGAAGGAAAAAATGAAGTGGGAGAATCAGAGGGAAAGACAAACCTTGAGAGACTATGGACCCTGGGAAACAAACTGAAATGTTCAGAGGAGAAAGGAATGGGGGGATGTGTTAGCTCACTGACAGGTATTAAGGAGATGTATTGCATGGAGCACTGAGTGTTATGTGCAAACAATGAATCATGGAACACTACATCAAAAACTAATGGTATACTGTATGATGACTAACATAGCATAAAAAAAGAACTAAAGAGCGAGAAAAAAACAAAACTGTTACACTCAAAAATTTTAGGACAATATCGTTGACAGAAAGAATATGGAATTTAAAGATGCCAACTCTCTTGTACACATACAATTTTTCAATCCCCCCAAAATTAAGTGCTAATAGCCTATTGTTGATTGGAAGCCTTATTAGTAACAATTAACAACTATTTTGTATGTTATATATATAATATACAGAATTTTAAAAATAGATTTTTTCTTTTTTTAAATTGTATTTTATTTTTCACTGTTCCAAGATTCATTGTTTATGCCATCACACCCAGTGCATTATTTTTCTAAATTTTATTCATTTATTTGAGAGATAGAGACAGAAAGAGAGTGCACACCAGCAAGGGGAGGGGTAGAGAAAGAGAGAGGGACAAAAAGACTCCTGAGCATGAAGCCTGACACAGAGCTTGATCCCACACCCTGAGATCATGACCTGAGCTGAAGTCAGATCCTTAACTGATGAGCCACCCAGGCACCCCTAATATACTGTATGCTTACAATAAAGTAAGTTAGATATAAAATTATATTTCAAGTCTGTAGGGGGACAAGATGGCGGGGAAGTAGGAAGAGGTGCCTTTTAAACCTGTACCCTAAAGTGAGCTGATTACCTACCGAAGAACTCCAATCACCCATGAAATCAGCCTGAGATAAGAATTATACATGTCTGGATCTCTACAGGGGCAGAAGACACCAGTGGGGAGGTTAAGCAGAGTGGGAATGGCGAACTGATATTGGAAGATAAACAAAAGGGGGAAGGAGCCTCCAGAGGCGACCAGTTGGAAAGTAATACCCCTAATATGAGCCAGAGTGTCCTGCATCTGTGGACCAGCATTAACTTAAAGACTGGTTGAAAGCACTTCAAAGTAGCAAAGGATCACATGGTGGAAATTGTGGGAATCAGGGCAGCTAGGGAGAGGGGCTTAAGTCCCTGATCCCAGGACAGCCTTCCCTGGTGCTGAGCCAGAGTAAGGCGGAGAAACCAGGTCTTGGTCCCCAAGCCGCCAGCGTGCCCGAGAACGCATGGGGTCCAGCTCCTGTGAGAGGATGGGAGCCATGCCAGATGGCAGAACGCAGGAGCACTGCTATAGAGCCTGAGATGCACGCACCCCTCATCCTCCCCTAAAAAAGGTACACAGAGGCCCAGCTGGTGCTCTTTGACCCATGCCATTGTTTAAGAGCCTACGAGGCAGGCCTCAAACTCTCCCCTGAAAGAGGTGCGGGAAGACCCAGCATGGTGCTTTCGGACCTGCATCCCGTTCTCAGAGACTGAAACACGTGCGTTACCCACAGCCTCCCTGAAAGAGGTGCACACAAGCAGGGTGCTTTTAGACCCAGAAAGACCAGGCACTCCCAGCCTGGGCCAGCGGGAAAATCTCAGTGTGTGATCGCTGCTTGGAACCTCTCTGGTGGTCTGAAGCTGCCCAGACAGCCGCTGCTGCCGTGGTTTGGGGTACAAGCAAAAGATCCTGCATCTCAGGGCCCGCGACTTGGAACCTGCTCTGCCAGAGGCCAAGGGGAAACTTATTTGGGCTCTGCAGACAGACTGAGGCTTCTCTCTGAGAGGGAGGTCACGGTGCAGTTTGTTTTCCTCTAAAACTAAAAACAACCATCAAAAGCAGTCAAGGTGAGAGAAAAAAAAAAAGTGAACAAACATAAAAACCACCAGAGAAAAAAAGCCTGGAAAAAAAAAAAAACAGTTTCCTCAGAGACCCCTCTCTTGAGGGGGGCAGGGGAACTTAACTCAGGGAACATCATTGACTGAAAACCGACATGTCAGGTCCGTCCCCCAGAATCCAACCAGGAAAGTTAAAAAAAAAAAAAAGTATTACAAGAGAACAACCACCACGACTTCATAGGACAACTTTTATTTTAACTTGTTCCCACTATTCTGGTTCACTTTTTTTTTTTATATATAGGTATTTTTTTAACCTATTTACCATCACAGTGAGATATCCAGTACATCAAATTCCATAATAATCCTCTAACCTAAAATTTTTGATACATACACATGTGTTTTTCTTTTGGATTTCTGTTTTTTGAATTTTTTTTAATTTTAGTATAGTTTAGTCTAGTTTATTCTTTTTTATTTTTATTTTCTAATATTCATATAGAGTTAAACTTCAAAGTTATCCCCTTTCCCCAATCAATACTAGCCCTATAGGTAAACCAATTTTTAATCCCCCTTTATCTTAGGAAAGTTGAGTCCTTTAACAAAGATATCAAGATACATCCAGGAAGAATCAAAACAAGCTTCCTCACACACACTGAGAATTCACAACCACTCTCCCACCTTTTTCTTCCACCAGTATTTCTGTGTTTTTGTGTTTGTCCTGATAGTATATAATACTTAAATTTGGGGTTCTTTTTGACGAGGTTCTTCCTTTGTTTGCATATATATATATATATATATATATATATATATATTGCATATATATGTGCAAGTATATATGTATATATTTTTTTCTCTTGTCATATACTTGTATCAGTCTTTTTGTTTGTCTGTGTCGGATTGTATACTTCATAAATCTTACCTTGGGGCCCATTTGGGCTGAAATTTCTTTTTATCTCACCTTTCTTTCCTGTCTCTCTCCCTCTGTCTTTTTCTCTTTTCCTTTCTTTTTCCTCTCATTTGGGTGGGGAACCCTGATTGCTCAGAAGCATTCCAGGCTGCACCTTGACTGCCCCATGGTCGATATATCCAGCTACTCCCGTTCAGCCATCTCTCACCAAAATGACTAGGAGGAGGAATGCCCAACAGAAGAAAAATAAAGAGAATGGACCTTCTGCAACAGAGCTAATAACTATCAACATAGAAAATATGTCGAGAGAGAATTCAGGCTAACAATTATCCAAGCAATAGCTAGGTTGGAGAAAGCCATGGGTGACCAAACAGAATTGATTAGGGCTGAACTGAAAGCGACCAGAGATCATGTTTTCAATATTAGGGAAGAGCTGAAAGCTACCATGGATGAGCTTCACAATGCTCTCAATGAGTTCAAATCTAATCTAAATTCTCTCAATGCTAGAGAAACTGAGACAGAAGATAGAATTGGTGATCTAGGGGACAAACAGATAGAGAGAAAGGATGAGGAGGGAGCCTAGAACAAACAGCTTAGAAGCCATGAAAACAGAATCAGGGAAATAAATGATGCCATGAAACATACGAACGTCAGAATTATTGGAATACCTGAAGGGACGGAGGAATAAAAAAGTCTAGAAGATATAGTGGAACAAGTTCTTCATAAATATTTTCCAAATCTCGTGATTGGAACAAGCGTTCAGGCACTAGAGGCCAAAAGGTTCTGCCCCAAGATGACAGATTATCGGAAGTCCTTGAGACACCTAATAGTAAGAATGAAGAATTATAATTGTAGGCAGACCCAGCTGAGAGCAGCTAGGACAAAGAAGATACTTACGTACAGAGGAAAGCCCATGAGAATAACGTCAGACCTATCTATCCACAGAGACCTGACAAGCCAGAAAGGGCTGGCAAGATATATTCAGGGCACTAAATGAGAAAAACATGCAGCCAAGAATATTTTATCCAGTAAGACTGACATTCAAAATGGATGGAGAGAAAAAGAGTTTCCAAGACCGGCAAGGCTTAAAAGACTATGCAAACACCAAACCGATACTGCAGGAAATATTAAGGGGGCTTCTTTAAAGGAGGAAAAAGCCCCAAAATAGCATAGAACAAAAATATAGAGACAATATACAGAAAGAAAGAATTCAAAGGTAATACGATGTCAATGAAAACATACTATCAATAATCACCCTCAATGTGAATTGCCTAAATGCACCCATAAAACAGCACAGGGTTGCAGACGTGATAAAACGACAGGACCCATCCATATGTTGCCTACAAGAGACCCATTTTGAACCTAAAGATGCACCTAGACAGAAAGTGAAGGGATGGAGAAGCATCTTTCATGCCAATGTGCCTCAAAAGAAGGCTGGGATAGCGATGCTCATATCAAATAAATTAGATTTTAAACTAAAGACTGTAGTCAGAGATACAGAAGGACACTATAGCATTCTTAAAGGGACTTTCCACCAAGATTATCTAACAGTTTTATATATCTATGCCCCCAATATGGAAGCAGCCAATTACATAAGAAAACTGTTAATCAAGATGAAGAGTCATATTGATATGAATACACTAATCGTTGGAGATCTTAACATACCTTTCTCAGAAATAGACAGATGGTCGAAGCAGAAAATCAATAAAGAAACAAGAGCATTGAATGATACATTGTACCAGATGGACCTCATAGATATATACAGAACATTCCACCCTAAAACAACAGAATACTCATTCTTCTCAAGTGCACGTGGAACCTTCTCAAGAATAGAGCACATACCGGGTCAAAAATCAGGACTCAACCGATACCAAAAGACTGAGATTATTCCCTGCACATTCTCAGATCACAATGCTTTGAAACTGGAGCTCAATCACAAGGAAAAGTTCAGAAGGAATCAAAAACCTGGAAGCTAAAGACCACCTTGCTTAGGAATGCTTGGATCAGCCAGGAGATCAACGAGGAACTGAAACAATTCATGGAAACCAATGGGAATGAAGACACTTCAGTCCAAAACCTATGGGATACAGGAAAGGCTGTCCTAAGGGGGAAATACATAGCCATCGAAGCCTCGCTCAAAAATAGTGAAAAATCCAGAACACAGAAGCTGTCTCTACACCTTAAAGAACTGGAGAATCAAGAACAAATCAAACCAGCTTCACACGTAAGAAAGGAAATTATCAAGATTAGAGCTGAGATCGATGAGGTAGAAACCAGAGATACAGTAGAACTTATCAATGAAACTAGAAGCTGGTTTTTTGTAAGAATGAATAAGATCGATAAACCATTGGCGACACTAATATAAAAGAAAAGAGAGAAAGCTCAAATACATAAAATTATGAATGAAAAGGGAGAGTTTACAATGAACACCAATGATGTAGAAACAATCATCAGAAATTATTATCAACAGTTATATGCCAATAAGCTAAGCAACCTGAAATGGATGCATTCCTGGAAAACTATAAACTCCCATAATTGAATCAGGAAGAAATTGACAACTTGAATAGACTGATATCTAATAACGAGTTTGAAGTGGTGATCAAAAACCTCCCAAAAAACAAGAGCCCAGGACCTGAAAGATTCCCTGGAGAATTCTCCCAAACTTTCCAAGAAGAAATAACACCTATTCTCCTGAAGCTATTTCAGAAAATAGAAGCAGAAGGAAAACTTCCTGACTCTTTCTATGAATCCAGCATTACCCTGACCCCAAAGTAGGCAAAGACTGTATCAAAAAGGAGAATTTCAGACCAATATCACTGATGAATATGGATGCTAAAATTCTCAACAATATCCTAACAAGCAGATCCAACAGCACATTAAAAATATTATCCACCATGACCAGGAGGAATTCATCCCTGGGCTACAAGGATGGTTCAAGATTTGCATAACAATCAATGTGATAGAACAAATTAATAAGAGAAGAGAGAAGAACCACATGGCCCTCTCAATTGATGCAGAAAAAGCATTTGAAAAAATCCAGCATCCGTTCCTCATTAAAACACTTCAAAGTCTACGGATAGAGGGAACATTCCTGAACGTCATAAAATCTATCTATGAAAGACCCACAGCAAATATCATCCTCAATGGGAAAAAGCTTGTAGCCTTCCCGTTGAGATCAGGAACATGACAAGGATGCCCACTTTCACCACTGTTGTTCAACATAGTATTAGAAGTCCTAGCAACAGCAATCAGACAACAAAGAGAAATAAAAGTGTCCAAATTGGCAATGAAGAAGTCAAACTCTCTCTCTTCGCAGATGACATGATTCCTTATATGAAAAACCCAAAAGACTCCATCCCCAAACTACTAGAACTCATACAACAATTCAGCATCGTGGCAGGATACAAAATCAATGTATAGAAATCAGTGGTTTTCTTATACGCTAATAGTGAAAATACAGAAAGGGAAAAGAGAATCGATTCCATTTACTATAGCACCAAGAACCATAAGATACCTGGGAATAAACCTAACCAAAGAGGTAAAGGATCTGTATTCAAGGAACTATAGAACACTCATGAAAGAAATTGAAGAAGACACAAAAAGATGGAAGACCATTCCATGCTCTTGGATCAGAAGAATAAACATTGTTAAAATGCCTATACTCCCTAGAGCAATCTATACTTTTAATGCCATTCCGATCAAGATTCCACCAGCATTCTTCAAAGAGCTGGAGCAAATAATCCAAAAATATGTATGGAATCAGAAGAGACTCCAAATCGCTAAGGAAATGTTGAAAAACAAATATAAAACTTGGGGCATAACATTACTTGATTTCAAGCTTTACTACAAAGCTGTGATCACCAAGACAGCATGGTCCTGGCATAAAAACAGACACATAGTTCAGTGGAATAGAGTAAAGAGCCCAGATATGGACCCTCAACTCTATGGTCAAATAATCTTCAACAAAACAGGAAAAAATATACAGTGGAAAAAAGACAGTCTCTTCAATAAATGGTGCTGGGAAAACTGGGCAGATATATGTAGAAGAATGAAACTTGACCATTCTCTTACATTGTACACAAAGATAAACTCAAAATTGACAGGAATCCATCAGAATCCTAGAGGAGAATATACGTAGTAACCTCTTTGATATCAGCTACAGCTACTTCTTTTAACATATGTCTCCAAAGGCAACTGAAACAAAAGCGAAGATGAACTTTTGGGATTTCCTCAAGATCAAAAGCTTCTGCACAGCAAAGGAAACAGCCAACAAAACGGAGAGACAACCCACAGAATGGGAGAAGATATTTTCAAATGACTGTACAGACAAAAGGTTGATATCCAGGATCTATAAAGAACTCCTCACATACACAATGGAATACTATGCAGCCATCAAAAGAAATGAAATCTTGCCATTTGCGACAACATGGATGGAACTAGAGCGTATCATGCTTAGCGAAATAAGTCAAGCAGAGAAAGACAACTATCATATGATCTCCCTGATATGAGGAAGTGGTGATGCAACATGGGGGCTTAAGTGGGTACGAGAAGAATAAATGAAAGAAGATGGGATTGGGAGGGAGACAAACCATAAGTGACTCTTAATCTCACAAAACAAACTGAGGGTTGCTGGGGGGAGGGGGTTGGGGAGAAGGAGGTGGGATTATGGACATTGGGGAGGGTATGTGCTTTGGTGAGTGCTGTGAAGTGTGTAAACCTGGTGATTCACAGACCTGTACCCCTGGGGATAAAAATATATGTTTATAAAATATAAAAAATTAAAAAAAAAAGAAAAAAAGAAAAAAAAAAGAACTCCTCATACTCAACACACACAAAACAGACAATCACATCAAAAAATGGGCAGAAGATATGAACAGACACTTCTCCAATGAACACATAACAAAAGTATCAGACACATGAAAAAATGTTCATCATCATTAGCCATCAGGGAGATTCAAATTAAAACCACATGGAGATACCACCTTTCAGCAGTTAGAATGGCCTAAGTTAGCAAGACAGGAAACAACATGCATTGGAGGGGATGTGGAGAAAGGGGAACCCTCTTAGGCTGTTGGTGGGAATGCAAGTTGGTGCAGCCACTTTGGAGAGCAGTGTGGAGATTCCTCAATAAATTAAAAATAGAGCTTCACTATGATCCTGCAATTGCTTTACTGGGTACTTACCCCAAAGATACATATGTAGTGAAGAGAGGGACCATCTGTACCTCAATGTTTATAGCAGCAATGGCTACGGTCACCAAACTGTGGAAAGAACCAAGATCACCTTCAATGGACAAATGGATAAGGAAGATGTGGTCCATATACACTATGGAGTATTATGCCTCCATCAGAAAGGATGAATACGCAACTTTTGTAGCAGTATGAATGGGACTGGAAGAGATTATGCTGAGTGAAATAAGTCAAGCAGAGAGATCCAATTATCATATGTTTTTACTTATTTGTGGAGCATAAAAAATAGCATGGAGGCCTAGGGGAGTTATAGAGGAGGAGGTAGTTGAGGGAAATTGGAAGGTGAGGTGAACCATGAGAGACTATGGACTCTGAAAAACAATCTGAGTGGTCTGAAGGGGTGGGAGGTGGGAGGTTGGGGAAACCAGGTGTTGGGTATTGGAGAGGGCACGTATTGCATGGAGCACTGGTTGTGGTACAAAAATAATGAATACTGTTATGCTGAAAATAAATGTAAAAATTTTTAAAAAATGACTTCAAATTAAAAAAAACGTATATGACAACAGAAAAAAAGTGTGTGTATATATATACATATATGTATATATATACATATATAAAAGCAAAAAGAGTAAAACCTCATCAAAAAGAACCTCAGTTATAAGATTTATAAGCTATCAGGATAAACACAAATACACATAAACATTGGCAGAAGAAAAAGTTGGGAAAGTGGTTATAAATTCTCAGTGTGGGTGAGGAAGTTTATTTTGATTCTTCCTGGATGTGTCTTGATATATTTGTTAAAGGACTCAACTTTCCTAAGGTACTGGAGGATTAAAAATTTGTTTACCTATAAGCTTCATATTGATGGTGTAAAGGGGGTTACCTTGAAGTTTAACTGTATATGAATATTAAAAAATAAAAAGAAAACAAAAGAAACTAGACTAAACTAAAATTTAAAAAAATACTAAAGCAAAAGAAAAACAAGGGTGCATGTATCAAAAAGTTCAGGTTAGAAGGTTATTTCCATAATCAATAATAATTGATGTACTGGACATCTCACTGCGATGATAAACAGGTTAACAAATTATATATATATATATATATATATATATATATATATATATATATGAACCAGAATAGTGGGAACGAGTTAAAAATAGAATTGCATCTATGAAGTGGGGGTGGTAGTTTTCCTGTTGTCTTTTTTTTTTTCTTTCCTGGTTGGTTTTCTGGGGGAGGGGCCTGCCACATTGGTTTTCAGTCAATGATGTTCCCTGAGTTAAGTCCTCCTGCTCCCCTCAAGGGGGTGGGCTCTGTGGAAACTGGTTTTTCAGGCTTTTGTTCTCTGGACCTTTTCATGGTTTTTTCATTCGTTTTGTTTTGTTTTTGTTTTTTCTCTCACCTTGACAGCTTTTGTTGGTTTTTTGAGGTTTAGAAGAAAGCAAACTGTATCCCAACCTCCCTCTCAGAGAGAAGCCTCAGTCTGCTCCTATGTGGGTGCTGCAGAGCTGCTGGCAAAGCAGGTTCTGTGTCTCGGTCCCTGGAGATGCAGGATCTCCTGCTTGTACCCCAAACCATGGCAGCGGCAGCTGTCTGGGCAGCTTCAGACCGACAGAGAATTTCCAAGCTGCCACTGCACACTGAGTATTTTCCACTGGCTCTGGCTGGGAGTGCCTGGTCTTTCTGGGTAAGAGAGCACCTTGCTGGCTCCTGGGCGCAAGTCTCCCAGGGGAGGGTGTGGGGCATGTGCATCTCAGGCTCTGATAGCACAGCACGGCATTCTGCCCTCTGGCAAGGGTCCTAGCCCCTCACAGGATACAGGCCCCACACATTCTCAGGCACGCTGGTGGCTCAGGGACCAATACCTGGTTTCTCGGCCCCCTCTCTCTGGCTCAGTGCAAGAGGAGGCTTTCCTGGATCTGGAGACTTAAATCCCTGTACCTCACCGCCCCAATTCCCACAATTTTCCTCCAGGATCCTTTGCTCTTTTTGAGTGCTTTCAACCAGACTCCAAGTTAATGCTGGTCTCCAGACTCAGGGCACTCTCGTATTAGGCATATTACTTTCCAATGGGTCTCTTCTGGTGCCTCCCTCCCCCTTTTGTTTATCTTCCAATATCAGTCTGACGTTCTGACTCCACTTTACCTGCCCACTGGCATCTTCTGCCCCTGTAGAGATCCAGACGTGTATAGTTCTGATCTCAGGTTGATTTCATGGGTGATCAGAGTTCTTTGGTAGGTAATCAGCTCACTTTAGGATACAGGTTGAAAGGGTGCCTCCTCCTACTTTCCCGCCATCTTGTGCCCAATAATGTAATTCTTTAAAAACTGTTATAAAATAGTAAGAAAGCTAACACACTATTAATTTTTATTAAATATCACTTTATGCTTACAGAAGGATGGGTTATCCACTTCCAGACAAGACTCACACATGATCAATACTTAGGTAGCAATGATGATAACAGCAGAAATATTCTCATACATTTCTTGATGTAGAGTTATTGGATTTCCACACAGACACTCTCACATACAAAAAAGTTAATTTTATAAACTGTACAGCAGAGTTGTTTACTATTCATTAGGGAGACATGGATTATCATAAAGGTCTTCATCATCATCGTTTTCACATTGAGTAGCCTGAAGAGGAGGAAATGGAAGGGAAAGGTGCCTTGCTGTCTCAGGGGTGGTAGAAGTGGAAGAGGTGTAGTAAGTGGAAGAAGACATAGGCAAGGCAGACACATAACCTTTCACTTTATGGAAATACATCATAAGATACATTTTCTATCTTTTGACTTTTGATTTTTCTAAAAATGATTCTATATTATGCTAATACTTCTTTCACCACTTACTAAAGTTTCAGTGCTTATATCATGGACATGTCAACATCATAAAAGAAATAAAAAACAGTTCTACAAAAACCAGAACCGTTCTACTGGAGTGTGTAGTGTCAATTTGTTTTCTGGTGTTGTTTCTTCTACATCTCCTTCCATGTCATCTGACACTGATTTGGAAACACTCATCTTCATCAAGTCAACGTCTGTTAGTTCTTCTGATGTAGTTTCTTATAGTTTTTGAAATTTTCCAGGGTCCATACCTTCAAATGCTTCAGACTCCCCCATTATTGTTGCCCTATCCACAATCTCCTTCATGTTTTCCTTGATTGGCTCTGTTATAAATCCTGTAAAGTCACCCATAACATCTGAACACAGTTTTCTCCAACAGGAATTCGTTTCAGGCTTGATGCCTTTTATGGCTCTTTGTATAACAATGATGCCATCTTCAATAATCCTTCCAGACTTTCATGATGTTTTCTTTATTGGGGTTTCTTTAAATAGCATTGACAATCATTTTCATAGAATTGTGTGTAATGAGCCTTAAAGGTTCTTATGATCCTTTGTCTACAGGTTGAAGTAGAGTTGTTGTGTTTGGGTCAAGTAGTCTACTTAAATTAAATGCCTTTGCTGTTCAACTCAGGTTTTGGGTGACAAGGGCTGTATCATACCAAGAAACTTTAAAAAGTCACCCCTTACTGGCAAAGTACTTCAAGGGGCAAATCATAGACGGAGCACACCCTGAGAAACTGTTCTTATTACCCGAGCCTACTTGTTTGCACAACAAAAAGACTGGCAGTTCATATATATATATTTTTTTCTATGAAGCCAGCATTACCCTGATCCCCCAACCAGGCAAAGACCTCATCACAATGAAGAATTTCACACCAATATCCCTAATAAATATGGATTCCAAGATTCTCAACAAGATCCTAGCTGATAGGATCCTACAGTACATTCAAAAGATTATCCAACATGACCAGGTGGGATTTATTCCTGAGTTGCAAGGTTGATTCAACATTCACCCATCAATCGATTGCTGCTGCCCCTCGGAACAATTTGTTACTTAAACTGTAACCCCTGGAGGATTTTACTAGTTGCCAAGCACATTTAGATAAGGCCTTAAGAAATACTGATACTGGGGCGCCTGGTGGCTCAGTGGGTTAAGCCGCTGCCTTCGGCTCAGGTCATGATCTCAGGGTCCTGGGATTGAGTCCCACATCGGGCTCTCTGCTCAGCAGGGAGCCTGCTTCCTCCTCTCTCTCTCTGCCTACTTGTGATCTCTCTCTCTGTCGAATAAATAAATAAAATCTTAAAAAAAAAAAGAAAAGAAATACTGATACTGACAACAGGTCTTTGAGGAGAAGGACGATGTACGACCGTGAAGCTGGGCAGCTGGGGATGCCTGGCCCACCCAGGGTGGAATGCCGCCTGCTTCAGGGAAGCAGAGCACCCGGGAATGCCCAGTCAGCTCAGGGTGGAACGGAAACCTCCTGCTTCCCTTTTTCATTGTCGCTCCTTTCTCTTCCCAGAAGTGCTCATTGTTAGTTAGATGAGTCCTTTGAATGTGCTTGGTTAACTATAAACCTTACCCTCCTCCTTGCTTGCCTGCAAGACATGACTACTGTTTGACCTTCATCAATCCTTCTGTTGGCTATTGTTTTCTATCTAATAAAAGTGAGACTGTGGAGTTGCTCGTGGCAGCAGTCCTTTTTGACTGTTGTCCCCTGCTCCCAGTCTTTCGCAGCTGACTTGTTTGTGCCTAATTCCTCTCTCGTCGCCAACTGGAAGCGGCAATCGATGTGATAGAAGATATCAAAAAGATAATACAGAAAAAATACATGGTCCTCTCAATTGATTCAGAAAAAGCACTTGATAAAATAGAGCATTTTTTCTTGATTAAAGCTTTTCAAAGTATAGGAATAGAAGGAACATTCCTCACAAATCTATCTATGGGGAGCCCAAGTGGCTCAGTGGGTTAAAGCCTCTGCCTTTGGCTCAGGTCCCGATCCCAGGGTCCTGGGATCGAGCCCCACATCGGGCTCTCTGCTCAGCAGGAAGCCTGCTTCCTCCTCTGTCTGCCTCTCTGCCTACTTGTGATTTGTCAAATAAATGAATAAAATCTTTAAAAAATTTATCTGTGAAAAACCCACAGTGAATATCATTCTCAATGGGGAAATGCTGGCCACCTTCCCTTTGAGATCAGGAACACAACAAGGATGCCCACTCTCACCACTCTTGTTCAACATAGTAGTAGAAATCCTAGCAGCAGCAATCAGTCAACAAAAAAGGTATTCCAATTGGCAATGAAGAAGTCAAATTCTTTCTCTTTGCAGATGACATAATACTTTATATGGAAAACCCAAAAGACACCACCCCCCATTTACTAGCACTCATATAGCAATTGAGTAATGTGGCAGGATACAAAATCAATGCACAGAAATTAGTTCCTTTCTTATAAAATAACAATGAAAATATAGAAAGGGAAATTAGAGAATTGTTTCCATTTACTATAGCACCACAAAGCATAAGATACCTGGGAATAAACCAGTATTCTGGTTGATCTGTAGGAATGATCTGTAACCAAGGAACTACAGAGTACTCATGAAAAAAATTGAAGAAGAAAGAAAAAGAAAAGATGACAAAAAGATGGAAAAGCATTCCATGCTCTTGGATCAGAAGAATAAACATTGTTAAAAGGTCTGTACTTCCAGAATAATATATTCTTTCAATATAATTCTGATCAAAATTCCAGTAGCATTTTTAAACTTCTGGAGCAAACAATCCTAAAATTTGCATGGAACCAGAAAAGATCCTGAATTGCTAAGGAAATGTTGAAAAAGAAAAACAAGTTGGGAGCATCACATTGCCTGATTTCAAGCTTTACTACACAATTGTGATCACCAAGACAGCAGAGTACTGGCACAAAACCAGACACATAGAACAATGGAACACAGTAGAGAGTCCAGATATGGACCCACAACACTATGATAAAATAATCCTTGACAAAGCCGGAAAAATATCCAGTAGAAAAGACAGTCGCTTCAATAAATGGTGCTTGGAAAATTAGACAGCTAGGTATAGAATAATGAAACTCAACCATTCTCTTATTCTGTACACAAAGATAGACTCAAAAGGGATGAAAGATCTCAACGTTATGCAGGAATATATCAAAATCCTAGAGGAAAACATAGGCAGTAACCTTTTCGACATTGGCCACAGCAACGTTTTTCAAGATACGTCTCCAAAGGCAAAGGACACAAAAGTGAAAATGGACTTTTGGGACTTCATCAAGATCAAAAGCTTCTGCACAGCAAAGGTAACAGTCAACAAAACAAAGAGGCAACCCACGGAATGGGGGAAGATATTTGCAAATAACACTACAAAGGGCTGATATCCAAGATCTATAAAGAACTCCTCAAACTCAACATACACAAAACAGAGAATTGTTAAAAAATAGGCAGAAGATATGAACAGATAATTCTCCATAGGAGAGGTACCAATGGCTAACAGACACATGAAAAAAAATGTTCATCATCACTAGCCATCAGGGAAATTCAAAACAAAACCACATTGAGATATCGCTTTTCACCAGGTAGAATGGTCAAAATTCACGAACAGAAAACTACATGTATTGGAGAATATGTGGAGAAAGCGGAATGCTCTTACAATTTTGGTGGGAGTGCAAGTTGGTGCAGCCACTTTGGAAAACAGTGTGGTGATTCCTTAAGAAAATAAAAATAGAGCTACCATATGACCCAGCCTTTGAACTACTGAGTATTTTTCACAAAGATACCGATGCAGTGTAAAGGAGGGCCTTCTTTATCCTAATGTTCACAGCAACAATGGCCACAATCACCAAACTTTGGATAGAGCTGAGATGCCCTTCAACAGACAAATGGAAAAGAAGATACGGTCCATATATACAATGGACTATTATGCCTCCATCAGAAGGGATGAATACCCAACTTTTGTATCAACATCGACGGGACTGGAGGAGATTAAGCTGAGTGAAATAAGTCAAGCAGATAAAGTCAATTATATGGTTTCACTTACTTGTGGAGCATAAGGAATAACATGGAGGACATTAGGAGAAGGAATGGAAAAGTGAATTGGGACAAATCAGAGGGGGAGACAAACCATGATGGACTGTGTACTCTGTGAAACAAACTGAAGGTTTTGGAAGGGAGGGGGGTGGAAGGAACTGTGAGCCTCGTGGTGGATATTAGGAGGGTTGTATTGCATGGAGCATGAGGTGTGGTGCATAAACAATGGATCTTGGAGCCCCCAGAGGACAAGATGGCGGGGAAGTAGGAGGAGGTACCTTTTCAGCCTATACCCCAAAGGGAGCTGATTACCTACCGAAGAACTCCAATCACCCATGAAATCAGCCTGAGATCAGAATTATACACGTCTGGATCTCTACAGGGGCAGAAGATGCCAGTGGGCAGAGCCTAAGACGCCTGCGCCAAACTCTCCCCCCAGAGAGGTGCGTGCAAGGCCCAGCCTGGTGCTTTAGACCTGCACCCTGTCCTCAGAGCCTGAGACCCGCGCCCGATCCACAGTCTCCCTGAAATTGGTGCACGCAAGCCAGGCGCTCTTAGACCCAGAGAGACCAGGCACTCCCAGCCCGGGCCAGCGGGAAAATCTCAGTGTGTGATCGCTGCTTGGAACCTCTCTGGCAGTCTGGAGCTGCCCAGACAGCCGTCACTGCCTTGGCTTTGGGTACAAGCAAAAGATCCTGCGTCCCCAGGGACCATGACTTGGAACATACTCTGCCAGAGGCCAAGGGGGAACTTATTTAGACTCTTCAGCCAGATTGAGGCTTCTTTCTGAGAGGGAGATCAAGGTGCAGTTTGTTTTCCCCTAAAACTAAAAAAACCATCAAAAGCTGTCAAAGTGAGAGAGAGAAAAAAAGTGAACAAACATAAAAACTTCCAGAGAACAAAAGCCTGGAAAAAAAAAAAATTTCCTCAGAGCCCACCCCTGAGGGGGAGCGGGAGGACTTAACTCAGGGAACATCATTAAATAAAAACCCACGTGGCAGGCCTCTCCCCCAGAAAAAAAAATAAATAAATAAAAACCAAGAAAGGAAAAGAAAGAGGAAAAAAAACCTACAGGAGAACAACCTCTACTTCATAGGAAAACTTTTATTTTTCACTCGTTTCCACTATTCTGGTTCATTTGTGTGTGTGTGTGTGTGTGTGTGTGTGTACACATTTAGTGTTATTGTAACAAAGCAACTTGTACACTTTTAATGTTTAAAGCTGAGCATCATCTTTCCTTTCCAGTGAAACAAAAAGAAAATATTAAAAATAAACAGGAACAAAATTACAATAGAGAATGTCAATTCCAAATAAGATCCTACAAGTTCTGCTGATTCTCCCATCGAGTGGCAGGGCTCAAGTCATCATTAGGAGAGAGTTTTATTTTAAAAGTGCCATCTTAAACTGCAAGGATGTCCGTTAAACATCACAATTAAACATGCCAAAGGAGAAGCCATGTTGTCAAAATGCCCACTTAACCCACCCAAACATCAGTATGGATTTTTTTAATTTTTTTTTTAATATTTTTTAAAAAAGAGAAAGTAGACAGGTACATGTTGGTTAATGCTAACTGTCCATATTCACATAGAGACACAGTGTAATCTCTGAGCCAAATATACAGAGAAAGGAGGAAAAAAGCTAGAATTCTATGCACTACTACACAAGGGCCTAGCACCCTCCAGCTTCCAGCAGAGCTAAGGGAGCAGAAGGTTTTTCTTTTTTCCCACAGAGCACAGTGGTGATGATTCCATAAAGTTTTTGTTTGTTGAGACAGGAAGGGACAAAAATGAATTTGGAACAAAAAGGGGTAGAGATTCTTTTCCCACTGTATTCTTCTCAAGGTATTTCCCCCCCAAATAAGCTGAAAACCATGGTATAAAGGGAGAGAAAAAGGTGACTTCAAAATCAGGACGAATGAGTACGAGAGGAGAAAAGAAAAAGAAAAAGAAAAAAATATGGCAACTTGCTCCCAGGAACTGAGGAAAATTAAAAAAGGAAGATTGGAATCCATCAGTGTTCCATTAGTTATCTTCTCCTTCATTCTCCTCTCTTTCCTCACCCTCATCATCATCTTCATCTTCTTCACCTTCATCCTCATCTCCTTCTTCATCAATATCTTCCAATCCTTCTTCTCCATCATCATCACCCTCTTCTCCTTCCCCTTCTTCGTCATCCATATTGGGAACCAAGTAGTACTGTAATGGATTTGGCCAAATATCATCTTCGATGACTTATCCTAACTCATCTGCACCTGCATCAGAATGGTCAGTAAACCAGGTGAAAAACCTTTCTGGTTCCTCAAGCTGTCTCTTCCTGCTGGCTTTATTCTGTGTTTGACTTGAATGCTTTGTCAAATCCTTTCCAGATTTCCATTTGATTTCAGTGGACTTTGAAGATGGATCACCACTCTCATTCAGATGAAATTCTTTGGAGAGAACTTGTAAGGGTTTTCATCAAAATAAAAATCTATTCTGTAACCTGCTTTAATATCTTCAAATTCTGTCACTTCAACTCTTGTCAAGTAATGCAGCACATCTTCATCCTCCTCCCCAAGCAGTGCAGACACTTGTGGATGGTTGACAAATGTTGTTACGCAAAAACGGGATTTGGCGATCAATTCCGACCTCTTCTGAAAAAATGGTTGGCGGAGTTTGTTATATTTCTGTTCTATTTTCAAAATCTCCTCACTGGCTTGTTCATTAAATCTGTCTATTTCATTTTGTACTTCATCAATATGTTCAATTGCTTCTTGCTGTTCTTTTTCTCCTTTATGCAAGTGCTGAGATGTTGACGACTGCCCTGGCTTGGGGCAGGAGGCTGTCTCATTTTCTTCGTTTGAGGCGGGAGCCAAGACTGGCGTTTGGGGGCCATGCTGTGAGGAAACTCCAGGAAACCAGGAGAGAGACACGTCTGGGAGTACTGATTCTCATTTTTTTTTTGATACATAGGTAATTTTTTTAACCTATTTACCATCACAGCGAGCTGTACAGTATATCAAATTCCATAATAACCTGAACTTTTTGATACATACACGTATGTATTTCTTTTGCAATTCTATTTTTTGAATTCATTTTTTAAAATTTGAGTTTAGTTTAGTCTAGTTTATTCCTTTTTATTTTTATTTTCTAATATTCATATAGAGTTAAACTTCAAAGTAATCCACTTTCCCCAATCAATGCTACCCCTATAGGTAAACCAATTTTTTTTAATTTATTTATTTTCAGAGAAACAGTATTCACTATTTTTTCACCCCACCCAGTGCTCCATGCAATCAGTGCCCTCTATAAAACCCACCACCTGGTACCCCAACCTCCCACACCCCCGCCACTTCAAACCCCTCAGATTGTTTTTCAGAGTCCATAGTCTCTCGTGATTGACCTTCCATTCCCATTTACCCCAACTCCCTTCTCCTCTCTAACACCCCTTGTCCTCCATGATATTTGTTATGCTCCACAAATAAGGGAAACCATATGATAATTGACTCTCTCTGCTTGATTTATTTCACTCAGCATAATCTCTTCCAGTCCCATCCATGTTGCTGCAAAAGTTGGGTATTCATCCTTTCTGATGGAGGCATAATACTCCATAGTCTATATGAACCACATCTTCCTTATCCATTCGTCCGTTGAAGGACATCTTGGTCTTTCCATAGTTTGGCGACCATGGCCATTGCTGCTATAAACATTGGGGTACAGATGGCCCTTCTTTTCAATACATCTGTATCCCTGCGGTAAATACCCAGGAATGCAATTGCAGGGTCATAGGGAAGCTCTATTTTTAATTTCTTGAGGAATATCCACACTGTTCTCCAAAGAGACTGCACCAACTTGCATTCCCACCGACAGTGTAAGAGGGTTCCCCTTTCTCCACATCCATTCCAACACATGTTGTTTCCTGTTTTGTTAATTTTGGCCATTCTAAGTGGTGTAAGGTGATATCTCAATGTGGTTTTAATTTGAATCTCCCTGAGGGCTAATGATGATGAACATTTTTTCATGTGTCTGATAGCCATTTGTATGTCTTGATAGGAGATGTGTCTGTTCATATCTTCTTCCCATTTTTTAAAATGTTTGCCTATTTCATGTGTGTTGAGATTGAGGAGTTCATTATAGATCCTGTATATCAACCTTTTGTCTGTACTGTCATTTACAAATATCTTCTCCCATTACATGGGTTGCCTCTTTGTTTTTTTGACTGTTTCCTTTGCTGTGCAGAAGCTTTTGATTTTGATGAAGTCCCAAAAGTTTATTTTCACTTTAGTTTCCTTTGCCTTTGGAGACATATCTTGAAAGAAGTTGCTGTGGCTGATATTAAAGAGATTACTGCCTATGTTCTCCTCTAGGATTCTGATGGATTCCTGTTTCACGTTGAGGTCTTTTATCCATTTTGAGGTGATCTTTGTATATAGTGTAAGAGAATGGTCGAGTTTCATTCTTCTCCATATAGCTGTCTAGTTTTCCCAGCACCATTTATTGAAGAGACTGTCTTTTTTCCACTTCATATTTTTTCCTGTTTTGTAGAAGATTAATTGACCATAGAGTTGAGGGTCCATATCTGGGCTCTCTACTCTGTTCCACTGATATGTGTCAGTTTTTATGCCAGTACCATGCTGTCTTGGTGATCACAGCTTTGTAATAAAGCTTGAAATCAGGCAACATGATGCCCCCAGTTTTATTTTTGTTTTTCAACATTTCCTTAGCGATTCAGGGTCTTTTCTGATTCCATACAAATTTTAGGATTATTTGCTCCAGCTCCTTGAAGATTACTGGTGGAATTTAAATCGGAATGGCATTAAAAGTATAGATTGCTCTAGGCAGTATAGACATTTTAACAAGGTTTATTATTCTGGTTCAAGAGCATGGAATGGTTTTCCATCTATTTGTGTCTTCTTCAATTTCTTTCATGAGTGTTCTGTAGTTCCTCGAGTACAGATCCTTTACCTCTTGGTTAGGTTTATTCCCAGGTATCTTATGGTTCTTGGTGCCATAGCAAATGGAATCGATTCTCTAATTTCCCTTTTGGATTTTTATTGTTAGTGTATAAGAAAGCGACTGATTTCTGCACATTGACTTTGTATCCTGCCACGTTGCTGAATTGCTGTATGAGTTCTAGTAGTTTGGGGATGGAGTCTTTTGGGTTTTCCATATAAAGAATCATGTCATCTGCAAAGAGAGAGAGTTTGACAGATAGATTTGATGAGGTTCAGGAATGTTCCCTCTATCCCTATACTTTGAAGTGTTTTAATCAGGAACGGACGCTGGATTTTGTTAAATGCATTTTCTGCTCAATTGAGAGGACCATGTGGTTCTTGTTTCTTCTCATATCAATTTGTTCTATCACATTGATTGATTTGTGAATGTTGAAGCGTCCTTGTATCCCAGGGATGAATTCCTCCTGATCATGGTGGATAATCTTTTTGATGTTCTGTTGGATCCTGTTTGCTAGGATCTTGTTGAGAATCTTAGCATCTATATTCATCAGTGATATTGGTCTAAAATTTTCCTTTTTGGTAGGGTCTTTGCCTTGTTTGGCGATCAGGGTAATGCTAGCTTTATAGAAAGAGTCTGGAAGTTTTACTACTGCTTCAATTTTTTGAAACAGCTTCAGGAGAATAGGTGTTATTTATTCTTTGAAGGTTTGGTAAAATTCCCCAGGGAATCTTTCAGGTCCTGGGCTCTTGGTTTTCGGAGGTTTTTCATCACAGGTAAAACAATGTTTAATCCCCCTTTATCTTAGGAAAGTTGAGTCATTTAACAAATATATCAAGATATATCTAGGAAGAATCAAAACAACCTTCCTTTCACACACTGAGATTTTATAACCACTCTCCCATCTTTTTCTTCCACCATGTTTCTGTGTTTTTGTGTTTGTCCTGATAGCATATAAATCTTACAGGTGGGGTTCTTTTTGAAGAGTTTCTTCTTTTATTTGCATATATATATTTTTTTCTCTTGTCATACACTTGTATCAGTCTTATAGTTTGTCTTCTTTTGTTTGTCTACTTCATAAATCTTACCTTGGGACCCCAGTGGGCTGAACCTTCTCTTTCATCTTCCCTTTCTTTCCTCTCTCTCTCTTTTCTTTTCTTTTTTCTCTTCCTTTTCTTTTGTCTCTCATTGGCGTGTGGAATCTTGATTGCTCAAAAGTGTTCCAGGATGCACCTTGACTGCACCACGGTTGATACATCCAGATAAAACTGATCAGTCATCTCCCACCAAATGACTAGGTGGAGGAATGCCCAACAGAAGAAAAATACAGAGGATGGACCTTCTGCAACAGAGATAATGGCTATCAACATAGACAATATGTCAGAAAGAGAATTCAGGCTAACAATTATCCAGGCAATAGCTAGGTTGGAGAAAGCCAAGGATGACCAAATGGAATTGATTAGGGCCGAGCTGTAAGTGACGATAAATGATGCACACAATCTTAGAGTGGAACTTAAAGCTAACAAGGTGGAGGTTCACAATGCTCTCAATGAGTTTCAATCTAATCTAAAGTCTCTCAAACCTAGGGTAACAGAGACAGAATATAGAATTAGTGATCTAGAGGACAAACAGATAGAGAGAAAGAATCAGGAGGAAGTCTGGAACAGCTTAGAAACCACGAAAACAGAATCAAGGAAATAAATGATGCCATGAAGCTTTCCAACATCAGAATTATTGGAATTCGTGAAGGGGAGGAGAAAAAAAGAAGTCTAGAAGATATAGTGGAACAAGTCCTTCATGAAAATTTCCCCAATTTCGTGAATGGAACCAGTGTTCATATACTAGAGGGTGAACGGTCTCTACCCAAAATTATACATTCCTTATACATACCAAAAACATCACAACACCTGATAGTCAAATTGAGGAATTATAATGGTATGTATAATCTCTTGAAAGCCACTAGGGCAAAGAGGCTCCTTACTTACAGAGGAAAGGCCATCAGAATAACGTCAGACCTATCCAAAGAGACCTGGAAATCCAGAAAGGGTTGGAAACATATATTCAGGGTACTAAATGAGAAGAACATGCAGCCAAGAATACTTTATCCAGCAAGACTGAGATTAAAATGGATAAAGGGAAAAAGAGTTTCCAATATCAGCAAGGCTTAAAAGACGATTCAACCACCAAGCCGATACTGCAGGAAATATTAAGGGGGGTTCTATAAAAGACGAAAAATCCTAAGAATAGCACTGAACAGAAATATAGAGACAATCTCCAGAGAGGAAGACTTCAAAGGTAACTTGATGTCAATAAATACGTATCTATCAATACTCAACCTCAATGTGAATGGCCTAAATGCACCCAAAAAATGGCACAGGGTTGCAAATTGGATAAAACGACAAAACCCATCCATATGTAGTCTACAAGAGACACATTTGAACCTAAAGATACATGCAGTCTGAAAATGAAGGGATGGAGAAGCATCTTTCATGCCAATGGGCCTCAAAAGAAGGTTGGGGTAGTGATTCTCATATCAGATAAATTAGATTTTAAACTAAAGACTGTAGTCAGAGATACAGAACGACACTACATAATCCTTAAAGGGACTATCCACCTAGATGACAAACAATTATAAATATCTATGCTCCCAATATGGGAGCAGCCAATTACTTAAGAAAACTGTTAATCAAAATAAAGAGTCATATTGATATGAATACACTTATCATAGATCTTAACATGCCTCTCTCAGAAACAGACACATCATCGAAGCAGAAAATCAATAAAGAAACAAGAACATTGAATGACACATTGGACCAGATGGACCTCATAGATACATACAGAATATTCCACCCTAAAATAACAGAATACTAATTCTTCTCAAGTGCACATGGAAACTGCTCAAAAATAGACCACATACTAGGTCACAAATCAGGACTCAACAGATACCAAAAGACTGAGATCATTCCCTGAACATTCTCAGATCACAATGCTTTTAAACTGGAGCTCAATCACAAGGAAAAGTTCAGAAAAACTCAAACAACTGGAAGTTAAAGACCACCTCGCTTAAGAATGCTTGGATCAACCAGGAGATCAAAGAAGCACTGAAACAATACATGGAATCCAATGAGAATGAAGACAATTCAGTCCAAAACTTATGGGATACAGCAAAGGCGGTCCTAATGGGGAAATACATAGCCATCCAAGCCTCCCTCAAAAAATTGAAAAATCCAGAACACAGCAGCTGTCTCTACATATTAAAGAACTGGAGAATCAACAACAAATCAAACCAACTCCACACATATGAAGGGAAATCATCAAGATTAGAGCTGAGATCAATGAGGTAGAAACCAGAGATTTGAACATATCAATGAAACTAGAAGCTGGATTTTTGAAAAAATCAATAAGACCGATAAACCATTGGCTATCCTAATCCAAAAGAAGGGAGAGAAAGCCCAAATTCATAAAATTCTGAATGAAAAGGGAGAGATCACAATGAACACCAAGGAAGTAGAAACAATCATCAGAAATTATTATCACCAGTTATATACCAATAAGCTTAGCAACCTAAATGAAATGGATGCATTCCTGGAAAACTATAAACTCCGATAATTGAATCAGGAAGAAATTGACAACCTGAATAGACCAATATCTAGTAACGAGATTGAAGCAGTGATCAAAAACCTCCCAAAAAACAAGAGCCCAGGACCAGACGGATTCTCTGGGGAATTCTACCAAACTTTTAAAGAAGAAATAACACCTATTCTCTTGAAGCTGTTTCAAAAAATTGAAGCAGAAGGAAAACTTCCCGACTCTTTCTATGAAGCCAGCATTACCCTAATCCCCAAACCAGGCAAAGACCCTACCAAAAAGGAGAATTTCAGAAAAATATCACTGATGAATATGGATGCTAAGATTCTCAACAAGATCCTAGCCAACAGGATCCAACAGCACATTAAAAAGATTATCCACCATAGACCAGGTGGGACTCAGCCCTCGGATACTAGGATGGTTCAACATTCGCAAATCAATCAATGTGATAGAACAAATTAATATGAGAAGAAAGAAGAACCACATGGTCCTCTCCATTGATGCAGAAAAAACATTTGACAAAATCCAGCATCCACTCCTGATTAAAACACTACAAAGTATAGGGATAGTGGGAGAATCTTGAACTTCATAAAATCTATCTATGAAATACCCACAGCAAATATCATCCTCAATGGGAAAAAGCTTGCAGCCTTCCCGTTGAGATCAGGAACATAACAAGGATGCCCACTTTCACCACTCTTGTTCAACTTAGTATTAGAAGTCCTAGCAACAGCCATCAGACAACAAAGAGAAATAAAAGGTATCCAAGTTAATGAAGAAGTCATCCTCTCTCTCTTCGCAGATGACATGACTCTTTATATGGAAAACCCAAAAGACTCCACCCCCAAACTACTAGAACTCATACAGCAATTCAGCAACGTGGCAGGATACAAAGTCAATGTGCAGAAATCAGTGGCTTTCTTATACACTAACAATGAAAATACAGAAAGGGAAATTAGAGAATAGATTCCATTTACTATAGCACCAAGAACCATAAGATACCTGGGAATAAACCTAATCAAAGAGGAAAAGGATCTGTACTTGAGGAACTGCAGAACACTCATGAAAGAAATTGAAGACCCAAAAAGATGGAAGACCATTCCATGCTCTTGGATTGGAAGAATAAATATTGTAAAATGTCTATACTGGCTAGAGCAATCTATAGTTTTAATGACATTCTGATCAAAATTCCACCGGTATTATTCAACGAGCTAGAGCAAATAATCCAAAAGTTTGTATGGAAACAGAAGAGACCCCGAATCACTAAGGAAATGTTGAAAAACAAAAATAAAACTGGGAGCATCACATTACCTGACTTCATGCTTTACTACAAAGCTGTGACCACCAGCACAGCATGGTATAAAAACAGACACATAGACCAGTGGATCAGAGTAGAGAGCCCAGATATGGACCCTCAACTCTATGGTCAAATAATCTTCGACAAAACAGGAAAAAATATACAGTGGAAAAAAGACAGTCTCTTAAATAATGGTGCTCAGAAAACTAGGCAGCTATATGTAGAAGAATGAAACTCGACCATTCTTTTACACTGTGCACAAAGATAAACTCAAAATGGATAAAATACCTAAACGTGAGACAGGAATCCATCAGAATCCTAGAGGAGAACATAGGCATTAATCTCTTCGATATCAGCCACAGCAACTTCTTTCAAGATATGTTTCCAGAGGCAAAGGAAACAAAAGCGAAAATAAACTTTTGAGAATTCATCAAAATCAAAAGCTTCTGCACAGGCAACGAAACAGTCAAGAAAACAAAGAGGCAACCCACGGAATGGGAGAAGATATTTGCAAATGACGCTACAGACAAAAGGTTGATATCCAGGATCTATAATGAACTCCTCAAACTCAACACACACGAACCAGGCCAACATATCAAAAAATGGGCAAAAAATACGAACAGACACTTCTCCAATAAAGACATACAAATGGCTCTCAGACACATAAAAAAAAAATGTTCATCATCACTAGCCATCATGGAGATTCAAATTAAAACCACATTGAGATATCACCATACACCAGTTAGAATGGACAAAATTAACAACACAGGAAACACCATGTGTTGGAGAGGATGTGGAGAAAGGGGAACCCTCTTCCACTGTTGGTGGGAATGCAAGTTGTTGCAGCCTTTTTGGAGAACAGTGTGGAGATTCCTCAAGAAATTAAAAATAGAACTTCGCTATGACCCTGCAATTGCACTCCTGGATATTTACCCCAAAGATACAGATGTCGTGAAAAGAATGGCCATATGTACCCCAATGTTTACAGTAGCAATGGCCATGGTCGCCAAACTGTGGAAAAAACCATGGTGCCCTTCAGTGGACGAATGGAAAAGGAAGATGTGGTCCATATACACTATGGAGTATTATGCCTCCATCAGAAAGGATGAATACCCAACTTTTGTAGCAACATTGACAAGACTGGAAGAGATGATGCTGAGTGAAATAAGTCAAGCAGAGAGAGTCAATTATCATGTGGTTTCAGTTATTTGTGGAGCATAACAAATAGCATAGAGGACATGGGGAGTTAGAGAGCAGAAGGGAATTGGGGTAAACTGTAAGGGGAGGTGAATCATGAGAGACTATGGAGTCTGAAAAACAATCTGAGGGGTTTGAAGTGGCGGGGGTGTGGGAGGTCGGGGTACCAGGTGGTGGGTATTTTAGAGGGCACGGATTGCATGGAGCACTGGATGTGGTGAAAAAAATAATGTATACTGTTTTTCTGAAAATAAATAAATAAATTTAATATAAAATAAACTCTAAAAAAATGGGCAAAGGATATGGACAGACACTTCTCCAATGAAGACATACAAATGGCCATCAGACACATGAAAAAATGTTCATCATCACTAGCCCTCAGGGAGATTCAAGTTAAAACCACATTGAGATATCACCTTACACCAGTTAGAATGGCCAAAATTAGCAAGACAGGAAACAACCTGTGTTGTAGGGGATGTGGATAAAGGGGAACCCTCTTCAACTGCTGGTGGGAATGCAAGTTGGTGTAGCCTCTTTGGAGAACAGTGTGGAGATTCCTCAAGAAATTAAAAATAGAGCTTCCCTATAACCCTGCAAATGCACTCCTGGGTATTTACCCCAAAGGTACAGATGTCATGAAAAGAAGGGCCATCTGTACCCCAATGTTTATAGCTCAATGGCCAAGGTCGCCAAACTGTGGAAAGAACCAAGATGCCCTTCAATGGATGAATGGATAATGTAGATGTGGTCCATATACACTATGGAGTATTATGCCTCCATCAGAAAGGATGAATACCCAACTTTTGTAGCAACATGGACGGGACTGTAAAAGAGATTATGCTGAGTGAAATCAGTCAAGCAGAGATAGTCAATTATCATATGGTTTTACTTATTTGTGGAGCATAACAAATAGCATGGAGGATATGGGGAGTTCGGAGAAGGGAATTGGGGTAAATTGGAAGGGGAGGTGAATCATGAGAAATTATGCACTTGAAAAACAATCTTAGGGGTTTGAAGTGGGGGAGGGTGGGAGGTTTGGGTACCAGGTAGTTGGTATTATTATAGAGGGCACAGATTGCATGGAGCACTGGGTGTGGTGAAAAAATAATGAATACTGTTATGCTGAAAATAAATAAATTAATTTAAAAAAAATGGATCTTGGAGAGCTGAGAAAATAAAGTAAAATTTAAAGAATAATATTAAATGCTAAATATGCAAATGCTTAATACAAAAATAAAGACAATTTAATACATCTCATAATGTTTATTGTCCTATATTCTCATAATGTATTTTCTAAATGTATTAATAGCCTCCTACAAAAATAAGTTTGTAATTATCAATGCCAGTAAACTCATGCTAGTATAATATAGTTAAATTCATTTTGAATTTAAAAATAGAATGTAATCAATGAGCTTTGTAATACACTAAAGCCATTCCCAAATGAGTTATGCAAATAATACAAAGCATTATGAGATGACAATCTATGGAATAACATTGGCATAAGATTCTGAAGTTATAGGGTGCCTGGGTGGCTCTGTGGGTTAAGCTACTGCCTTTGGCTCAGATCATGATCTCATGGTCCTGGGATCGAGTCCCACATCGGGATCTCTGCTCAGCGGGGAGCCTGCTTCCCTCTCTCTCTCTCTCTCAGCCTGCCTCTCTGTCTACTTGTGATCTCTCTCTGTAAAATAAATAAATAAAATCTTTAAAAAATCCTTTAAAAAAAGATTCTGAAGTTATAATATTTGGAGAAAAAGAATTAAAAAACATTAATATAAAAATTTCCTATTTTATGTTTTCTTCAAAGGCAGGTCCCACATTAAATATTTTCTTCAGAGCTCCTATGACATCCTTATTCCTGAGACTATAGATTACAGTGTTTAACACAGGAGTGAGGATGGTATAAAAAACAGATACAACCATGTCCTTCTCAGAAGTGTGATAGGAGTTGGGGAGTATATAGGGGTAGACAGCAGCCCCATAGAAGAGGATGACCACAGTCATATGGGAAGAACAAGTGGCAAAGGCCTTCTTCCAGCCCTATGCTGAGTTCATCCTGTGAATGGTAAGGAGGATGAAAAAATAGGAGCTTGAAATGACTGTCACAGGAATGAGGAGCATGAGGACACAGCACAGATACATGACTGTCTCATAGAGAGAAGTGTCTGAGCAGGAGAGCTTCATTACAGCAGGGACTTCACAGAAGAAATGATGGATCTCCCGAGATCTGCAGAAAGGGAAAGTCATAGCGATGGGTGTGAGCATGAATCCATCCACAGATCCCAGAAACCAGCGGCCAGATGTAAGGAGAACGCATATTTTATGGCTCATGAGGACAGGGTAATGAAGTGGGTGACAAATGTCCACATAGCGGTCATAAGCCATGGCAGCTAGAAAGAAAAATTCTGAACCTGCTAGTGTTACATAGAGGAACATTTGCATTCCACATGCAGAGGCTAAGATATTATTTATACCCATGACCTAGTCGATGAGCATCTTAGGCACAGTGACAGAAATATACATTACATCCATAAGAGACAACTGGCTGATGAAAAAGTACATGGGGCTGTGGAGGTGGGCATCAAAATGTATCAGAAGAATTAGAACACCATTTCCAGTTAAAGCCATCAAGAGCACTACAAAAATGACCATACACAGGAGAGCTGGGTGATTTGATTTACTGAAGATTCCCACCAGAATGAAATCAGACTGTCCAGTGTTATTGGCCACCCAGTTCATGTTTTTCATAAGTTTCACTTATATCACTGAGAAGAGTTTTGGTATTAATGGTCATCCATGGGAGTCTTCCACCTGAAATGAATAAATACATATTTACTGGCAGTGTATGTGAATATATGTTTGTTTATGTCAACCTCATTGTGTTAATCAGAGAAAGTTTTATGGTGTACAGAAATGAGATGATTACATAAAATTTAGCATTTAGTAGAAAATGAGGCATTAGGTTATGCTGAGTGAAATAAGTCAAGCAGATAGAGTCAATTATCATATGGTTTCACTTATTTGTGGAGCACAACAAATATCATGGAGGACAAGGGGTGTTAGAGAGGAGAAGGGAGTTGGGGTAAATTGGAAGGGGAGGTGAATCATGAGAGACTATGAACTCTGTAAAACAGTCTGAGGGGTTTGAAGTGGTAGGGGGATGGGAGGTCAGGGTACCGGGTGGTGGGCATGGACTGCATGGAGCACTGGGTGTGATGAAAAAATAATGAATACTGTTTTTCTCAAAATAAATAAATCAATTTAATTTAAAAAAGAATAGGCAAAAAAAAAAAAAGAAAATGGGGCATTAGGAACTGTGGGTAAAAATATTTGGCAACTTATACTAAATATGTTACAGTTCAGGTGATATGGTAGCCTAATGATTGATATTGACATCTATCAACATATATTGAGCATTTGCAGAGATAATAACTTAAACACAAAAAGTGAATTATTGAAAGAAAAGGTAAATAAAACTTCATTTTTAGAAATTTTGTTATATAAATCTAATTTATCCCTCTACTTTTAGAACCTAAATGGAATCTTACAAAATTCTAGAATGTGTATATTATGTTAAAAGGAATTTAAAAAGTAACAAACGCAAATATGGGGAAATCCTATACCGAATTTTTCATTCTGCCCCCCTCATAGAAAAGGGCAACTCAGTGAAGCTATACTGGGTGGAGTGAGCCATACATTCCTAGGAGTAGGCTAGGATCCTCACACATGACTGACCATTTAGAGATCTGAGTGGCATGAGGCAGGGATCTCAGAATCTCATCTAACCATAGTTATAAATCTATATTTTCCTCTATCCACTATTCCATTGTCCATCTACATAAAAACAGTATAAAATAATAATTTTTACATCATGTGTGGTTAGGATTAAGTAAGATAAAATAATCAAAGTCCCTAGTACATTACCAGTTACAGAAGAATAAGCACACATACTGTTTATTTAAAGAGTTAACACCTACAATATTCTATTTGCAGAATCTATTTAAGAAATGGCTTTTATTACTATTGTCTTATTATCTGGAACACCTCAGTTTTCCACTTTCAGCATCTGTCCATACATTTAAGCATTTGAATTTTATAATTTCTATTGTTCCAAACACTTGTATATATAATATATGTATATACTAATTTTACATGAATATATATAACTAAATATAAAATGGATATATAAATAAAATATAAACACAAATATAAATATTTATTATTTTAACCCTGATTCAGGTCTCTGTGGAGAATGTCTTCTTGTTTCTGTCTAATATACACTTCTCCAAATTGAAATTAATCTCAATAAATTTGAGTGTGAAGGGAAAACTTGGATTTAGATGGTCACAGCTATTTAGAAGGCAAAGCTTTAGTTATTTACCCAAATATCACCTGCTTCATGGAGATAGTAATTAATTTGTCATGGAAACGAATATATGTAGAGAAAAACTGCACACCTCTGGGATGTTACTGACTGAAATTCATTGTTAAATCCTCTATCTTGCTGCTGATAGTCTGAGTCTCTGTTAGATTCTGAAAAAAATCAAAGTGAAATTAAATTAAGGAGGTAAGAGTTACCTACTCTGGGACAAATGTTATACAATGTGATTTAAACTACAATTTAAAAATAGATACAAAATAAATAAAGATTGATAAATATAAAATGGATGGGACTGGAGGAGATTATGTTCAGTGAAATTACTCAAGAAGAGAAAGTCAATTATCATATGGTTTTACTTACTTGTGGAACATAAGGAATAGCATGGAAGACATGGGGGGAAGGAAGGGAAAAATGAAGGGAGGTAAATAGGAGGTAGAGACAAACCATGAGATTCTGTGGACTCTGAAAAACAAACTGAGAGTTTTGGAAGGGAGGAATTGGGGGATGGGTTGGTCTAGTGGTAGGTATTGAGGAGGGCACATATTGCATGGAGCACTGGGTGTTACATGTAAACAATGAATCTTGGAACACTACTTCAAAAACTAATGATGTCCTGTATGGTAACTAACATAATATAATAAAAAAAGAAGAAAAAAATCAAATATGAAATATCTATGGCCATTATGTAAACAATTTCTAATAGCTTCTTCCACATTTCCATTTTGGAGATTAACCTTTGTAACTTTTTAAAATCTCTGACATATTAAGTGTTACATTTGAAGAACCCTTTCAGGGTTCTGCACAGTGACTAAGATATTGAGGAATTTGAAACTGCTTGCTGAGTGAACAGAGAAAGATGAGGGTGCATGGGGGTGCTCAGATAATCACTGATGCATTTTGATAAATAGGAATGACTGTGATCAAGCCACATTGAACCGTCCAACTAAGACACCTGAGAGACAATGCGATGCTGTCAGTATCATACAGGGCAACTAACCTCCATATTTATGCTTATGTTTCTTTATCCAATTGCTTGAAATTAATATAAACAGCTTTGTGCATCATTAATAGTGATGGTAGAATAATATTGAAGCATCAGGGCAAATTTTTAATGCTGCACTGTATTTAATCTTCTCCAAGAGTCAATAACATATGTATTTTCTCCTTTTACACATTAAAGAAATTCGAGTTCTTGTGATAAGTGCCTAATATCACAATGTAATCTTAGGGAGAACTCTACCTAAGCAGGAGTAGGACTGACATTCTCTAATTCTGCCTTATATTGTTTGGGGACATAGTCTTCTCTCCACAGTTTACAATTTAAATTTTAGGTCACACAATTTAAGTTTAAACAAGGAAATATAAATGTGATTAAGAAATTTATTTAATAGTTTTAGCTACTCAAAATAACCCTCCTCAAGTTAAATATAATATCTTTTCCTCTGCAAAATCTCAGCCTCACAAATACAAATACGTTATCCAATAATATAGAAATAATATTCATTATTTTATTCCATCAGTAATTGGAAACTGAGAATCAATTTATAAATGTGTAAAAGCAAATATGAATTATATAAAGAGTTTCAAAGGGAATAGTGCATTTCCTTTTCTCAATAAAAATTGATGGTAGGCAAAATAGTTGCAGAAATAGTGTCAAGAACTAATAGCATTGTCAGAAGCAAATCAGGTCAAGAAAAATAATTACCTTTTTGCTCCTCCACTTTTATCTACTTGTCTTGTTGAATCCACCATCAGATGATACTGGAAGGTTCATCCAGATGGGTAAATGAAGTGTGGCCACATAAAGTTTATATAAGAGAAGCAGAAAAATGGCATCATTCCTGGTTTTAAAATGTTTCTTAGAGGAGAAGATAAGGTGTGTCTTTTGATAAATCCCCTTGAGATTTTAAGAAGGGTATTAAGGTTAAAACAGCTAAAAGGAAAAAAAAAGCTAATCAATATTTTAGTTGCACTATTCTGGCTTTCTCTTCACTACTTTTAAATAATCTCCTTTTATCATTAAATGTAATATGCATCAAAATCTATTTAAAAGATTTTATCCATTAATTTTAGAGATAGAGCATAGAGGCGGAGTGTGAGGAAGAAGCAGACTCCCCACTGAGCAGAGAGCCCAATGCAGCGCTTGATCCCAGGACCCTTAGATCATGACCTGAGCTGAAGACAGACACCTAACCAACTGAGCCACCCAGGTGCCCCAATACGCTTCAAAATCTTAACAAATATTTAAAATAATCTCAATTCACACTATTGTTAATTATTTTCTGTGAAATATATTAATTTTTGTAGCCTTTTTGTTTTATGAAATGTATATTTATATATGTAATCTGTATGCATGTATTTATGACATATATAGTATTTTATGTTTTATGTTTATATCATATATAATCCTTTAAAAGTTGGTGAAATATTTTTCTTTTATTTTTTCATCTTTCACAGATGTAGAATTTGACTCTGTGAGATCAATTACTGTTGTGGAGAATAAAATTGAGTTTGCTTTCCCTCACATCTTTTTCTCCAATATTCTTCATGAGTTTATTGATTATACTTTTTTCTATCATTAACTTTTAACTTATGCTACCGTAAGATGAATTTAATTGTTCTATTTTCCATTTTTATGTTGGAATACGTATGTCTGTGTGTGTGTGTAAATATAGATATAGATATATAGATATAGATATTCTCAACAATTTTTAAGCATACTGTTTGATGTCATTGGAATACATTAATTTCCATTAACACAATCTCCAGAACTTTTTTTGACTCATAAATTTGTAATTCGATACCCATTAAAAAAATTACTCTTCATTTCTCCTTTCCCCCATACCATGGCAATCATTATACCTAATATTTTTATGATTTTGGATACTCTAATTGTTTTGTATAAGTGAAATCATACAGGACTTATATTTTTGTGACTGATTCATTTCACTTAGCATTATGTTTTTTAAAAGTTCATACATGCTTCAGCATATTACAGAAATTCCTTCATTTTAAAGTTAATGTTCCATTGTATGTATATGCAACATTTTGCTTATCCATTTATCAATGGACACTTGCATTGTATCCATGTTTTAGCTATAGTGCTGCTATAAATATAAGTATGTAAATATATCTTCATGACACTGCTTTCAATACTTTATAGACTGTAGCACCATGTTTAATTTGGTGGGAAATCCTATACTTTATTACACAACAGCTGTAGCATTTTTCATTTCCACCAACAGTGAACAGGGTTCCAATTTCTCCACATCTTCATCCACACTTGTTATTTTCTGTGCCATTGATAGGAGCTACTCTAATGAGTTTGGGGTTTTGTCTAATTTGATGTTAGTTTCTTTACCAATGACTAGTGATGCAGACGACCTTTCAATGTGCTCTTGTCTGTTTTTCTTTGGAGAAATATCCATGCAAGTCCTAGCCTCTTTTTAAAAGTCATGTTATTGGGGTGCCTGGATGCCTCAGTCAGTTAATTGTCTTTCTGTGGTTTCTTAATCCCAGGGTCCTGGGATCAAGCCCACTTCATCTCCTCCCTGCTTGTTCTCTCTCTCTCACTCTCTCTGTCACTGTCTCTATCTGTCCAATAAATAATTATTTAAAAATTACATTTATGTTGTTTGTTTTTGTGGTGGTGTATTTAATCAGTTCACTGTAAATTCTGGATATTATCCTGTTATCAGGTATGTGACTTGAGAGCATCCTATTCTATCAATTTTTATTTACTCCCTTGATACTCACTACTAATGCACATATTTTTAATCCAATTTGTCCAGTTATTTTTGTCTATGTCTATGGTGTTATTTCTTTTTTTAAAATTTATTTTTATTTATTTGTCAGAGAGAGAGAGAAAGAGAGAGCAAGCACAGGCAGACAGAGTCACAGACAGAGGCAGAGGGCAAAGCAGGATCCCTGCTGAGTATGGAGCCCGATGTGGGACTCGATCCCAGGATACCAGGATCATGACCTGAGCCAAAGGCAGCAACTTAACCAACTGAGCCACCCAGGCTTCCCTACAGTGTTATTTCTAAGAAACATTATCAAATCCAATGTTTTTCCTAAGTTTTTTCCTATATTTTTTCTAAAAGTTTTATAGTTTTAAGCTTATATTTGGACATTTGTTCCAGTTTCTGTTATTTTCTGACAAATGATATTACATAAGGGTCTAAACTCATTATTTTCCTTGTAGATGGACAGGCCATTTTTCCCAACAATATTTGTTGAAAACACTCTCTTTTCTCCACTCAAGGACCCTTGCTTCTTTGAAAAATTATTTTATCATATATATGAGTTTAAAAAAAAATGTTATTAACATATAATGCATTATTTGACTCAGGGATACAGGTCTGTGAATCATCAGCCTCACGCATTCCACAGCACTCACATGCTCTCCCCAATGTCTATAACCCAGCCACTCTACCCCTACCCCGCCCCAGCAGCCCTCAGTTTGTTTCATGAGATTAAGGTCTCCTTTGGTTTGTCTCCCTCCTGATCCCATCTTGTTGCCTTTTTTCCCTCCATACCTCCCATGAAGCCCCCCCGCCCTCTAAAATTCTTATCAGAGATCATATAATTGTCTGTCACTGATTGACATATTTCCCTTAGCATAATACCCTCTAGTTCCATCTATGTTGTTGCAAATGAGATTTCTTTTCTCTTGATGACTGCATGATATTCCACTGAGTGTGTGTGTGTGTGTGTGTGTGTGTGTGATATATCACACATTGCTGCTGTAAATATTTGAGTGCAAGTGCCCCTTTGGATCACTACATTTGTATCTTTAGAGTAAATACCCAGTAGTGCGATTGCTGGGTGATAGGGTAGCTCAATTTTCAGCTTTTTGAGGAACCTCCATACTCTTTTCCATACTCTCCATACTCTTTTCTGCACCAGCTTGCATTCCCACCAACAGTGCAGGAGGGTTCCCGTTTCTCCACATCATCACCAACATCTGTCATTTTCTGACTTGTTAATTTTAGCCATTCTGATTGGTGTGATGTGGTATCTCACTGTGGTTTTGATTTGTATTTCCCTGATGCTAAGTGATGTTAAGCACTTTTTCATGTGTCTGTTGGCCATTTGGATGTCTTCTTTGAAGAAATGTCTGTTCATGTCTTATGCTTATTTCTTGATTGGATTATTTGTTTTTTGGGTGCTGAGTTTGATAAGTTCTTTATAGATTTCGGATACTAGCCTTTTATCTGATGTGACATTTGCAAATATCTTCTCCCATTCTGTCAGTTCTGTCAAATTTTTTGGTTTTTTTGACTGTTTCCTTTGCTGTGAAAAAGTTTTTATTTCTGGGCTTTCTACTCCATTCTGTTGGTTACGTGCCTGCCAGTACCAAACTCTTTTTATTTTAGTAGCTTTGTAGTAAGTTTGAAACCAGAAGTATGGCTCCTCCTGCTTTGTTCTTCTCTGGGATTATTTTGCCTATGTGGGGTCACTTGTGATGTTATATGAATTTTAGAGTGGGTCTCCTATTTCTTAAAAAAAAGATAATTAACATTTTGATAGAGATTTCATTAAATTTGCAGACTGCATGGGTTGGTATCACTTAAGTCTGTCAACCCATGAAAAGAATGTTTTATTTCACTAAATCTTCCTTAATTTGTTCCAGAAATGCTTTATACTTTTTGTTGTGCAAGTTGTTCACCTCATTGATTATGCTAAACTAAGTATTTTATTTTTTTCTTTTCATTTTTTTTAAAATTTAAATTCTAGTTAGTTAATATACTGTGAAAAATTGGTTTCAGGAGAAGTCGTGATTCATCATCTACATGCAACACCTAGGGCTCATCATAACAAGTGCACTCCTAATAACCATCACCCATCTAGCCCATTTCCCACCCACCTCCCTAAAACAACCCTCAAAATGTTTTCTGTCGTTAAGTTTCCTTTAAGTTTTGTTTCCCTAAGTCTTTTTTCATTCATTTTTCCCTCCTATATGTTCATCTGTTCTGTTTTTAAATTCCACATATAACTGAAATCATAGGCATTTGCCTTTCTCTAAGTTATTTCACTTAGCCTAATACCCTCCGGTTCCATCCTCATCCTTGCAAATAGCAAGATTTGATTCTCTCTTTTTTTAAGATTTTATTTATTTATTTGACAGACAGAGATCACAAGTAGGCAGAGAAGCAGGCAGAGAGAGAGGAGGAAGCAGGCTCCCCACTGAGCCAAAAGCCTGATGGCAGGCCTCGATCCCAAGACCCTGGGATCATGACATGAGCCTAAGGCAGGGGCTTTAACCCACTGAGCCACCCAGGCACCCAAGATTTGATTCTCTTTGAAAGATAATAGATGATAGATACATAGATGATAGATTAGATAGATAGATAGATAGATACTAGATATATGATAGATCATAGATAGATATCAGATCTTCATCAGTTATGAAAATTTGGACTGTTTCTAAATTTTATCTGTTGTTGATAATGCTTCTATAAACATTGGGGTATATGTGCAGCTTTGAATTTATATTTTTGTATCCCTTGGGTAAATATCTAGTAGTGCAATTGCTGGATCATAGGGTAGCTGTTTTATTTTTAAGATTCTATTTGTTTGACAGAGCACCAGTAGGCAGAGAGGTAGACAGAGGGAGAGGGAGAAGCAAGCTCTCTGCTGAGGAGAGAGCCTGATGTGAGCCTCAATCCCAGGACCCTGAGATCATGATCTGAGACAAAGGCAGTTGCTTAACTGACTGAGTAGGCCAGGCACCACAAGGGCTGTTTTACTTTTAACTTTTTGTGGCACCTCCCATACTGTTTTCCAGAGTGACCGCCCCACTTTGCATTCCTCCTACAGTACAAGAGGGATCCCCTTTCTCCATATTCTCACCAACAGCTGTTATTTCTTGTGTTGTTAATTTTAGTCATTCTGACAGGTGTGAGGTGGTATCTCATTGTGATTTTGATTTGTATTTCCCTAGTGATGAATCATGTTTGCCTCTCTTCTTACATCTGATAGTTATCTTTCTGTATTCTTTGGAAAAATGTTTATTCATGTCTTCTGCCCATTTTTTAAAAATTCAATTAGATTTCTGCCCATCTCTTAACTGGGTTATTTGCTTTCTGGGAATTCAGTTTCATAAGGTTTTTATAGATTTTGGATATTAATCCTTTATTATATACGTCCTTTGCAGATATTTCCTCCATTCTGTAGTATTTCTTTTTAGAATTGTTGATTGTTTTCTTTATTGTGCAGAAGATGTTTATCTTGAAGTACCAATATTTCGTTTTTATTTCTTTTCCCCTTGCCTCTTTCTAAGACACTGCTGTTTCTGAGGCAAAAGCAGTTGCTCTGCCTGTGTTTCTCCAGTATTTTTATGGTTTCTTGTCTCACATTTAAGTCTTTCATCCATTTTGAATTTATTTTTGTGGATGGTGTAAGAAAGTGGTTCTGTTTCATTCTTCTGAATGTGACTGCCCAGTTTCCCCAAAACCATTTGTTGAAAAGACTGTCTTTTTTCATTGGATATTCCTTCCTGATTTGTCAAAAATTGGTTGAACATAGGGTAGAGAGTTCATTTCTAGAGTCTTCTTTCTGTTCCATTGATCTTTGTGTTGCTTTTGTGCCAGTGCCAAGCTGTCTTGATGACTACATCTTTATAGTGTAGCTTGAAGTCTAGAATTGTGATGCCTCCAGTTTTGCTTTTATTTTCCATGATTGCTTTGGCTATTTGGGGACTTCTATGGTTAAATCCAAATTTTAGGATTGCTTGTTCTAGCTCTGTGGAAAATACTGATGGTATTTTGATATGGGTTGTATGAAATGTGTAGATTGTTTTGGGTAGTATAGACGTTTTGACAACGCTTCTTCTTCCATTCTATGAGCATGTAATGTTTTTCCATTTCTTTGTGACCTCTTCAATTTCTTCCATCAGTGTTTTATAGCTTTCAGAGTACAGATCTTTTACCTTTTTGCTTAGGTTAATTCTTAGGTGTCTTATGGTTTTTGGTGCAATTGCAAATGGAATCAATTCCTAGATTTCTTTAACTTGTGTTTCAATATTGGTGCATAGAAATGCAACGGATTCTTGCATGTTGATTTTGTATCTTTCTCCTTTGCTGAATTCATGTATTAGTTCTTGCAATTATTTTGGGGGGGAATCATTTGGGTTTTCTACTTAGAGAATCATCTTGTCTGTGAATAGTGAATATTATAGTTTCTCCTTGCTGATTTGGATGATTTATTTATTTTTGCTGACTGATTGTTAATACTTAGACTTCCTGTACTATGTTAAGTAGCAATGGTGAGAGTTGATATCCCTGTATTGTTCCTGACCATAGAGGAAAAGCTTTCAGTTCTTCCTCACTGGGGATGATATTATCTGTGAATCTTTTGTATATGGTCTTTAAGCTGTTGAAGTATGTTACCTTTGTCACCAATTTTCTTCAAGTTTTTAACAAAAAATGATACTGTATTTTGTCAAATACTTTTTCTACATCTCCTGAGAGTATCATAAGAGTCTTTTTCTCTCTTTATTAATTAGTGTATAACATTGATTGATTTGTGAATACCAATCAACCGCTCCTGTAGCCCAGAAATAAACCCCACTTGGTCATGGTCTTAAATTACTTTAATATGCTTTTGGATTTGATTTTCTAGTGTCTTTTTGAGAATTTTTGAATCCATGTTCATCAGGATATTGATGCATAATTTTCCTTTTTAGTAGAGTGGAATCAATGTGATACTGGCTTTCTAGAATGAGTATCGGATTCTTCCTTCCATTTTTATTTTTGGAACAGTTTGAGAAAAATAGATATTATTTCTTCTTTAAATGTCTCATATAATTCTCTTGAGAAACCATCTGGCCATGGACTTTTGTTTTTTGGGAGATTTTTTTTTATTACTGATTTAATTTTTGTTCTTGTTGTTGTTGGTTATAGGTCTGTTCAAATTTTCTATTTCATCCAGTTTCAGTTTTAATAGTTTGTATATTTCTAGCAATTCATCCATTTCTTCCAAATTGCCCAGTTTGTTGACATAACATTTTCAATAATATTCTCTTATGATTATTTGTATTTTTTCTCTTTTTTAAGTGGGTTCCATGCCCTTTATGGAGTACAATGTGGGGTTTGAACTCACAATGCTGCTATCAAGACCTCAGCTGAGATAAAGAGACAAATGCTTTACCAACTGAGCCAACTAGGCACCCCTGTCTATTTGTAATTTTTGTGGTGTTGGTTGAGATCTCTCCTTTTTCCTTCATGAAAAATCACAAAGGAAAAAAAAATTAAAAAATTAAAATTAAGTTTTTATTTAATTTTTTAACATCTTAACTTAATTTAATTTTTTTCAGTGTTCCAAGATTCAATAATTATGCACCACACCCAGTGCTTCATGCAATATATTTTTTTCTCTTTTCTTTTTGATATGTCTGGGTAGGAGGTTGTAAATTAAAAACCAAACCAAAAAAAAAAAGACTATGAGAGAACAACCACCACTACTTCATAGGACAATTTTTATTATTAATTCGTTCCCACTATTCAGGCTCATTTTTTTATATAGATAATTTTTTATTTTTATATAGATAATTTTTTAACCTATTTACTATCACAGTGAGATGTTCAGTACATCAAATTCCATAATAACCTTCTAACCTGAACTTTTTGATACATACACCTGTGTTTTCCTTTTGCATTTCTATTTTTTAAATTTCATTTTTTAAAATTTGAGTTTAGTTTAGTCTAGTTTGTTCCTTTTTTTAATTTTTATTTTATAATATTCATATAGAGATAAACTTCAAGGTAATCCCCTTTCCACAATCAATGCCACCCCTATAGGTAAACCAATTCCTAATCCCCCTTTATCTTAGGAAAGTTGAATCCTTTAACAAAGATATAAAGATACATGGAGGAAGAATCAAAAAAAACTTCCTCACCCACACTGAGAATTTACAACCACTCTCCCATCTTTTTCTTCCACCAATATTTCTGTGTTTTTGTGTTTGTCCTGATAGTATATAATTCTTACACTCGGAGTTCTTTTTGACAAGGTTCTTCCATTATTTACATATATATATATATGGAAATATATATATATATTTTTCTCTTGTCATATACTTTTATCAGTCTTTTTGTTTGTCTGTGTTTGTTTGTATACTTCATCAATCTTACCTTGGGGCGATTTGGGCTGAACCTTCTCTTTTATCTAAATTTTCTTTCCTATCTCTCTCCCTCTCTCTTTTTTTCTTTTTGTTTTCTTTTTCTTCTCATTTGAGTGGGGAACCCTGATTTCTCAGAAGCGTTCCAGGGTGCACCTTACTTGCACCACAGTCAATATATCCAGCTACACCCGTTCAGCCATCTCCCACCAAAATGACTAGGATGAGGAATGCCCAACAGAAGAAAAATACAGAGGATGGACCTTCTGCAACAGAGCAAATGGCTTTCAACATAGACAATATGTCGAAAGAGAATTCACGTTAACAAATATCCAAGCAATATCTAGGTTGGAGAAAGCCATGGGTGACCAAACGGAATTGATTAGGGCTGAACTGAAAATGACCAGAGATCATGTTTTCAATATGAGAGAAGAGATGAAAGCTACCAGGGATGAGCTTCACAATGCTCTCAATGAGTTCCAATCTAATCTAAATTCTCTCAATGCTAGAGTAACTGACACAGAAGATAGAATTAGTTATCCGGAGGTCAAACAGACAGAGAGAAATGATCAGGAGGAAGTCTGGAACAAACAGCTTAGAAGCCATGAAAACAGAATCAGGGGAATAAATGATGCCATGAAATGTTTCACGTGAGAATTATTGGAATCCCTGATGGGGAGGAGAAAGAAAGAATGCTAAAAGATATACTGGAACAAGATTTTCATGAAAATTTTCTGAAACTCGTGAATGGAACCAGTGTTCATGTACTAGAGGCTGAAGGTTTACCCCCAGTATTACAGATTCTCGAAAGTTCTCAAGACACCTAATAGCAAGAATGAAGAATATAACTGTAGACAGAACCTCTTGAAAGCAGCTAGGACAAAGAAGATCCTTACATACAGAGGAAAGCCCATCAGAATAATGTCAGACCTGTCCAAAGAGACTTGGCAAGCCAGAAAGGTCTGGGAAGATATATTCAGGGCACTGAATGAGAAGAACATTCAGCCAAGAATACTTTATCAAGCAAGACTGACATTCAAAATGGATGGAAAGAGTTTCCAAGACTGACAAGGCTTAAAAGACTATGCAACCACCAGCCGATACTGCAGAAAATATTAAGGGGGCTTCTTTAAAGGAGTAAAAAGCCCAATAATAGCACTGAACAGAAATATAAAAACAATCTATAAAAAAGAAAAACTTCAAAGGTAACACGATGTCAATAAAAACGTATCTATCAATAATCACCCTCAATGTGAATGGCCTAAATGCGCCCATAAAATGGCACAGATTTGCAGACTGAATAAAACGACAGGACCCATCCATATGTTGTTTACAAGAGACACATTTTGAACGTAAAGATACACCCAGACTGAAAATGAAGGGATGGAGAAGAATTTTTCATACCAATGGGCCTCAACAAATGGCTGGGGTACCAATGCTCATATCAGATAAATTAGATTTTAAACTAAAGACTGTAGTCAGAGATACAGAAGGACACAACATCATTCTTAAAGGGACTATCCACCAAGATGATCTAACAATTTTAAATATCTATGCCCCCAATATAGGAGCATCCATTACATAAGAAAACAGTTAATCAAGATAAAGTCATATTGATATGAATACACTAATTGTAGGAGATCTTAACACACCTCTCACAGAAATATACAGATCATTGAAGCAGAAAACCAATAAAGAAACAAGAGAATTGAATGAAACATTGGACCAGATGGACCTCATATATATATACAGAATATTACACCCTAAAACAACAGAATATTCATCCTTCTCAAGTGCACATGGAACCTTCCCCAGAATAGACCACATACTGGGTCAAAAATCAGGATTCAACTGATAACAAAAGACTGAGATTATTCCCTGCACAATCTCAGATCACAATACTTTGAAACTGGAGCTCAATTACAAGAAAAAGTTCTGAAGGAACACAAACACCTGGAAGTTAAAGAACACCTTGCTTAAGAATGCTTGGATCAACAAGGAGATCAAACAACTAAAACAATTCATGGAAACCAATAAGAATGAAGACACTTAGATCCAAAACCTATGGGATAGAGCAAAGGTGGTCCTAAAGGGGAAATGCATAGCCATCCAAGCCTCCCTCAAAAAATTGAAAAATCCAGAATTCAGCAGCTGTCTCTTCACCTTAAAGAACTGGAGAATCAACAATAAATCAAATCAATTCCACACATAAGAAGGGAAATAATCAAGATTAGAGCTGAGATCGATGAGATAGAAACCAGAGACACAGTAGAATTATCAATAAAACTAGAAACTGTTTTTTTTTGAAAGAATCAATAAGATCAATAAATCTTTCATGACACTAATCCAAAAGAAAAGGGAGAAAGCTCAAATACATAAAATTATGAATGGAAAGGGAGAGATCACAACTAACACCAAAAAAGTAGAAACAATCATCAGAAGTTATTATCAACAGTTATATGCCAATAAGCTAAGCAACCTAGATAAAATGGATGAATCCCTAGAAAACTATAAACTCCCCAAATTGAACCAGGATGAATTTTACAACCTGAATAGACCAATATCTAGTAACGAGATGGAAGTGGTGATTAAAAACATCCCTAAAAACAAGAGCCCAGGACCGGCAGATTCCCTGGGGAATTCTACCAAACCTTCAAAGAAGAAATAACACCTATTCTCTTGAAGCTGTTTCAAAAAATTGAAGCAGAAGGAAAACTTCCAGACTCTTTCTATGAAGCCAGCATTACACTGATCCCCAAACCAGGCAAAGACCCTACCAAAAAAGGAGACTTTCAGACCAATATCACTGATGAATATGGATGCTAAGATTCTCAACAAGATCCTAGCTAACAGGATCAAACAGCACATTTAAAAGATTATCCACCATGACCAGGTGGGATTCATCCCGTGGCTACAAAGATGATTCAACATACGAAAATCCATCAATGTGATAGAACAAATTAATAAGGGAAGAGAGAAGAACCACATGGACCTCTCAAATGATGCAGAAGAAGCATTAGACAAAATCCAGCATCCGTTCCTGATTAAAATGCTTCAAAGTATAGGGATAGAGGGACCATTCCTGAACCTCATCAAATCTATCTATGAAAGACCCACAGCAAATATCGTCCTCAAGGGGAAGAAGCTTGCAGCCTTCCCACTGAAATCAGGAACATGAGAAGGATGCCCATTTTCACCACTCTTGTTCAACATAGTATTAGAAGTCCTAGCAACAGCAATCAGACAACAAAGAGAAATAAAAGGTATCCAAACTGGTAATGAAGAAGTCAAATTCTCTCTCTTTGCAGATGACATGATTCTTTATATGGAAAACACAAAAGACTCCACCCCCAAACTACTAGAACTCATACAGCAATTCAGCAACGTGGCAGGATACAAAGTCAATGTACAGAAATCAGTGGCCTTCTTATACACTAACAATGAAAATACAGAAAGGGAAATTAGAGAATTGATTCCATTTACTATAGCACCAAGAACCATAAGATACCTGGGAATAAACCTGACTAATGAGGTAAAGTATCTGTACTCGAGGAACTACAGAACACTCATGAAAGAAATTGAAGAAGACACAAAAAGGTGGAAGACCATTCCATGCTCTTGGATTGGAAGAATAAACATTGTTAAAATGACTATACTGCCTAGAGCAATCTATACTTTTAATGTCATTCTGATTAAAATTCCACCAGTATTCTTCAAAGAGCTGGAGCAAATAACCAAAAATTTGTATGGAATTATAAGAGACCCTGAATCGCTAAGGAAATCTTGAAAAACAAAAATAAAGCTGAGGGCATCATGTTGTCTGATTTCAAGCTTTATTACAAAGCTGTGATCCCCAAGACAGCATGGTCCTGGCATAAAAACAGACACATAGACCAGTGGAAAAGAGTAGAGAGCCCAGATATGGACAATCAACTCTATGGTCAAATAATCTTCGTCAAAACAGGAAAAAACATACAGTGGAAAAAAAACAGTCTCTTCAATAAATGGTGCTGGGAAAACTGGGCAGCTATATGGAGAAGAATGAAACTCTACCATTCTCTTACACCATACACAAAGATCAACTCAAAATGAATAACAGACCTCATTGTGAGACAAGAATCCATATGAATCCTAGAGGAGAACATGGGCAGTAATCTCTTCAATATCAGCCACAGAAACTTCTTTCAAGATATGTCTCCAAAGGCAAAGGAAACAAAAGCGAAGATGAACTACTGGGACTTCATCAAAATCAAAAGCTTCTGCACAGCAAAGGAAACTATAAAGAAAACAAAGAGGCAACCCGCGGAATGGGAGAAGATATTTGCAAATGACAGTACAAACAAAAGGTTGATATCCAGGATCTATAATGAGCTCCTCAAACTCAACACACACAAAACAGACAATCATATCAAAAAAAATGGGCAGACGATATGGACAGACACTTCTCCAATGAAGACATACAAATGGCTCTCAGAAACATTAAGAAAATGCTTATCATCACTAGCCATCAGGGAGATTCAAATTAAAACTACATTGACATATCACCTTACACCAGTTAGAATGGCCAAAATCAGCAAGACAGGAAACAACACGTGTTGGAGGAGATATGGAGAAAGGGAAACCCTCTTCCACTGTTGGTGGGAATGCAAGTTGGTGCAGCCTCTTTGGAGAATAGTGTGGAGAATTCCTCAAGAAATTAAAAATAGAATTTCCCTAAGACCCTGCAATTGCACTCCTGGGTATTTACCCCAAAGATACAGATGTCATGAAAAGAAGGGCCATCTGTACCCCAATGTTTATAGCAGCAATGGTCACGGTCCCCTTAAGGGCATCAAAGTACCAAGATGCCCTTGAACCGATGAATGGATAAGGAAGATGTGGTCCATATACACTATGGAGTATTATGCCTCCATCAGAAAGGACGAATACCCAACTTTTTAGCAACATAGATGGGACTGGAAGAGATTATGCTGAGTGAAATAAGTCAAGCAGAGAGAGTCAATTATCATATAGTTTCACTTATTTGTGGAGCTTAACAAATAGCATGGAGGACATGGGGAGATAGGAGAAGGGAGTTGGGGGAAATTGAAAGGGGTGGTTAACCACGAGAGACTATAGACTCTGAAAAACAATCTGAGTGTTTTGAAGGAGTGGGGTGTTGTGGGTCGTGGTACCAGGTGGTGGGTATTATAGATGGCAGGGATTGCATGGAGCACTGGGTGTGGTGCAAAAATAATGAATACTGAAAATTAAAAAATATATTTAAAAAATCTATTAAAAATTAAAACTAAATTTTTATTTATTTATTTGACATCTTAATTTATTTTTTTCAGTGTTCCAAGATTCAATGTTTATGCACCAAACCCAGTGCTTCATGTAATATATTTTTTTCTCTTTTCTTTTTGATATGTCTGGGTAGGAGGTTGTAAATTTTGTAAATTCTTTCAAAGAATCAGCTTTTAGTGTAATTAATCTATTCTACTGTTTTTTTGTTTGTTTGTTTGTTTTGTTTCTATTTCACTTATTTTTGCTCTTACTTCATTATTCCCCTTCTTTTACTGGCTTTATGCTTTATTTTATGCTTTTTTTCGAGCTCTTAGCGGTATAAGGCTATGTCATGCATTTGACATTTTTCTTGTTTCTTGAGGTAAATCTGAATTGGAATGTGCTTTCTTGTTAAGACTGCCTTTGCTTCATCTCAGTGGTTTTGGACTGTTGTGTTTTCATTTTAATTTATTTCCACATTTTTTTAAGTTTCATCTTAATTTCCTGATTAATTACTTAGTAGGATATTTTTCAACTTTAATGTATTTGTGATCTTTGTGTTTTTTTCTTCACGAGGTATTGCATGTAAATGAGGAATCACTGAAAGAAATATTGCTATGTGTGTTAATTAACTAGAATTTAAATTAATATATTTGAAGAGAAAAAAAGAATAAAGTATTTATTTTTAACATAATCAATAAGGTGAACAGATTGTACAAAAACATTTCATTTGTTTCCAGGTAATTTTTCCTCCATGTATTGTGGTCCTTCCCAATTTTTTCTTGATGTTGATTTCAAGTTTCATAGCATTATGGACTGGATATATGCATGGTATGATCTCTATCATTTTGTATTTGTTGAGGGCTGGTTTATGACCCAATATGTGATCTAGTCTGGGGAATGTTCCACAAGCATTTGAAAAGGATATGTATTTTGCTGATAAGGATGAAATATTCTGAGTATGTCAGTACTCAGTGTGTCATTCAAAAACACTGTTTCTTTGCTAATTTTCTGTTTAGATGATCTTTCCTTTGATGTAAATGAGGCGTGAAGTCCTCTACTATTATGGTATTATTATCAATGAGTTTCTGTATGTTTGTTATTAATTGATTTACATATTTGGGTGCTTCCAAGTTAGGCACATAAATATTTACAATTATTAGATCTTCTTGATGGATAAACCCCTTAATTATGATATAATGCACTCTTTCATCTCTTGTTACAGTCTTTTTTAAATCTAGTTTGTCTTATATAAGTATGACTATTGAAGTTTATTTTCCTTTCCATTAAAATGACATATGGTTCCCCACCCCTTTACTTTCCATTAGCAGGTGTATTCAGGTATAAAATGGGTTTGTTGTAGTAGCAGATAGATGGGTCCTTTTTTTTTTTTAAATCTATAATGACATTCAATATCTTTTGATTGGAGTATCTAGTCTATGTACTTGCAAATATATAAGTGTATTTATGGACATTTTGTTACTTGTTTTATTTATTTATTTATTTATTTCCTGAAGATTTTCTCTGTTCCTTTCTTTTTTTTAAAATTTTTTCAATTTATTTATTTTCAGCATAACAGTATTCATTATTTTTCACCACACCCAGTGCTCCATGCAATCCATGCCCTCTATAATACCCACCACCTGGTACCCCAACCTCCCACCAACCTGCCACTTCAAACCCCTCAGATTGTTTTTCAGAGTCCATAATCTCTCATGATTCACCTCCCCTTCCAATTTACCCCAACTCCCTTCTCCGCTCTAATAGCCCTTGTCCTCCGTGATATTTGTTATGCTCCACAAATAAGTGAAACCATATGATAATTGACTCTCTTTTCTTGACTTATTTCACTCAGCATAATCTCTTCCAGTCCTGTTCATGTTGCTACAAAAGTTGGGTATTCATCCTTTCTGATGGAGGCATAATACTCCATATTGTATATGGACGACATCTTCCTTATCCATTCGTCCGTTGAAGGGCATCTTGGTCTTTCCATAGTTTGGCGACCATGGCCATTGCTGCTATAAACATTGGGGTACAGATGGCCCTTCTTTTCAATACATCTGTATCTTTGGGGTAAATACCCAGGAGTGCAATTGCAGGGTCATAGGGAAGCTCTATTTTTAATTTCTTGAGGAATCTCCACACTATTCTCCAAAGAGGCTGCACCAACTTGCAATCCCACAAACAGTATAAGATGGTTCCCCTTTCTCCACATCTTCTCCAACACATGTTGTTTCCTGTCTTGCTAATTTTGGCCATTCTAACTGGTGTAAGGTGATATCTCAATGTGGTTTTAATTTGAATCTCCTTGAGGCCTAGTGATGATGAACATTTTTTCATGAGTCTGATAGCCATTTGTATGTCTTGATGGGAGAAGTGTCTGTTCATATCTTCTTCCCTTTTTTTGATATGTTTGCCTGTTTCGTATGTGTTGAGTTTGAGGAGTTCATTATAGATCCTGGATATCAACCTTTTGTCTGTACTGTCATTTGCAAATATCTTCTCCCATTACATGGGTTGCCTCTTTGTTTTCTTGACTGTTTCCTTTGCTGTGCAGAAGCTTTTAATTTTGATGAAGTCCCAAAAGTTTATTTTCGCTTTTGTTTCCTTTGCCTTTGGAGACATATCTTGAAAGAGTTACTGTGGCTGATATCAAAGAGATTACTGCCTATGTTCTCCTCTAGGATTCTGATGGGTTCCTGTCTCACGTTGAGGTCTTTTATCAATTTTGAGTTTATCTTTGTGTACGGTGTAAGAGAATGGTCTAGTTTCATTCTTCTACATATAGCTGTCCAGTTTTCCCAGACCATTTATTGAACAGACTGTCTTTATTCCAGTGTATATTTTTTCCAGTTTTGTCGAAGATTAATTGACCATATAGTTGAGGGTCCATATCTGGGCTCTCTATTATGTTCCACTGGTCTATGTGTCTGTTTTTATGCCAGTACCATGCTGTCTTGGGGATCACAGCTTTGTAATAAAGCTTGAAATCAGGCAACCTAATGCCCCCAGCTTTATTTTTGATTTTCAACATTTCCTTAGTGATTCGGGGTCTCTTCTGATTCCATACAAATATTAGGATTATTTGCTCCAGCTCTTTGAAGAATACCGGTGGAATTTTGATCGGAATGGCATTAAAAGTATAGATTGCTCTAGCAGTATAGACATTTTAACAATATTTATTCTTCCAATCCAAGAGCAGGGAATGGTCTTCCATCTTTTTGTGTCTTCTTTAATTTCTTTCATGAGTATTCTGTAGTTCCTCGAGTACAGATCCTTTACCTCTTTGGTTAGGTTTATTCCCAAGTATCTTATGGTTCTTTGTGCTATAGTAAATGGAATCGATTCTCTAATTTCCCTTTCTGTATTTTCATTGTTAGTGTATAAGAAAGCCACCGATTTCTGCACATTGACTTTATATCCTGCCACATTGCTGAATTGCTGTATGAGTTCTAGTAGTTTGGGGGTGGAGTCTTTTGGGCTTTCCATATACAGAATCATGTCATCTGCAAAGAGATAGAGTTTGAGTTCTTCCTTACCAATTTGGATACCTTTTATTTCTCTTTGTTGTCTGATTGCTGTTGCTAGGACTTCTAATTCTATGTTGAACAAGAATGGTGAAATTGGGCATCCTTGTCGTGTTCCTGATCTCAATGGGAAGGCTGCAAGCTTCTTCCCCTTGAGGATGATATTTGCTGCGTGTCTTTCATAGATAAATTTGATGAGGTTTGGGAATGGTCCCTCTATCCCTATACTTTGAAGCGTTTTAATCAGGAACGGATGCTGGATTTTGTCAAATGCTTTTTCTGCATCAATTGAGAAGACCATGTGGTTCTTCTCTCTTCTCATATTAATTTGTTCTATCACATTGATTGATTTTCAAATGTTGAACCATCCTTGTAGCCCAGGGATGAATCCCATCTGATCATGGTGGATAATATTTTTAAGGTGCTGTTGGATCCTGTTAGCTAGGATCTTGTTGAGAATCTTATCATCCATATTCATCAGTGATATTGGTCTGAAATTCTCCTTTTTTTGGCAGGGTCTTTGCCTGGTTTTGGGATCAGGGTAATGCTGGCTTCATAGAATGAGTCTGGAAGTTTTCCTTCTGCTTCAATTTTTTGAAACAGCTTCAGGAGGATAGGTGTTATTTCTTCTTTGAAGGTTTGGTAGAATTCCCCAGGGAATCCGTCAGGTCCTGGTCTCTTGATTTTTGGGAGGTTTTTGATCACTGCTTCATTCTTGTTATTAGATATAGGTCTATTCAAGTTGTCGATTTCTTCCTGGTTCAATTTTGGTAGTTTATAGTTTTCCAGGAATGCATCCATTTCATCTCGTTGCTAAGCTTATTGGCATATAACTGTTGATAATAACTTCTGATGATTGCTTCTACTTCCTTGGTGTTCGTAGTGATCTCTCCCTTTTCATTCATAATTTAACAAATTTGGGCTTTCTCTCTTTTCTTTTGGATTAGTGTTGCCAATGGTTTATCGATCTTATTGATTCTTTCAAAAAACCAGCTTCTAGTTTCATTGATATGTTCTACTGTATCTCTGGTTTTTACCTCATTGATCTCAGCTGTAATCTTGATGATTTCCCTTCTTATGTGTGGAGTTTGTTTGATTTGTTGTTGATTCTCCAGTTCCTTAAGGTGTAGAGACATCTGGTGTATTCTCTCTGTTCCTTTCTTTATCACTTTTGGTCTTTCCTTTCCACTCCAAGAGTCCCCTTCATTACTACCTGTAGGGCTGGTTTAGTGGTGACAAACTCATTTATTTTTTGTGTCTGAACAACTCTTTATATCCCTTTCCATTCTCAGTTGTATCCTTCCTGAATAGAATATTCTTGGCTTCAGGTTTTCCTCATTCAGCCCTTTGAATATATCATCCTTTCCTTCTCCTTTGACAATGTGTTATTGAGTGATCTGTAGATGGCCTTATGGGTATATCTTAGTAAGTTAGGGGCTCCATTTGTCTTTCTTCTTTAAGATTTTTAAATTTACTTTCAATAAGCCTTCTATAAATAGCTGTTCCTATTTTCCTAGCACCATTCATTGAAAAGGCGGTATTTTTCAACATGATATTTTTTCCTGTTATTTGGCCATATAGTTGTGGGTCTATATTTAGGCTCTCTACTCTATTCCACTGTTCTATGTGTCTGTTTTTGTACCAGTACCATGCTGTCTGGTGATCACAGCTTGGTATTAAAGATTAAAATCAGACAACATGATGCCCCAGTTTTGTTTTCTTTTTCAACATTTCCTTAGCAATTCAGTCTTTTCTGGTTACATACAAATTTTAGGATTGTTTGTTCCAGCACTTTAAAAAAGTCAGTAGTATTTGGAATGGATGGATTGTTCTGGAAAGTATTGATTGCTCTGGGTACTATAGATGATTTAACAATGTTTATTCTTCCAATCCATGATCATGGAATGCTTTTCCATATTTTTGGGTCTTTTTCAATTTCTTTCATAAGTGTTCTGTAGTTCCTCGAGTATAGATCTTTTACCTCTTTGGTTATGCTTATTCCCAGGAATCTTATGGTTCTTGGTGTTATAGTAAATGGAATTGATTATCTAATTTCCCTTTATATATCTTCATTTTTATTGTATAAGAAACCAACAGATTTCTGTGCACTGATCTTGATTCCTGCCACATTACTGAATCACTGTATGGGTTCTAGTAGTTTGGGAATGGAATCTTTTGAGTTTTCCATATAAAGTATCATGTCATCTGTGAAGAGAGCATTTGAATTCTTTGTTGCCAATTTGAATACCTTTTATTTCTTTTTGTTATCTGATTGCTGTTGCTAGGACTTTAGTACTATGTTGAACAAGAGTGGCAAATGTGGGCACCCTTATTGTGCTCCTGATCTCAAAGGGAAGGTGGTCAGCTTTTCTCCATTGAGAATGATATTCACCGTGTGTTTTTCATAGATAGATTTTGTGAAAATGAGGAGTATCTCCTCTATCCCTGTATTTAAAGAGTTTTAATCAGGAACGGATGCTGTATTTTGTCAATTTTTTTTCCTGTATCAATTGAGAAGAATGAAACTTGACCATTCTCTTATACCATATACAAAGATAAACTCAAAATGGATAAAAGACCTCAATGTGAGGTAAGAATCTATCAAAATCCTAGAGGAGATCATAGACAGTAACCTCTTTGACATAAGCAACAACAACTTCTTTCAAGTTATGTCTTCAAAGGCAAAGGAAACAAAAGTGAAAATGAACTTTTGGGACTTCATCAATCTCAAAATCTGCGCAGCAAAGGAAAGAGTCAAGAAAACAAGGAGAAAACCCACGGGATGGGAAAAAATATACACAAATGACACTACAGAGAAAGGGCTGATGTCCAAGATGTATAAAGAACTCATCAAACTTAACACATGTGAAAACAGATAATCATGTCAAAAAATGGGTAGAAGACATAATAAACACTTCTCCAGAGAAAACATACAAATGGTTAACAGACACATAAAAAAATGTTCATCATCACTTGCCATCAGGAAAATTCAAATCAAAACCACATTGAGATATCACCTTATATCATGTAGAATGTCCAAAATCCACAGGAGAGGAAACAAGTGTTGGAGAGAATGTGAAGAAAGGGGAACCCTCTTACACTGTTGGTTGGAATGCAAGTTGGTGCAGCCACTTTGGAAAACAATGTGGTGATTCCTTAAAAAACTAAAAATAAAGCTACCTTATGACCCTGCAGTTGCACTACTGGGTATTTACAAAAAATATCAATGTAGTGTACAGCAGGGCCATATGTACCCCAATGTTCATAACAACAATGGCCACAATCACCAAACTGTGGATAGAGCTGAGATGCCCTTCAACAGACGAATTGATAAAGAAGGTATGGTCCATATATACAATGGAATGTTATGCCTCCCTCAGAAAGGATGAAAATCCAAGTTTTGCATCAACATGGACTGGCTGGAGGAGATTATGTATGCTGAGTGAAATAAGTCAAGCAGAGAAAGTCAATTATCATATGATTCCACTTACTTGTGGAGCATAAGGAATAACATGGAGGACATTAGGACAAGGAAAGGAAAAGTGAATTGGGGCAAATCAGAGGAGTAGATGAACCATGAGAGACTGTGGACTCTCAGAAACAAACCGAGGGTTTTGGTGGTGGTTATTAAGTAGGGCATGTATTGCATAAAGCATGAGATGTGGTGCTAAACAATGAATGTTGGTACACTGAAGAAATAAAATAAATTTTAAAGAAGTAAATAAATAAGAATAATTTCAATAACTTTACTTTTCTTTTCAGTATAACAGTATTCATTGTTTTTGCACCACACCCAGTGCTCTATGCAATCCGTGCCCTCTTTAATACCTACCACCTGGTTCCCCCAACCTCCCACCCCCCGCCCGTTCAAAACCCTCAGATTGTTTTTCAGAGTCGATAGTCTTTTATGGTTCATTTCCCCTTCCAATTTCCCTCAACTCCCTTCTCCTCTCCATCTCCCCTTGTCCTCCATGCTATTTTTTATGCTCCACAAATAAGTGAAACCATATGATAATTGACTCTCTCTACTTGACTTATTTCACTCAGCATAATCTCTTCCCATCCATGTTGTTACAAAAGTTGTGTTGACCTGATTTTGTTTATTGCGGTGGGGTTCTCTGTACATCCTGGATCTGGATGTTTGTTTCCTTTCACAGGTTTGGGAAATTTTCAGCTATTATTTCCTAAAACAAATTTTCTGCCCCCTTTTCTCTCTCTTCTTCTTCTGCTACTCCTGTAAAAAAAGATATTATTTTGTTTGATGGAACCACTGAGTTCCCTATGTCTATTTTCATGTTCCATAATTATTCTTTCTTTTATTCAGCTTTATTATTTCCATTATTTTTATCATCCATATCAGTTAGTTGTTCTTTTGCTATATCCATTCTTGTTTTCTTTGCTTCAAGTCTGTTTCAAATCTCATTTATTGCATTTTTGATTTCTGGTTGATTCTTTTTTTTTTTCTTTGAATCTAGTTTTTTTCCTCCTTTTAAGACACTACATTTGAGGGGTGCCTGGGTGGCTCAATGGGTTAAAGCCTCTGCCTTCGGTTCAGGTCATGATCTCAGAGTCCTGAGATTGAGTCCCACAGTGGACTCTCTGCTCTGCAGGGAACCTGTTTCCTCCTCTCTCTCTGCCTGCCTCTCAGCCTACTTGTGATCTGTCCACCAAATAAATAAATAAAATCTGTAAAAAAATACACTACATTTGGATTAAAAATTTAGTGAAATAGATGATATAAAACAAACTTTTTAACTATCTTAAAAACATTACCAATCATTACAAGGAAAAGTCAATGTTTTTTCTTTATTTCTTTCTCTTTTTAATTAATTTTGATTGACACACAGTGTTAGATCATTCCAAGTATATGACATAGTGGTTCAGCAACTCTATACATTATGTTATGCTTACAAGTGTAGCAATCATTTGTCACCATACAATACTTTTAAAATATCATTGATATATTTTGTATGCTCTACCTCTAATACCTGTGAGTTATTTCTTCAATAACTGGAAGCCTTACCTCCTACTCCCCTTCACTCATTCTGTCCATCCCCTGACATTCCTCTCCTCTGGTAACCATTAGTTTGTACCCTGTATTGATGGTTTTTTGTTTTCATTTGTTTGATGATTTATTTATTTATTTATGTTTTTGTTTTTAGATTCTATATATAAGTGAAATCAAACAGTATTTGTCTTTTTCTATCTGATCTATTTCACTTAGGACAATGCCTTCTAGGTCTATACATGTTATCACAGTTGGCCAAAACTCATTTTTGGGGGGGCATTATATATAATTCTCCCCCCCCCCAAAAAATATATATACCTCACATCTCCTTATCCATTCATATATCAAAGAACACTTGGGTTGTTTCCATTTCTTGATGAAGTCCCAAAAGTTCATTTTCTTTTTTCATTTCCCTTACCTTTGGAGATGTGTCATGAGGGAAGTTGCCATTACCCATGTTAAAGAGTTTACTACCGATGTTCTTCTCTAGGACCTTGATGGATTCCTGTCTCGCATTGAAGTATTTCATCCATTTTGATTGTATCTTTGTGTACTGTATAAGAGAACAGTCTGGCTACATTCTTCTCCATATGGATGTCCAATTTTCCCAACACCATTTATTGAAAAGACTGTCTTTTTTTTTTCCCATTAGATATTCTTTCCTTGTTTGTCAAAGATTAGTTGACCATAGAGTTGAGGGTCTATTTCTGGAATCTCTATTCTCCTCCATTGATCTGTGTGTCCATTTTTGTTCTAATGCCATTCTATCTTGATGATCACCATTTTTGTAATATAGCATGAAGTCAGGCAGTGCAATGCCCCTAGCTTTTGCATACTTTTTCAATATTCCCTTGGAGATTTGGAGTCATTTCTGGTTCCATGCAAATTTTAGGATTATTTATTTCAGCTCTTTGAAAAATGCCAATGATATTTTAATAAGGATGGCATTGAAAATGTAGATTGCTCTAGGCAGCCTAGACATTTTAACAATGTTTATTCATCCACAAGAGCATGGAAATTTTTTATTTCCAATTTCTTGTGCCTTCCTCCATTTCTTTCATAAGTGTTCTGTAGTTCCTAGAGTATAGATTATTTACCTCTTTGTTTAGGTTTATCCCTATGTATCTATGGTTTCTGGTGCTTTTGTAAATGTAATCAATTTCCTATTTTCCATTTCTAAAATTACCTTTTAGTAAAGAACAAAGAATAGAAAAGCAACGGATTTCTGCACATCTACTTTGTGTCCTGCCATACTGCTGAATTACTGTATGAGTTCTGGTAATTTGGGGCTGGAGTTTTTTTTGGGTCTTCCACATAGAAATGTGTCATCTGAGAAATGAGAGAATTTTGACTTATTTGCCAATTTTAATGCCTTTTATTGTTTTTTGTTGTCTGATTGCTGATGCCAGGGTTTCTAGTACTATGATGAATAATAGTGAAAGTAGGCATCATTGTCGTGTTCTTGATCTTAAGGGAAAAGATATCAGCTTTTCCCCGTTAAAAATGATAGTCTCTGGGGCACCTGGGTGGCTCATTCATTAAACATCTGCCTTCAGCTCAGGTCATGATCCCAGGTTCTTGGGATTGAACCCCATGTCAGGTTCCCTCCTTGGTGGGGAGCCTTCTTCTTCCTCTCCCTATGCCCCTGCTTGTGTTTCCTCTATTGCTGTGTGTCTCTCTCTCTCAAATAAATAAATACAATCTTAAAAAAAGAATGATATTCACTGTGGGCTTTTCCTTAATGGTTATGATATTGAAGGGTGTTCCCTCTATCCCTACATTCTGAAGAATTTTAATCAGGAAAGGATGCTATATTTTGTCAAATGCTCTTTCTCCAACATTTGAGAGGATCATATGGTTCTTGTCCTTTCTTTTACTAATGTGCTTTATTATGTTGATAGATTTGTGAATGCTGAGCTACACCTGCATCCCGAATAAATCCTACCCAGCTATGATGGATAATCCTTTTAATGTACTGTTGGATCCTGTTGGCTAGGATCTTGTCAAGTATTTTGTCGTACTTATTCAATAGGTATATTGGTTTGTAATTTTTGATGGGGTATTTATCTGGTTTTTGGATCAAGGTAATGCTGGTTTCATAGAATGAGTTTCAAAGTTTTCCTCCTGTTTCTATTTTTTGAAACAGCTTCATAGGTATGATTTCTTCTTTAAATATTTGGTAGAATTCCCCTGAGAAGACTTCTGGCCCTGGACCTTCTGGCCCTGGACTCTTGCCTTTTTGGGGGGGGGGGTGTTTTTTTTCTTTTCTTTTTTTTTTTTTTTTTTGGTATGTGTGTGTGTGAGAGAGGTTTATGATTACTGTTTCAATTTCCTTGCTGTTTATTTATCTGTTCAAAATGTCTATTTTTCCCGTTTCAGTCTTGGTAGTATAAGTTTCCAAGAATGCATCCATTTCTTCCAGATTGCTTAATTTGTTGACATATAACTGCTGGTAATAAATTCTAATAATTGTCTCTATGTCTCTGGTATTGGTTATGATCTCTCTCATTTCATTCATGATTTTATTAACTTAGGTCCTTTTTCTTTTGGGTAAGTCTGACCACAGGTTTACTGATTTTATTAATTCAAAGAATCGTCTTTTAGTTTTGTTGATATGTTCCACTGTTTTCCTAGTTTTTATTTCATTTATTTCTGCTTTAATCCTTATTATTTATCTTCTCCTGCTTGACTTGGGCTTTATTTCCTATTCTTTCTCTTGGTCATCTAGGTGCAAGATTAGTTTCTGCATTTATATTTTTCTAATGTTTGAGACAGTCTTGAATGGCTATGTACCCTCTTAGGAAGGCCTTTACTGTATCCCATAGGTTTTTAACCCATGTGTTTTTATTTTCATTGGTTTGCCTAAATTGTTTAACTTTCTTAGTTTCTTGGTTGACCTATTTGTTCTTTAGCAGGTTGCTCCTTAACCTCCAAGTGTTTGAGTTCCTTCCAAATTTTTTTCTTGAGTTTGAACTCCAGTTTCAAAACACTGTGATCTGAAAATATGCAGGGGATAATATAAATCTTTTGGTATGGGTTGAGACATGATTGATGACCCAGTATGTGGTCTATTTTGGAGATAGTTCCATGCACATTTGAGAAGAATGAGTATTTTGTTCTTTTAGGGTGGAATATTTTGTATATATCTATAAAGTCCCTCTGGTCCGATATATCATTCAAAGCTCATGTTTTTTTCTTGATCTTCTGCTTAGAAGATCTCTCAACTTGTTGCTGTGAGTGAAGTGTTGGAGTCTCCTATTATTAATGTATTATTATCAATGTGTTTCTTTATTTTGGTTATTAATTGGTTTATATAATTGGCTGCTCCTATGTTGGGGGCATAAATATTTACAATTATTAGATCCTCTTGTTGGACAGGCACTTTTAGTATGATATACTGTCCCTCTACAACTCTTACTATAGTCTTTGGTTTAAAATGTAATTTGTGTAATGTGAGGTTTGCTACCCCAGCTTTCTTTTGAAGTCCATTGGTATGGTAAATTGTTCTCCATCCCCTCACTTTCAATCTGGAGGTGTATTTAGATTCAAAATGTGTCTCTTGTAGACAGTATATGGATTAATCCTGCTTTTTTCAGTGTTCCAATCTGAACCTGTGTCATTTGATGGGAACATTCAGCCCATTTACATTCAGAGTAGTATCGAAATATATGAAGTTAGTGCCAGTCTATTGCCTGTAAAGTTCCTGTTTCTGTATATTGTCTTTCTCTCTCTCTCTCTTTCTTTCTTTCCTTTCTTTTCTTTTCTTTCTTCCTTCTCTTTCTCGTCTTTTTGTCTTTCTTTCTGGTTTATGTTGCTCTCATTTGCTTATAGTATCTCTTTGCTTATAGTATCTCTCTTTGCTTATAGCATCACCTCAGGACTGACTTGGTGGTTCCATATTTTTCAGTTTCTGCCCATCCTGGAAGCTCTTTATCTCTCTGTTCTTAATGAGAGCTTTGCTGGATAAAGTATTTGTGGCTGCATGTTCTTCTCATTTAGTACCCTGAATATATCTTGCCAGCCCTTTCTGACTTACCAGCTTTATGTGGATAGGTCTGATGTTATTGTGATATTTCTCCCTCCATACATAAGGAAACTTCTTTCCCTATCTACTCTCAGGATAGTTTCTTTGGTGATAAGATTTGAAAGCTTACTATTATATATTTGGGTATTGATATTTTTATTGATTTGGATAGGGGTCCTATCTGTCTCGGAAACAAATGCTTGTTTTCCTCCCCAGGTTAGGGAAATTCTCAGCTATGATTTGTTCAGATACACCTTCTGGCATCCTCTCTCTACCCCCTTCAGGATCCCAATAATTCTGACATTGGAACATTTCATGGCATCTTTAATCTCTCCAAGCCTTGTTTTATGGGTTACTAGCTGCCTATCTCTGTTTTCCTCCACTTACTTCCTTTGCATCATCTTATCTTCTAGCTCACTTATTCTCTCTTCTGCCTCATTTACCCTGTCTGTTAGAGTATCCAGTTTAGACTACATCTCATTCATAGCACTTTCCCCCCAAAGAAGCAATATTTATTTAGATTCAAGAGAAGATACAGAGTCCGAGGGCCATGTGCCACCTGGTAAGATATCATTTCTGCCCTTAGAGAGTCTATATTGTCACTATTTTTTTTTTCAAGCTTAGCTATTGACTTTATGACTGCTATCTTTAATTATATCTCTGACATCTAGCTTATATCCATATCCATTAGTTCTGTGGCAGAGTACATTGTGTCTGGTTCTTGTCTTTGTTAAGAGCTTTTCTTCCTAATCATTCTGTAAGGGAAGGTTGAGCAAATTAACAATGTTCAAAATATCAACTATGACCCAAGCAAGATGCACCCCAGCAAAATCAGGGGTGGTCAGAAGCCACCGCCAATTAATAAAGCAAACTGAAACAAGAGAATAAATTAAAAAAAATAAAAACTAATAAAGAAAAGGAGAAAAAGAGGGGGGAAGAGAAGAGGGAGTATAATCTTGTAGTTTGAACAAAGCAGGGTGTTCCGCTTGTAGCTGGGTGAATTTGGGTCTGTATGTTAGAAGGCACTACATCCCAAAATTTCAAGAAAATAAAATTTATATATATGTATATATATATATATATATATATATATATATATAATTTATATATATGTGTATACACACACATATATATATATACATACATATACACATATACATATATACATATACACACATATATATAAACTTTAGTTTACTATACTGATATATATATATCAGTATGGTATATATCATACTGATATAGTATATATCAGTATGGCCTCTAAACTATAACTTGGTGAATTTTATTTTGTATGAACTTATCTCAATACAGCTTTTACTCAAAAGAATGAATCTAAAACATAAGGAAGAGATCTCATTCTATCTGAAATTCTGTATTACATATTTATTCAATGGTCTAATTTCCTGTGCTCTGGTAAGAAAACAAGAGGCTAAGGATAGTTATCCTTTATCATTTATGCTCTCATCTACAGTTGCGAGTGTCTCATGTGATATATTTCTGTGAAAATACCTTTGTTCACCTAATAACTTCTTATGGTCACTGTTTTTTTTTAATGCCCTCTAAACCCATATATTCATCATTTCTATGTTCTTAAAAATAGGCAGTATGTAATTTCTTACTTATAGTATTCTAAAGTTTTACTTATCCATATTTTCTTATTGTATATTTTTTAGTATTAAGTCCCAGCATATACATTGCCTCTTAATATTTTAAAGACTGTATTTATTCTCTTTTAAATCTTATATTTTAATCTTAAAGACATTTATATCTAGTTTATTAGTGTATTTTAAGTCAATCATTAGGAATTTAATTTTATCTTCCTAAATTTCTACATTATTTCAATACAATCCTTATACCACTTATAATTTCTAACTTATGATGAGTACATGTCACAGTTCCTTTTATTTTTTAATATTTTAAATATTTTATTTTTTTAAGGAGCTCTGCACTTAATGTGGGATTTGAACCCATGACCCCATGATTAAGGGCTGCAAATTCCACTACACCCCCTCAAAATATCATTTTTCATTGTTCCTTTCCTTAGACAATGAATATACAATATATAAAAATTAATATATTATAACTGACAAAAGGGAAAAAATCTATTAAACTTAGGAACTTTTGCTTAAATAGTGCCTACAGGACTATCTCACCTTAAAATATACTTGAGAGAGTGAGCAGAACTCTGTACTACATCATTTTAAAAATAAGTCACCTATGAAGACAATATATGTGTAATGTTCATAACATTGCTTTCATGTTACACAATTTGTCATTGCATGATGTGTGATGTGCTGTGGAATTCAGCTTGCTAATAATTTTAGAGGAAATTTACATTTGTGGTCCTCAGGAATGTAGATCTGCAATTTTAATTTTCTTTTAGAGTCCTCTGGCTTTGATATCCCACCAACATTTTTCTCATAAAATAATTCCCTGTTCTCCATTTTTTTAGAGGAGTTGAGAGGATACTAATTATTCTTCATTAAATGTTTGGTAGATTTCACCAGTGATATTATTTGCTCCTGGAACTCCATTGTTGTGAGGTTTTGGTTAATGATATAATCCCTTACTTGTTAATGGTTTGCTTAGATTTTCCATTTCCTCATAATTCAATCTTGGTAGAGTATATATTTACAGAAATATATCTTTTTCTTCTAGGTTAGCCAATTTCTTGGAATGTAATTGTTCATAGATGCTTCTCATGACTATTTGTCATTCTGCTGTATCAATTGCAATATCTCTTTCATTAATAATTTTATTAATTTTTGTCCTTTCTCTTTTTCTCAGTGTAGCTAAAGATTTTCCAATTCTGTTTATTTTTTCAAAAAATAATTCTTTTTAAAATTTTATTTATTTATTTGACAGAGATCACAAGTATGCAGAGCAGCAGGTAGAGAGAGAAAGAGGAAAGCAGGTTTCTTGCTGTGCAGAGAGCCCTATGCAGGATATGATCCCAGGAACTTGAGATCATGACCTGAGCCAAAGGCAGAGACTTAATCCACTGAGCCACCAAGGTGCCCCAAAAAACAATTATTTATTATGTTGGTTATCTATTTTGGTTTTGTAGTCCCTTCCATTTCTATCTACTATAATATTTATTTCTGTTAACTTTCAGCTTTATTAATTCTTGTTTCTCAAGTTCTTGAATTATTTAGTTTACTTAAAATCTTTTTTTTTTAAATCAGGTATGCATCACTATAAACTTTTTTAGAATTGTTTTTTGTTACTTGTCACAAATTTTTGTATGTTTTATTTTCATTTTTATTCTCTCTCTCAATTCCATATATAACAGATAATTTCTCTGTCTTATTTCACTTAGCATGGTGCTTTCTAGGTTCACTCATGTTGTCATGAGTGATAAGATTTTATATCAAATGTATCTCTGCATCTACCATTGAATACTTACGTTGCTTCTATCTTGGTTATTGTTAATAATGTTGTCACACATCTGAAGTTCAGATACAATATTTTGATATAATATCTGTATTGAATTCAATAGAGATATTATATCAAAAATTCAGAATAACTAATATTGAAAACACAAGAAATAACAAGTGTGGATCAGGATGAGTAGAAAAGGGAACACTCAAACCCTTTTGGATGGAATATAAATTGGTGCAGTCACTTTGGAAAGCCGTGTGGAGGTTCCTCATAAAATTAAAAATAGAAATACTACTAATCCAGTATTTCCAGTCTAAATCGCTTACCTGGATAAAATGTTAGCTGTTTCTTTCTATTTCTTCTTTATTTTTTGTCTTGATGACCTATTATATATCCAAAGTGGGGTGTTGCCTCCTATTATTGAATTGCTTTTTTTTTCCTTCAGTAATGTTTATATTTTCTTTATATATTTTAGTATTCTAATGTGTGGTGTATATATATTTACAATTCTTCTGTCAATTTGATAAACTGATCCCTTGACCATTCTCTAATGACTTTCTTTGTCTCTTTTAGAGTTCTTGATTTAAAGTCAATTTTGTGTGGTATAAGTATTGCTTTTTTTTTTTTTTCCTGGTTACCATTTGCGTGACATTTCTTTTTTTCATATTTTCCCTTTAACCTATATATACTCTTAAGGCAAAAATAATCCCCTTATAGCTAAAATATGGTTGAGTATTTTTAATTTTTAGCCAGTTCATGTCTATTTTTTAAATAATTTAATCAATTTATATATAAAGTAATTAATGAAAAGTTAATGTCATTTTTTTTTCCTTCCCCTGTGCTTTGGAGTTTCTTTGCCTCTCTTTTCCTCTTGCTGTCTTTCTTTTTGAGTGTGTGTGTATGTGTGTGTGTGAGAGAAAACTTTGATTACTTTATGTTAATCTTTTGTGACCTAAATAGGCATTTTCTTATTAATCACTATCATATTATGATATAATATTATATTATGTTGTCATAAAACCTGATAATAACTTAATTGAATGCAACAATATATTCTACATTTTATTTATGTACATTTTGTGTTATTAATGTGACTATGATTTTTATAGGTTTATACATCAATGAGTATTGTAGCTATAGTTCACAACACTTTTGTGTTTTACTTTCGCACTCATGTTAAAAGTGATTGTGCCTCAATATAATAGCTCCAGAGTATTCTGAATTTTAATATACACAGGTTTTACAGCTATACTGAATACGTTGGTATGTGCCCTTTCTTTCTTTCTTTTTTTTTTTTTTAGAAAAAAATTTTTATGCAGACAAGATGGCAGGGAAGTAGGAGGAGGTACTGTTTCAACCTGTACCCTAAAGTGAGCTGATTACTTACTAAAGAACTACGATCACCCATGAAATCAACCTGAGATCAGAATTATACACGTCTGGATCTCTACAGAGGCAGAAGACACCAGTGGGCAGGTAAAGTGGAGTGGAAAAGTCAGACTGATATTGGCTTAGTGTGGCCTATGATTTATCCATCTTATTGATTCTTTCAAAAAACCAACTTCTAGTTTCATTGATACGTTCTACTGTATCTCTGGTTTCTACCTCATTGATCTCAGCTCTAATCTTGATGATTTCCATTCTTATGTATGGAGTTGGTTTGATTTGTTCTTGGTTCTTCAGTCTTTAAGGTGTAGAGAGAGCGGGTGTGTTCTGGATTTTTCAATTTTTTTGAGGGATGTTTGGATGGCAATGTATTTCCCCCATAGGACCGCCTTTGCTGTATCCCATAGGTTTTGGACTGAAGTGTCTTAATTCTCATGGGTTTCCATGAATTGTTAAAATTCTTCTTTGATCTCCTGGTTGATCCAAGCATTCTTAAGCAAGATGGTCTTTAGCTTCCAGGCGTTTGAGTTCCTTCCGAGTTTTTCATTGTGTTTGAGCTCCAGCTTCAAAACATTGTGATCTGAGAATACGCAGGGAATAGTCTCATTCTTTTGGTATTGGTTGAGTCCTGATTTGTCACCCATATATGGCCTATTCTTGAAAAGATTCCATGTGCACTTGAGAAGAATAAATATTCTGTTGTTTTAGGGTGGAATATTCTGTATATATTTATAAGGTCCATCTGGTCCAATGTGTCATTCAATGCTCTTGTTTCTCTATTGATTTTCTGCTTCAATGACCTGTCTATTACCGAGAGAAGTGTGTTAAGACCTTCTACTATTAACATATTCATAGCAATATGACTCTTTATCTTGATTAATAGTTTTCTTATGTAATTGGCTGCTCTCATATTGGGGGTGCAAATATTTTCAATTGTTAGATCATCTTAGTGGATAGTCCCTTTAAGAATGATGTAGTGTCCTTCTGTATCTCTGACTACAGTCTTTAGTTTAAAATCTAATTTATCTGATATGAGAATCACTACCCCAGCCTTCTTTTGAGGCCCATTGTCATGAAGCATGATTCTCTAACCCTTTGCTTTCAGTCTGGGTGTATCCTTAGGTTCAAAATGGGTCTCTTGTAGACAACAGATGGATGGGTCCTGTTGTTTTATCCAATCTGACACCCTGTGTCATTTTATGGGTGCATTTAGGCTAGTCACATTGAGAGTGATTATTGATAGATATGTTTTTATTGACATCATGTTAACTTTGAAGTCTTTCCTTCTGTAGATTGTCTCTATATATCTGTTCAATAATATTTTTAGGATTTTTCCTCATTTATAGAACCTCCCTTAATATTTAATGCAGTGTAGGCTGGTGGTTGCATAGTCTTTTAAGCCTTGCCAGTTTTAGAATCTTTTTATCTCTCCATTCATTTTGAATGTCAGTCTTGCTGGAAAAGGTAATCCTGGCTGCATGTTCTTCTCATTTAGTGCCCTGAATATATCTTGCCAGCCCTTTCTGGCTTGCCAGGTCTCTGTGGACAGGTTTGATGTTATTCTGATGGGTTGTCCTCTGTACATAAGGAGCTTCATTGTCCTAGCTGCCTTAAAGAGAGTTTCTCTACAATTATAATTTCTCATTCTTACTCTTAGGTGTCTCAAGGACTTTTGAGAATCTATAATCTTGGGGGGAGGCTGTTCTTACTCTAGTACATGAACACTGGTTCCTTTCATGAGATTAGGAAAATTTTCATGGACAACTTGTTCCACTATATCCTGTAGACTTCTTTCTTTCTCCTCCCCAGGAGAATTATTGGATTCCCCAGGATTCCAATTATTCTGATGTTGGAACGTTTCATGGCATCATTTATTTTCCTGATTCTATTTTAGTGACTTCTAAGCTGTTTGTTCTGGGCTTCCTCCTGGTCATTTCTCTCTATCTGTTTGTTGTCCAGATAACTAATTCTATCTTCTGTCTCAGTTACCCTAGCTTTGAGAGAATTTAGATTAGATTGGAACTCATTGAGAGCATTTTGAACATCATTCCTGGTGGCTTTCAGTTCTGCCATAATCAATTCTGCTTGGTCATCCATGGCTTTCTCCAACCTAGCTATTGCCTGGATAATTGTTAGCCTGAATTCTCTTTCTGACATATTGTCTATGTTAATAGCCATTAGCTATGTTGCAGAAGGCCCATCCTCTGTATTTTTCTTCTGCTGGGCATTCCTCCTCATATTCATTTTGGTGACAGATGACTGAACAGATGTAGCTGGATGTATCAACGATGGTGCAGTCAATGTGCACCCTGGAATGCTTCTGAGCAATCAGGATTCCCCACCCAAATGATAGAAAAAAGATAATAAAAAGAAATGAGAGAGAGAGAGAGAGAGAGAGAGAGAGGAAAAAAAAAAAGGGAATATAAAAGAGAAGGCTCAGCTCAAATGGGCCCCAAGGTAAGATTTATGAAGAATACAAACAAAAACAGACAAACAAAAAGACTGATAAAAGTATATGACAAGAGAAAAAAATAATATATATATTATATTAAATATAAAATTATATATATATACATATATATATATATACATAAAAAAGAAAAAAAAAGAAGAACCTCATCAAAAAGAACCCCAAGTATAAGATTTATATACTATCAGGACAAACACAAATACACAAAAACACTGGTGGAAGAATAAGTTGGGAAAGTGGTTATAAATTCTCAGTGTGGGTGAGGAAGTTCATTTTGATTCTTCCTGGATGTATCTTGATATCTTTGTTAAAGGACTAAACTTTCCTAAGATAAAGGGGGATTAAAAATTGATTTACCTATAGGGGTAGCATTGATTGGGGACATGGGGTTACATTGAATTATAACTCTATATGAATATTAGAAAATAAAAATTATAAAAGAATAAGCTAGACTATACTAAATTAAATTTTTAAAAAAATTTAAAAAATAGGAATGCAAAAGAAAAACACCAGTGTATATATCAAAAAGTTCAGATTAGGATATTATTATGGAATTTGATGTACTGGACATCTCACTGTGATGGTAAGTAGGTTAAAAATTATCTATATAAAATAAAAATGAGACAGAATAGTGGGAAAGAGTTAAAAATAAAAGTTGTATCTATGAAGTAGTGGTGGTTGTTTTCTTGTTTTTTTTTTTTTTTCTTTCCTGGTTGGTTTTCTGGGGGAGGGGCCTGCCACATGGGTTTTGAATCAATGATGTTCCCTGAGTTAAGTCCTCCTGCACCCCTCAAGGGGGTGTGCTCTGAGGAAACTGGTTCTTCAGGCTATTGTTCTCTGGAGGTTTTTATGTTTTTTTGTTCATTTTTCCCTCTTCTCGCCTTGACAGCTTTTGATGGTTTTTGTAGACTTAGAGGAAAGCAAACTGCACCCCAACCTCCCTCTCAGAGAGAAGCCTCAGTCTGCTCCCCTGTGGGTGCCACAGAGCTGCTGGCAGAGCAGATTCCGAGTCACGGTCCCTGGGCACACAGGATCTCCTGCTTGTACCCAAAACCACGACAGCGGCAGCTATCTGGGCAGCTTCAGACCGCCAGAGAGGTTCCAAGCAGCGATCACACACGGAGATTTTTCTGCTGGCCCTGGCTGAGAGTGCCAGGGTCAGAGAGCACCTTGCTGGCTCCTGGGCGCACCTCTCCCAGGGGAGGGTGTGGGGCGTTTGTGTCTTAGGCTCTGATAGCATGGGGTGTGTCTAAGAGCAGTGGGCTTGGCCTTTGCTCACCTCTCTCAGGGGAGGGTGTGGGGCATGCATATCTCATGCTCCGATGGCACAGTGTGGCATTCTGCCATCTGGAGAGGCTTTCAGCCCCTCATAGGAACCAGACCCTACGTGTTCTCGGGCATACTGGTGGCTCAGGGACTAAGACCTGGTTCCTCCGCTGCACTCTCTCTGGCTCACTGCCAGGGGAGGCTGCCCTGGGCCAGGGGACTTAAGCCCCTGTCCCTAACCACCCCAATTCCCACAATTTACCCCCGTGATCCTTTGCTCTTTTTGAGTGCTTTCAACCAGACTCCAAGTTAATGCTGGTCCCCAGATGCAAGGCATTGGGGTATTACTTTCCAATCAGTTTTCTCTGGTGGCTCCCTCCACCTTTTGTTTGTCTTTCGATATCAGTCTGACATTCCCACTCCACTTTACCTGCCCACTGGGTCCAGATAACTAATTCAGACGTGTATAATTCTGATCTCAGGCTGATTTCATGGGTTATCGGAGTTCTTTGGTAGGTAATCAGCTCATGTTAGGGTACAAGTTGAAACGGTGCCTCCTCTTACTTCCCTGCCATCTTGTCTACCCCTTTTGTCTGTACTGTCATTTGCGAATATCTTCCTTCATTCTGTGGGTTGCCTCTTTTTTTTTTTTTTTGACTGTTTCCTTTGTTGTGCAGAAACTTTTGATCTTGATGAAGTCCCAAAAGTTCATTTTTGCTTTTGTTTTGTTTGCCTTTGGAAACATGTCCTGAAAGAAATTTCTGTGGCTGATATGAAGAGGTTACAACCTGTGTTCTCCTCTAGGATTCTGATGGATTCTTGTCTCACCTTAAAGTCTTTTATCCATTTCATATTTATCTCTGTTCATGGTGTAAGAAAATGGTCAAGTTTCATTCTTCTATATATGGCTGTCCATTTTCCCCAGCACCATTTGTTGAAGAGACTGCCTTTTTTTCCACTGTATATTTTTTCCTGCTTTGACCATAGAGTTGTGGGTCCATATTTGGGCTCTCTACTCTGTTCCACTGGTCTATGAGTCTTTTTGTGCCAATACCATGGTATCTTGGGGATCACAGCTTTGTAGTAAAGCTTGAAATCAGGCAATGAGATGCCCCCAGCTTTTTCTTTTTCTTTTTCAAAAATTTCTTAACAATTTGGGGTGTCTTCAGGCTAACAGACACATGAAAAGATATTCATTATCATTAGCCATCATGGAGATTTAAATAAAAACCCCATTGAAATACCACCTTGTACAGTTAGAATAGCCAAAATTAACAAGACAATAAACATCAAGTGTTGGAGGGGATGTGGAGAAAGTGCAACCCTCTTACCTCATGCTGGGAATGCAAGTTGGTGCAGCCATTTTGGAAAACAGTGTGGAGATGTCTCAAAAAATTAAAAATATTGTTATCTATGAACCTGCAACTGCAGTACTGGGTATTTACCCAAAAGATTCAGATGCAGTGAAAAGAAGGGCCATCTGCACCCCAGTGTTCATAGCAGCAATAGCTACAGTCACCAAACTGTGGAAAGAGTCAAGATGTCCTTCAACAGAAGAATGGATAAAGAAGATATGGTCCATATATACAATGGACAATCATGCAATCATCAGAAAGGGTGAATACTCAACTTTTGTATCAACGTGGATGGGACTGGAGGAGATAATGCTGAGTGAAATAAGTCAAGCAGAGAGAATCAATTATCATATGGTTTCACTTACTTGTGGAGCACAAGGAATAACATGAGAGACATTGGGAGAAGGAGAGGAAAAGTGGGTTGTGGGTAATCAGAGGGGGAGACAAACCATGAGAGACCATGTACTCTGAGAAACAAACTGAGGGTTTTGGAGGGGGTGGGTGGACATTGGGTGAGCCCGGTGGTGGGTATTAAGGAGAGCACATATTGCATGGAGCACTAGGTGTGGTGCACAATGAATCTTGTAACATGAAAAAAATAAAATAAAATTTTAAAAGAATGATCACTCAAAATTAAGATAATGGGTTTTCCAGAATTTTTTCTAAGATTAAGTTTATGACATGTGAAAAAACACAAGAAGTTTAATTAATACATTCAGACAATTGGATGTTATCACAGGCAATAACCTCTATTTGTTAACTGATAATAAAAAATAAATAAAATTTAGGTCTTGTCTTGCAATAAATATTTCCTTATAGTCATTTTTTCAACCTACCATAAAAATGTAAAATATTTGAAGGAAAAAATGTGAAGTTTTCCCATTTCTAAATCTTAGGTTGTGGCTTACAGATCCACAAAGGTCAGTAAATATTAGTTAACTTTACTGATTGAATACATAAATTTGAGCATAAATCAAATCAAATATTATCGGGTAATTTGCTTTCCAGACTTACCCTTCCTCGACAGCTTCATGAATGCTCTGGCTACTTCTTTGTTGCGAAGGCTGTAGATGAGGGGATTCAGCATGGGAGTAAGGATGGTATAGAAGACAGACACCATCTTGTCCTGGGTGTGGGAACGATCTGAAGTGGGCCGCATGTATATGAACATGGCTGCTCCATAGTACATTCCCACCACAATGAGGTGAGAGGAGCAGGTGGCAAAAGCTTTTCGGCGACCCTCCTCAGAGGCCATGTGAATGACAGCCACAATAACACGAACATAGGAAGCAATAATTACTGCTACAGGGAAAAGAAGCATAATAACACAACAGATAAATATCATCTTTTCAAATAACAATGTGTTGGTGCATGAGAGAGTGAGAAGGGCAGGGACATCACAGAAAAAGTGGGGTATATCCCAGGCTCTACAATATGAGAATGATAATGCAACTGCAACTTCAACTGTACCATCAAGGGAGCCAAGAATCCATGAAGAACCTGCCATGAGACCACAGATTTTCTGGCTCATGAGAACTGAATATCGTAATGGGTGACAAATGGCAACATAACGGTCATAGGCCATGGCAGCTAACAGGAAACATTCTGCTCCAAGCAGAGACACATATAAGAATATCTGAACTCCACAACCAGCCAAAGAAATGGACTTCTTGCCTGACAAGTAGTTGAAGGCCATCTTGGGTACAGTGGTGCAAATGAGCATGAGGTCCATGAGGGATAGTTGGCTGAGGAGGAAATACATGGATGTGTGAAGCTGGTTGTCTAGGTAGATGAGAAGAACCATAACAACGTTCCCAGTGAAGGCCACTGTGAAGATGCCCAAGACCAGAGAGAAGAGGAAGATGTGAGTGGGGCTGTTACTGAAGATTCCCAGCAGGATGAAGCCTGAATTGAAGGTCTGATTCTCACATGCCATGATAAATATGCTGACTGCATGGAACACAAGAAATGACATATGGCTGGTATTGTGCTATTGAAATATTAAGCTCTTCCCTTCTAAGTCATTCCTTCTACCAAATTGCCTAAGCAAGAGAAAGTTCTTTCTTTGGCCTTTTTTCTTTTTTTTTTTTTTTTCACTTTTAGACTATGTATATTAAAGCATAGTTTTAGCTTTTTTTTTTTTTTAAGATTTTATTTATTTATTTGATAGAAATAGACACAGCGAGAGAGGAAACACAAGCAGAGGGATTGGGAAAGGGAGAAGCAAGCATCCTGCTGAGCAGGGAGCCCAATGCGGGGCTCGATCCCAGAACCCTGGGATCATGACCTGAGCCGAAGGCAGACGCTTAATGACTGAGCCACCCAGGCGCCCCAAGCATAGTTTTAGCTTTATACGATTTTTAATACAGCATACATTGTTCAGAGACATAGTAAGTTACATGGCAAAAATATGAGTTTTCTCAAGTCATATGATCAGAATAACTAGTCAACTCCTGTATGTAGTGTAGATTACCCATTCATAAAAAAAAAAAATTATGTTCATGAAAGACATACATTTTCAAGAAGTTGATGAGATTTTCTTTATATCTCTTTATGTTTCTCTTGAGACTTAGCATAACGATTCTACTCAAGAGCAGAGAGAATCATGAATTGATGGAAATGAGACAAGCTTAATCAAATGTCAAATAAGCAGAACACATTGAGAAATCAGCAATCAGATGTCCCTTAACTAATATTTATTCTAATTAAAGTGAATTGTAGTGGAAATAGCTCCACATAAATATACACTTTCCTCATTCATCTCAAAATGGTGTGTGCCCAGAATGTCTGGGTGGCTCAGTTTGATAAAGTACCTGCCTTTGGGTCACATCATGATCTCAGGGTTCTGGGATCAAGCTGCATGATGGGCTCCCTGCTCAGTGGGGAGTTTTCTTCTTCCTCTCCCTCTGCCCCCTCCTCTGCTTATGCTGTCTCCCATTTGCAAGTAAATACAGATATATCTATCTATCTATCTATCTATCATCTATCTATCTCTATAGATCTATATAGATAGATAGATCTACAGAGATAGATAGATCTATAGAGATAGTTAGATAGATCTATCTCTCTGTAGAGAGATAGAGAGATAGATATAGATATAGATAGACATAAAATAATTATTTATTTGAGAGGAAGAGAAGATATCTATATCCATATCTTTTTAAACTTATATATATAGTCCTCTATTTTCACATTCATTTCTTTTCTTTTCTTTTTTACTTTCCTTTTCAAAATACAGAACATTCTTTTACTTTCTTGTCCTACAGTCCCTGAACAAACTGAAAATACATGCTGTTTCTACCACCTCTGTGTCCTTCTAAGCTCTTTATCTCAGTAGTATTCCCCAATTATGTGTATGTAATATTTCAATTATAATTCAGGTGTTCAATACATCCTAAATTCCTAATCAGTTATAAATTCTCTTAGATATATTTGTTACATTTATGCCTATCAATAAAGTCAACTTACACTGTGTAAATAATTATAGTTCATGCTGCTTAATTTTTGGGGTATTTTTTTTCATACACTCAGTTGCTAATTAAATGTTCCTAACACAATCTTTTTACCTTATTCAAACCTGTCATTATGCATATTATATAAAAACCTTCAAATATTTCTATTGAAAAATGCACGAGTTTTCAACAGAAATTTACAACAGAAATTTCAACAGAAAATTACCACATCACTTGACTCCGTAGAATTTCAGTTCTTCCAAAAAACGGTATGTCCTTTCTATATCACTGTTTAGCTTTTGTGTCTTTATTAAGAAGGGAGAGTGACTTCCTCATTGACATTATGCAGTATATCTAGAGCAGCCATGTAGGTTCAGTTATCCTTATATTCATCTAACTAAACTCTCCTCTCCCACTTTTCTCTCCATTACTCAATACCCCTCTAAAGTTTCTAACTCACTTTTTTTCTTTACTATATATACTGTCTTTCCATGTTCAGCTGATATTAACTGTCTTTATTTAGTTAGTATTATTCCTTTGCTCTGCTCTTCCTACCCCAGTCTTTTAAACTCCCTTTCCTCAAAATACAATCCTTGAAGCTGATGAGTATAACAAAAATAATTGGTGATTTCTTTAAAAAAAAAACTCATCAATATCTCTAAAAAGCCTATCTTACATTAAAGAGGGCATGTGGTATGATACGCACTGGGTGATATATGAACTCATGAAGAATTGAACATTTACAATATCTTGGTTAATTTAATTGAAATATAGAAAGCCCATCTTATTTGTGCCATACCTCAATATTACAAATAATACTGAACTTCTTAATTTTCCCAAAGAATAACTGTACTGTGTCACTCCTCTTAAAACTTCAAATTTCAAGTGGTTCAGATTGTCTGCAGAATGGGTTCTCATCTCCTTGCTGATCTTTTCCTGAGATATTTTAGAAAGTCATTCAAGACTAATATCCAAACAGATATTTCCAGGATATCTGTTCTCCACTTCCCTATACAAACCTTATGCATTACCACCTGCAGATCTCAAATTTAAAATAAATAAATCTGAGCTTAAGTGTCTTTTTAGGAGTCTCTGCTCTTCTACAATCATTATCTTTATAAATAACATCTCCCTTCAAATCCAACACAGGGATATATTTCTCCATAACTCTTTCTTTATTCTATAGTTAGAAAGCTCTATATATAGTAAGCTTACAGGAGATGCATGACCTCTACCGCTGTTCTGCACAAGAGGAAAATCTTATGGACCTTCAAATCAGGGGAGCCTGAGCTTACAATCTTGCTCTACTATCAACTTGTATGTCAACAAGTAGGTTAATAGATGTCTCTGAGTTTATGTTTTAATCCCCTCTATCTCTCACAGCATTGTTATAAAGTACAATGAGTTAATTCTTTAAAGCTCCTCATCAAAATATGTGTATCATACCCCAAATTCGATCATCATATGAACATTTCCATCATTACATCCTTTCCACAGCCTCCCAACATTGCAATAATCTTCACCGTTATTCCCCCCCTTTTTAATATTCTATTTTTCTTCCTAGATTTCTAACTGGTAAGCTATATACTTATTTTATATGTGTTTAATCCATATAAAATCATTTGCAGAAGGATGAAGACCATAAGATCCTCACAGGTGATTGGAAGCATGGACAGATAGACTACATGCACTGGGGAGTTTTGCAATGATTTTCATCTTAGCATTTATGACACTGTTCTAAATAATGACTTACATTATTTAACATCTTCATGGGTATTATATAATTTAATCTTCAAAAGTACCCATGATAAATATAAGAAACATTAATTTTACAGAGAATATAAAGGGAAACGTTGCAAATGGACATGGAATAGTACCTTCCTATTTAAATTATTTTAATATATAAAAAATTTAATATATAGTTTTTGAATAAAATCTGATTACATTTGGTTGAACTCCAGAATGCCATAGATATTTATCAAAATACAAGTCTCCCTCAGTCTTACCTTCTAAGTGTTTTCAAGGAGATGCTACTTGCAGAGTAACTGAAAACCTTTAAATTGCCAGAGGAAACCTATGCAAAACAATTTTACTAAGTCATCTGTGATTTAATTTTACAATGCCTCCAAGGAATTTAGTCCCTGATCTTCAATTAAAATATTTTATGTTAGCATCCACTTTTTCTCTTAGGCCTCAAGCATAATTGTTTTCCAAATTACAAGTTTTATTGATATTTAAGATCAAATAAAAAATTCTGTCATATTGATTGATAATTTTGTTCTCCTGTTTCCTGGCTCCTTCATGTATTATTTATGACACTTTCTATCTTTTTAAAATATCTCACATTTTCTTCTTCCTGCCTTCCTTCCTTCCTTATTTCCTTCCCTCATTCCTTCCTTTTTTCTTTTTTTAAATTTCTACATGAGCATGGGGTTTGAATGCACAACCCCAAGTTCAAGAGTCACATGCTATATTGACTGAACAAGCCAGGCACCCCAATCTCTCATATATTTAAAGTCTTAATCAACTCTGTAAAATGAAGGAAAAAACAGGCAGTTGAACATCAGGAGAAGGAAGGTAAAAAAAAAAAAGGCAGAGAAAGTAGAGTGAGAGATGAACTATGAGAGATATGGACTCTGTGAAGCAAACCGAGGGTTTTGGAAGAGAGGAATGTGGGAGGAGTCGGTTATTAAGGAGGGCATGGATTGTATGGAGCACTGGGTGTTGTATGCAAACAATGGATCATGAAACACTACATCAAAAACTAATAATGTACTTTATGGTGAATAACATAACATAATAAATAAATTCAAATAAATAAATTTCTCATTGTGGTTTGGCCTTAGTTACCGCTAAATAGAGATCTTTTAAAATTTACCAATATTTTCAAACTGATAAATCAAGTGATCTTATTCTCATCATTCAAGTTGAGATTCCTATACTTGAGATTTCAGCACTGTTTCAAATCATTCTTTTTTTTGAAATGTGCTACTGATGATTACTCTTTTATCTTTGTACTACTAGTTTTCTTATCATCATCCTCAAATACACAAATACACTTATTTAATTTTCTCTTCATAAAATATTTTAGTTCCCTAAGACTATTTGTTTGCTTGTTCCCAGTTTTTATTTAAATTCTAGTTAGTTAACATATAGCGTAGTATTAGTTTCAGTAGGATTTAGTGATTCATCACTTAGAGCCAACACTCTGTGCTCATCACAAGTGCACACTATAATACAAACATACACTTAATACATCCCCTTGCCCATCTCTCACCATCAACACTCAGTTTTTTGTCTATAGTTAAGAGTCTGTTTTATGGTTTCCCCTCCATGCCATATTCGTCTGTTTTATTTCTTAAATTCCACATATGAGTGAAATCATACGGTATTTGTCTTTCTCTAACTGACTTATTTCCATTAGCATAACATAAACATATGAAATCTTGCAATTTGCAACTATGTGGACAGACTAGATTTCCTAAGACTTTTGGACACGCCTTTCTCTTTCTCATGTGCTCACAACTATGAAGAATAACTGTATATTTTCAATCTAAATGTTTTTATTCTTCTACACATGGATGTCCAATTTTCCCAGCACCATTTATTGAAGAGACTTCCTTTTTTACACTGGATATTTTTTCCTGCTTTGTCAAAGATTATTTGACCATAAACTTGAGAGTCCATATCTGGGTTCTCTATTCTGTTCCTTTGATTTATGTGTCTGTTTCTGTGCCAATACCATGCTATCTTGGAGACCAAAGATTTGTAGTAAAGCTTGAAATCAGGCAATATGATGCCCTGGCTTTGTTTTTCTTTTTCAAAATTTCCTGGTGATTTGGGATCTTTTCTGATTCCATACAAATTATAGGTTTCTTTGTTTCAGCACTTTGAGAAATGCTGGTTTTTGATCAGGATGGCATTGAAAGTATAGATTACTCTGGGCAGCACAGATATTTTAATAATGTATGTTCTTCCAATCCATGAGCATGGAATGTTTTTCCACTTTTGTGTCTTCTTTAATTTCATTGATGAGTGTTTGTAGTTCCTAGAGTACAGATCTATTACCTCTTTGGCTGGGTTTGTGCCATGGTATCTTATGGTTTTGGGTGCTATTGAAAATGGAATTTATTCTCTTATTTCTCTTTCTATGGTTACATTGTTAATATATAAGAAGGACTGATGTTAATAAAACATTAAAAATATTTTTAAATTTTCCTTTATTTGATTAATTATTTATGCATTTGTTATTTATTTCTTTAAGACAGAGAGACAGAGATAGAGTGTATGTGAGAAAGAGAGAGAGGTAACAAGAAGAGAAGAAGGGTAGAGGGAGAAGCAGACTCATTGTTAGGCAGGAAATCTAATATGGAACTTGATCCCAGGACCCAGGGATCATTACCTGAGCCAAGAACAGACATGTAATTGAGACATCCAGGAGCCCTTTTTATATTTTTTAATTAAAGTGTTGATTTTTATTCCTATGGCTAAAGACTTTTAAGTCACTGATGATTTCTTCCTTTATCATTATTCTTTCTGAAGTTTTATTATAATTTTACTTTATTTTCCATATTAATCCTAGAATTAGTTAATTTTTTCCTCAAAATTGCTGTGGTTTATGTTGCAATTGCACTATATGTGGGTTTCGGAAGATTTTGAACAATCCCATGTTATCCTCAAACTGTTTATATCCAGGAGTGCCTGGGTGGCTCAATTGGCTAAGTGTCTGCCTTCAGATAAGGTCATGATACCAGGGACCTGGGATCAAAACTTATATCAGGCTCCCTATGCAACAATAACGTCTGCTTCTCCCTCTCTCTCTCTCCCTCCCCTTGCTTGTGTACTCTCTCTTAAATAAGTAAATAGAATCTTAAAAAAATTTCTTAAATCCAGATTTTTACAAAATAAAGTTAATAATTTTATATTTCAGTCATATATGATGTCACATGTTTGAAAAACTGTTATTCATTTTTGATGATTCTGATGCCATTTATTTCTTTCTGTTGTCCAATTGTGAGACTATGACTTTTAGTACTATGTTGAATAACTGTGGTGATAGCGAACAGCTCTGCCTAGTTCCTGATCTTAGTTCTCAGTTTTTTCCCATTGAGAATGATTTTTGATATGGGTTTTTCATAGATGGCTTTGATGATATTGAGGTACCCTCTATCCCTACACTGTGAAGAATTTCAAACAAGAGATGATGCTGTACTGTCTCAAATGCTTTTTCAGCATCTATTGAGAGTATTGTATGGTTCTTGTTCTTTCTTTTATTAATGTATTGTATCACATTGATTGATTTATGGATGTTGAACCAATCTTGCAGCCAGGGAATAAATCCTACTTGGTCGTGGTGAATAATCCCTTTAATCATCAATATAATATGGTACTGGCACAAAAGCAGACATATAGATCAAAGGAACAGAATGGAGAGCCCAGAAATGGACCCTCAACTCTATGGTCAACTAATCTTTGACAAAGCAGGAAAGAATTTCCAATAGAAAAATGACAGTCTCTTCAACAAATTGTGTTAGGAAAATTGGACAGCTACATGCAGAAGAATGAAGACCATTTCCTTACACCACACACAAAAATGGATGCAAAATGGGTAAAATACATCCATATGAGATAGGAATCCAATAAAACCCTTGAAGAGAACACAGACTGCAACCTCTTCAACCTCAGCTACAGAAACTTCTTCCTAGACACTTCACCAAAGGAAAGGGAAGCAAGGGCAAGAAAGAACTCCTGGTATTTCATCATGATAAAATCTTTTGCACAGCAAATAAAACACTCAACAGAACCAAAAGACAACCGACAGAATGGGAGAAGATATTTGCAAATAACATATCAGATAAAGGGCTACTATCCAAAATCTATAAAGAACTTATTGAACTCAACATACAAAGAACAAATAATCCAATCAAGAAATGGGCATAAGACATGAACAAACATTTTCTCAAAGAAGACATCCAAATGACCAACAGACACATGAAAGAGTGCTCAATATCACTTGGCATCAGGGATATACAAAACAAAAACAAAAACAAAACAAAACAGTGAGATACCACCTCACACCAGTCAGAATGGCTAAAATTAACAAGTCAGGAAATGACAGAAGTTGGTGAGGATGTGGAGAAATGGGAACCCTCCTGCACTGTTGGTGGGAATGCAAGCTGGTGCAGTCACTCTGGAAAACAGTATGGAGGTTCCTCAAAAAGTTGAAATCTGAGCTACCCTATCATCCAGCAATTACACTACTGGGTATTTACTCTAAAGATACAAATATTGTGAACTGAAGGGGCACTTGTACCCAAATGTTTAGAGCAGCAATATCCACAATAGCCAAACCATGGAAAGAATCCAGATGTCCGCCAACAGATGAATGGATAAAAAAGATGTCGTGCATATATATACATACATACATACATACATACATACAATGGAATGCTATGCAACCATCAAAAATTAAATCTTGCCATTTGCAACAATGTGAATGAAACTAGACGGTGTTATGCTAAATGAAATAACACAGTCAGAGAAAGACAATTATCATATGATTGCTTTTATATGAGGAATTTGAGAGACAGAGCAGGGGTCATAAGGGAAGGGAGGGAAAAATGAAACAATATGTGACTGAGGAGGGAGACAAAAATAAGAGACCTTTATTATTTTTTAAACTCTTTCAGAAAGTATCTTTATTACAAAATATCAACTATCATGACATACCTCATATGCCATTATATTTCTAACATCCTTGTAAAATGAAATAACAATTGAATAAAATTTTCTTGACATGATTCATTATAAAATACCATTAAGTTAGTCAGTGGGGGGACAAGATGGTGGGGAAATAGGAGGAGGCGCCTTTTCAACCTGTACCCCAATGTGAGCTGATTACCTACCAAAGAACTCCGATCACCCATGATATCAGCCTGAGATCAGAATTATACATGTCTGATCTCTACAGGGGCAGAAGAACCAGTGGGCAGGTAAAGTGGAGTGGGAATGGCAGACTGATATCAGAAGATAAACAAAAGGGGGAGGGAGCTACCAGAGGCGACCAGTTGGAAAGTAATGCCCCAATACGAGTGAGAGTGCCCTGTGTCTGGGGACCAGCATTAACTTGGAGACTGGTTGAAAGCACTCCAAAAGAGTAAAGGATTGCGGGGACGGGGGGGGGGGGGGGGTTGTGGGAATCGGGCCGCGAGAGACAGGGGCTTAAGTTCCCGGTCCCAGGACAGCCCCTCCCCTGGCGCTGAGGCAGAGATAGTGCAGCAGAGAAACCAGGTCTTGGTCCCTAAGCTGCCAGCTCGCTGGAGAACGCGTGGGGTCCGTTTCCTGTGAGGGGATGGGAGCCATGCCAGATGGCAGAACGCGCTAACCCTGCTGTAGAGCCTGAGATAGTCCCCTGAGAGAGGTACAAAGGCCCAGCCAGTGCCATTTGATTCGCGCCATTGTTTCAGAGCCTAAGAGGCCTGCACCAAAACTCTCCCCCCAGAGAGGTGTGCGAAGGCCCAGCCTGATGCTTTTGGATGTGCGCCCCGCTGTCAGAGCCTGAGACCCACGCGCGACCCACAGCCTACCCTGAAATTGGTGCACGCAAGCCGGGCGCTCTTAGACCCAGAAAGACCAGGCACTCCCAGCGTGGGCCAGCGAGAAAATCTCAGTGTGCGACTGCTGCTTGGAACCTCTCTGGCAATCTGGAGCTGCCCAGACAGCTGCCACTGCCTTGGCTTTGGCTACAAGCAAAAGATCCTGTGTCCTCAGGGACCGCGACATGGAACCTGCTCTGCCAGAGGCTGAGGGGGAACTTATTTAGGCTCTGCATCCAGACTGAGGCTTCTCTCTGAGAGGGAGATCAGGGTGCATTTTTTTTTTTCTCTAAAACTACAAAAACCATCAAAAGTGGTCAAAATGAGAGGGAAAAAAAAGTGAACAAACATAAAAACTGCCAGAGAACAAAAGCTTAAAAAAAAAGTTTCCACAGAGCCCACTCACTTGAGGGGGGCGGGAGGACTTAACTCAGGGAACATCATTGACTGAAAACCCATGTGGCAGTCCCCTCCCCCAGAAAACAAACCAAGAAACAAATAATAATAAAAAAAGGACTATAAGAGAACAACCACTACTTCATAGGAAAACTTATTTTGCATTCATTCTCACTATTCTGGTTCTTTTTTTTATATATAGGTAATTTTTTTAACCTATTTACCATAACAGCGAGCGGTACAGTACATCAAATTCCATAATAATCTTCTAACCTGAACTTTTTGATACATACACCTGTTTTTCTTTTGCATTTTTATTTTTGAATTCCTTTTTTTTAAATTTAGTTTAGTTTAGTCTAGTTTATTCCTTTTTATTTTTATATTCTAATATTCATATAGAGTTGAACTTCAAAGTAATCTCCTTTCCCCAATCAATACTTCCCCTATAGGTAAACCAATTTTTAATCCCACTTTATCTTAGGAAAGTTGAGTGCTTTACCAAAGATATCAAGATACATCCAGGAAGAATCAAAACAACCTTCCTCGCACACACTGAGAATTTATAACCACTCTCCCATCTTTTTCATAGCAGCAATGACCAGGGTTGCCAAACTGTGGAAAGAACCAAGATGCACTTCAACAGATGAATGGATAAGGAAGATGTGGTCCATATACACGACGGAGTATTATGCCTCCATCAGAAAGGATGAATACCCAACTTTTGTAGCAACATGGACGGGACTGAAAGAGATTATGCTGAGTGAAATAAGTCAAGCAGAGAGAGTGAATTATCATATGGTTTCACTTATTTGTGGAGCATAACAAATAGCATGGAGGACATGGGGAGTTAGAGAGGAGAAGGGAGTTGGGGGAAATTGGAAGGGGAGGTGATCATGAGGGACTATGGACTCTGAAAAACAACCTGAGGGGTTTGAAGTGCGGGTGGGGGGGGGGGGGGGGGTGGGGGGTTGGGGTACCAGGTGGTGGGTGCTATAGAATGCATGGATTGCATGGAACACTGGGTGTGGTGAAAAAATAATGAATACTGTTATGCTGAAAATAAATAAATTAATTAATTAAAAAAAGAAGTAAAAAATAAAGAAAAAAATAGTCAATGATCTGTAACTAAATTACAACTACCAATTTTCTCTCATTAATAACTAGTATCTAGTAAATATTTGTTATTTTAAAAATACTATTGAAGGAGGAGTCAAGATGGCGGAGAAGTAGCAAGCTGAGACTGCTTCAGCTAGCCGGAGATCAGCTAGATACCTTATCTAAAGATTGCAAACACCTGAAAATCCATCGGCAGATCGAAGAGAAGAAAAACAGCAATTCTGGAAACAGAAAAACAACCACTTTCTGAAAGGTAGGACCGGCGGAGAAGTGTATCCAAAGCGACGGGAAGATAGACCCCGGGGGGAGGGGCCGGCTCCCGGCAAGCGGCGGAGCAACTGTGCACAAAATCGGGACTTTTAAAAGTCTGTTCCGCTGAGGGACATCGCTCCAGAGGCTAAACCGGGGCGAAGCCCACGCGGGGTCAGCGTGGCCTCAGGTCCCGCAGGGTCACAGAAGGATCGGGGGTGTCTGAGTGTCGCAGAGCTTGCAGGTATTGGAACGGGAAAGCCGGCTACAGAGACAGAGCCGACAGTAAGCTCGCAGCTCCGTGTTACCTTGAACCGGTCGCAGGCCCGGTGAGCTCGGAGCGCGGCCGGAGGTCAGGCAGACAGGAGTAACTGGGCGCGGTTCTCTGAGTGCGCACTGAGGAGTGGGGCCCTGGGCTCTCGGCTCCTCCGGGCCGGAGACCAGGAGGCCGCCATTTGTATTCCCGTCCTCTGGAACTCTACGGAAAGTGCTCAGGGAACAAAAGCTCCTGAAAGCAAACACGAGCGGATGACTCACCCCGGCCCCGGGTAAGGGCGGTGTAATTCCGCCTGGGGCAAAGACACTAGAGAATCACTACAACAGGCCCCTCCCCCAGAAGATCAACAAGAAATCCAGCCAAGACCAAGTTCACCTACCAAGGAGTGCGGTTTCAATACCAAGGAGAGCAGCAGAATTCCAGAGGAGGAGAAAGCCAAGCACGGATCTCATGGCTTTTTTCCTGTGATTTTTTTTAGTCTTGCAGTTAATTTAATTTTTTCTTTTTCATTTTTTTTTTCTCGCCTTCGGGTAAAATTTCTTTTTTAACTGTTACCTTTTTCTTTTTTAACGATTTTATACTAGTTTATCTAATATATATATTTTTTCTTTTCTACATTTTTCTTAGGTGTATTCTTTTTTTTAAAAATTCTTTTCTTTCTTTTCTTTTTTTTCTTTTCTTTTTTTTTTCTTTCTTCCTTTTTGAACCTCTTTTTATCCCCTTTCTCCCCACTCACGATTTTGGATCTCTTCTAATTTGGTTAAAGCATATTTTCCTGGGGTTGTTGCCACCCTTTTAGTATTTTACTTGCCCCTTCATTTAGTCTTATCTGGACAAAATGACAAGACGTAAAAATTCAACACAAAAAAAAGAACAAGAGGCGGTACAGAAGGCTAGGGACCTAATCAATACAGACATCGGTAATATGTCAGATCTAGAGTTCAGAATGACAATTCTCAAGGTTCTAGCCGGGCTCGAAAAAGGCATGGAAGATATTAGATAAACCCTCTCGAGAGATATAAAAGCCCTTTCTGGAGAAATAAAAGAACTAAAATCTAACCAAGGTGAAATCAAAAAAGCTATTAATGAGGTGCAATCAAAAATGGAGGCTCTCACTGCTAGGATACATGAGGCAGAAGAAAGAATTAGTGAAATAGAAGACCAAATGACAGAGAATAAAGAAGCTGAGCAAAAGAGGGACAAACAGCTACTGGACCACGAGGGGAGAATTCGAGAGATAAGTGACACCATAAGACGAAACAACATTAGAATAATTGGGATGCCAGAAGAAGAAGAAAGTGAGAGGGGAGCAGAAGGTATACTGGAGAGAATTATTGGGGAGAATTTCCCCAATATGGCAAAGGGAACGAGCATCAAAATTCAGGAGGTTCAGAGAATGCCCCTCAAAATCAATAAGAATAGGCCCACACCCCGTCACCTCATAGTAAAATTTACAAGTCTCAATGACAAAGAGAAAATCCTGAAAGCAGTCCGGGAAAAGAAGTCTGTAACATACAATGGTAAAAATATTAGATTGGCAGCTGACTTATCCACAGAGACCTGGCAGGCCAGAAAGAGCTGGCATGATATTTTCAGAGCACTAAACGAGAAAAACATGCAGCCAAGAATACTATATCCAGCTAGGCTATCATTGAAAATAGAAGGAGAGATTAAAAGCTTCCAGGACAAACAACACCTGAAAGAATTTGCAAACACCAAACCAGCTCTACAGGAAATCTTGAAAGGGGTCCTCTAAGCAAAGAGAGAGCCTACAAGTGGTAGATCAGAAAGGAACAGAGACCATATACAGTAACAGTCACCTTACAGGCAATACAATGGCACTAAATTCATATCTCTCAATACTTACCCTGAATATGAATGGGCTAAATGCCCCTGTCAAAAGACACAGGATATCAGAATGGATAAAAAAACAAAACCCATCTATATGTTGCCTCCAAGAAAAACATTTTAAGCCCGAAGACACCTCCAGATTTAAAGTGAGGGGGTGGAAAAGAAATTACCATGCTAATGGACATCAGAAGAAAGCAGGAGTGGCAATCCTTATATCAGATCAATTAGATTTTAAGCCAAAGACTATAATAAGAGATGAGGAAGGACACTATATCATACTCAAAGGGTCTGTCCAACAAGAAGATTTAACAATTTTAAATATCTATGCCCCCAATGTGGGAGCAGCCAACTATATAAACCAATTAATAACAAAATCAAAGAAACACATCAACAATAATACAATAATAGTAGGGGACTTTAACACTCCCCTCACTGAAATGGACAGGTCATCCAAGCAAAAGATCAGCAAGGAAATAAAGGCCTTAAACGACACACTGGACCAGATGGACATCACAGATATATTCAGAATATTTCATCCCACAGCAACAGAATACACATTCTTCTCTAGCGCACATGGAACATTCTCCAGAATAGATCACATCCTCGGTCCTAAATCAGGACTCAACCGGTATCAAAAGATTGGGATCATTCCCTGCATATTTTCAGACCACAATGCTCTAAAGCTAGAACTCAACCACAAAAGGAAGTTTGGAAAGAACCCAAATACATGGAGACTAAACAGTATCCTTCTAAAGAATGAATGGGTCAACTGGGAAATTAAAGAAGAATTGAAAAATATCATGGAAACAAATGATAATGAAAATACAACGGTTCAAAATCTGTGGGACACAACAAAGGCAGTCCTGAGAGGAAAATATATAGCGGTACAAGCCTTTCTCAAGAAACAAGAAAGGTCTCAGGTACACAACCTAACCCTACACCTAAAGGAGCTGGAGAAAGAACAAGAAAGAAACCCTAAGCCCAGCAGGAGAAGAGAAATCTTAAAGATCAGAGCAGAAATCAATGAAATAGAAACCAAAAAAACAATAGAACAAATCAACGAAACTAGGAGCTGGTTCTTTGAAAGAATTAATAAAATTGATAAAACCCTGGCCCGACTTATCAAAAAGAAAAGAGAAAGGACCCAAATAAATAAAATCATGAATGAAAGAGGAGAGATCACAACTAACACCAAAGAAATACAAATTATTATAAGAACATACTATGAGCAACTCTACGGCAATAAATTTGACAATCTGGAAGAAATGGATGCATTCCTAGAAACATATAAACTACCACAACTGAACCAGGAAGAAATAGAAAGCCTGAACAGACCCATAACCAGTAAGGAGATTGAAACAGTCATTAAAAATCTCCAAACAAACAAAAGCCCAGGGCCAGACGGCTTCCCGGGGGAATTCTACCAAACATTTAAAGAAGAACTAATTGCTATTCTCCTGAAACTGTTCCAAAAAATAGAAATGGAAGGAAAACTTCCAAACTCATTTTATGAGGCCAGCATCACCTTGATCCCAAAACCAGACGAGGATCCCACCAAAAAAGAGAGCTATAGACCGATATCCTTGATGAACACAGATGCGAAAATACTCAACAAAATACTAGCCAATAGGATTCAACAGTACATTAAAAAGATTATTCACCACGACCAAGTGGGATTTATTCCAGGGCTGCAAGGTTGGTTCAACATCCGCAAATCAGTCAATGTGATACAACACATCAATAAAAGAAAGAACAAGAACCATATGATACTCTCAATAGATGCTGAAAAAGCATTTGACAAAGTACAAACATCCCTTCCTGATCAAAACTCTTCAAAGTGTAGGGATAGAGGGCACATACCTCAATATCATCAAAGCCATCTATGAAAAACCCACCGCAAATATCATTCTCAATGGAGAAAAACTGAAAGCTTTTCCGCTAAGGTCAGGAACACGGCAGGGATGTCCATTATCACCACTGCTATTCAACATCGTACTAGAGGTCCTAGCCTCAGCAATCAGACAACAAAAGGAAATTAAAGGCATCCAAATCGGCAAAGAAGAAGTCAAATTATCACTCTTCACAGATGATATGATACTATATGTGGAAAACCCAAAAGACTCCACTCCAAAACTGCTAGAACTTACACAGGAATTCAGTAAAGTGTCAGGATATAAAATCAATGTGCAGAAATCAGTTGCATTTCTCTACACCAACAGCAAGACAGAAGAAGGAGATATTAAGGAGTCAATCCCATTTACAATTGCATCCAAAACCATAAGATACCTAGGAATAAACCTAAACAAAGAGACACAGAATCTATACTCAGAAAACTATAAAGTACTCATGAAAGAAATTGAGGAAGACACAAAGAAATGGAAAAATGTTCCATGCTCCTGGATTGGAAGAATAAATATTGTGAAAATGTCTATGCTACCTAAAGCAATCTACACATTTAATGCAATTCTTATCAAAGTACCATCCATCTTTTTTAAAGAAATGGAACAAATAATTCTAAAATTTATATGGAACCAGAAAAGACCTCGAATAGCCAAAGGGATATTGAAAAAGAAAGCCAACGTTGGTGGCATCACAATTCCGGACTTCAAGCTCTATTACAAAGCTGTCATCATCAAGACAGCATGGTACTGGCACAAAAACAGACACATAGATCAATGGAACAGAATAGAGAGCCCAGAAATAGACCCTCAAATCTATGGTCAACTAATCTTCGACAAAGCAGGAAAGAATGTCCAATGGAAAAAAGACAGCCTTTTCAATAAATGGTGCTGGGAAAATTGGACAGCCACATGCAGAAAAATGAAATTGGACCATTTCCTTACACCACACACAAACATAGACTCAAAATGGATGAAGGACCTCAATGTACGAAAGGAATCCATCAAAATCCTTGAGGAGAACACGGGCAGCAACCTCTTCGACCTCTGCCGCAGCAACATCTTCCTAGGAACAACGCAAAAGGCAAGGGAAGCAAGGGAAAAAATGAACTACTGGGATTTCATCAAGATCAAAAGCTTTTGCACAGCAAAGGAAACAGTTAACAAAATCAAAAGACAACTGACAGAATTGGAGAAGATATTTGCAAACGACATATCAGATAAAGGACTAGTGTCCAGAATCTATAAAGAACTTAGCAAACTCAACACCCAAAGAACAAATAATCCAATCAAGAAATGGGCAGAGGACATGAACAGACATTTCTGCAAAGAAGACATCCAGATGGCGAACAGACACATGAAAAAGTGCTCCATATCACTCGGCATCAGGGAAATACATATCAAAACCACAATGAGATATCACCTCACACCAGTCAGAATGGCTAAAATCAACAAGTCAGGAAATGACAGATGCTGGCGAGGATGTGGAGAAAGGGGAACCCTCCTACACTGTTGGTGGGAATGCAAGCTGGTGCAGCCACTCTGGAAAACAGCATGGAGGTTCCTCAAAATGTTGAAAATAGAACTGCCCTATGACCCAGCAATTGCACTATTGGGTATTTACCCTAAAGATACAAATGTAGTGATCCAAAGGGGCACATGCACCCGAATGTTTATAGCAGCAATGTCCACAATAGCCAAACTATGGAAAGAACCTAGATGTCCATCAACAGATGAATGGATCAAGAAGATGTGGTATATATACACAATGGAATACTATGCAGCCATCAAAAGAAATGAAATCTTGCCATTTGCGACAACGTGGATGGAACTAGAGCATATCATGCTTAGCGAAATAAGTCAAGCAGAGAAAGACAACTATCATATGATCTCCCTGATATGAGGAAGTGGTGATGCAACATGGAGGCTTAAGTGGGTAGAAGAAGAATAAATGAAACAAGATGGGATTGGGAGGGAGACAAACCATAAGTGACTCTTAATCTCACAAAACAAACTGAGGGTTGCTGGGGGGAGGGGGTTTGGGAGAAGGGGGTGGGATTATGGACATTGGGGAGGGTATGTGATTTGGTGAGTGCTGTGAAGTGTGTAAACCTGGTGATTCACAGACCTGTACCCCTGGGGATAAAAATATATGTTTATCAAAAATAAAAAAATTAAAAAAAGAAAAAAAAAAAAAGACACACAACTTCAGCATCTACTGATGGATGAATGGATAAGGAAAATGTATCTATACACAATGGAATATTATTTAGCTATAAAAGGGAATAAAATCTTGTCATTTTCAACAGCACGGATGGACCTTGAGGGTATTGTGTTAAGTGAAATAAATTAAATAGAAAAAGGCAATAAATAAATAAATAAATAAATAAATAAATAAAAAATAAAAATACTATTGAAATGTAAGTCCTAAAAATACTAAAATAATTCTTGTGTACAATTTTCAAAACAGTTCTTGCCTAAATTTTTTAAAAATAGTTTCCAAAAACAATTTTTGCCTAAAAATTTTCAAAAAAAAAATTTCAAAAACAATTCTTGCTTAAAATTCTCAAGAATCATTTTTTGAGTGAATTGTATAGGTATCAATGGCTTTTCTAAGTTACATAATCTACACATTTATTCCAATCAAATTATTCAACACTTGTAATATTATACTGACCAAGCTATAGTGGGCTTTTGAAATGATTAATCCCAGTGTGATTTTCAGAAAAAATACGGGCATTCTGTGTCAGGACAAAAATACAATTGAACTGTTATTGTCCTCAACTGTCATCACAGAGAATACAAAATAAGGAACAGTAACAATGACACTATTTTGCTAGCAGAATTTTCGCTTATAAACTTACTTGATATGCGAGAGCCTCTGTAGAATCAATGAAAACTTAAATATTTAAGGAATAATATGTTTAATCATTTGAGGGATCCTAAGTTGTTTTTATAGTTCATTGATATAAATGAAGAAATGTAGAAAATGTTTCATTGAGGAAGGTAAAATTAATAATTTAGTATCATAAAATTATAATTTCTCATTTTTAAAATTTTCATTTATATTTTTTTAATTTCCTTTCAGTGTTCCAGAATTTCTTGTTTATGTACCACACCCAGTGCTCCATGCAATTCATGCCCTCCAGAATACCCATCACCAGGCTCACCCAACTTTCTGACACCTCCCCCAACAAAACAGTCAGTTCCTCAGAGTCCACAGTCTCATGGTGCATATCCACCTTCAATTAGCCCTAACACCCTTCTATCCATCCTCCCATGTCCTCTGTTATTTCTTATGCTCCACAAATAAGCAAAACCAAATGATAATTGACTATCTCTACTTGACTTATTTCACTCAGCATAATCTCTTCCAATCCCATCCATGCTGATACAAAGGTTGGGTATTCATCCTTTCTGATGGAGGCACAATATTCCATAGTGTATATGGACCACATCTTCTTTATCCATTCGTCCGCTGAAGAGCATCTTGGTCTTTCCACAGTTTAGCGACCGTGGCCATTGCTGCTATTAACATTGGGGTACAGATGGCCCTTCTTTACACTACATCTGTATCTTTTTGGTAAATACCAGTAATGCAATTGCAGGGTCATAGGGAAGCTCTGTTTTTAATTTCTTAAGGAATCTCCACACTGTTTTCCAAAGTCGCTGTACCAACTTCCATTCCCACCAACAGTGTAAGAGGTTTCCCCTTTCTCTACATCCTCTCCAACTCATGTTGTTTACTGTCTTGTTAATTTTGTCCATTCTGCATAAAAACAGACTAATAGACCTATGGAAGAGAATAGAGAGCCCAGATATGGACCCTTAACTCTATGGTCAAATAATCTTTGACAAAACAGGAAAAAATATGCAGTGGACAAAAGACAGTCTCTTCAATAAATGATGCTGTTAAAACTACAGTTATACGTAGGTGAATGAAACTCGACCATTCTCTTACACCATACACAAAGATAAACACGAAATGGATAAAAGGCCTCAATGTGAGGCAGGAATCCATCAGAATCCTAGAGGAGAACAACATCAGCAGTAACCTCTTTGACATCTGCCACAGCAACTTCTTTCAAGACATGTCTCCAAAGACACAGGAAAAAAAAAAGAGAGAGAGATAGGAAATGCACTTTGGGGACATCATCAAGATCAAATCTTCTGCACAAAAAAGGAAAAAGTCAATGAAACAAAGAGGCAATCCACAGAATGGGAGAAGATATTCGCAAATGACAGTACAGACAAAAGGCTTATATACAATATCTATAAAGAACTCAAACTCAACAAACAGAAAACAGATAATCATGTGAAGAAATGGGCAGACGACATAAACAGATACTTCTTTAATAAAGACATACAAATGGCTGACACATGAAAAAATCTTCATCATCATTAGCCATCAGCTACATTCATATCAAAACCACATTGATGATGACAGCTTTGTAATAGAGCTTGAAGTCCGGAATTGTGATGCCACCAACGTTGGCTTTCCTTTTCAATATCCCTTTGGCTATTCGAGGTCTTTTCTGGTTCCATATAAATTTTAGAATTATTTGTTCCATTTCTTTGAAAAAGATGGATGGTACTTTGATAAGAATTGCATTAAATGTGTAGATTGCTTTAGGTAGCATAAACATTTTCACAATATTTATTCTTCCAATCCAGGAGCATGGAACATTTTTCCATTTCTTTGTGTCTTCCTCAATTTCTTTCATGAGTACTTCATAGTTTTCTGAGTATAGATTCTGTGCCTCTTTGGTTAGGTTTACTCCTAGGTATCTTATGGTTTTGGGTGCAATTGTAAATGGGATTGACTCCTTAATTGCTCTTTCTTCTGTCTTGCTGTTGGTGTAGAGAAATCTTGCCATTTGCGACAACATAGATGGAACTAGAGCATATGCTTAGCGAAATAAGTCAAGCAGAGAAAGACAACTATCATATGATCTCCCTGATATGAGGAAGTGGTGATGCAACATGGGGTCTTAAGTGGGTAGGAGAAGAATAAATGAAACAAGATGGGATTGGGAGGGAGACAAACCATAAGTGACTCTTAATCTCACAAAACAAACTGAGGGCTGCTGGGGGGAGGGGGTTTGGGAGAAGGGGGTGGGATTATGGACATTGGGGAGGGTATGTGCTTTGGTGAGTGCTGTGAAGTGTGTAAACCTGGTGATTCACAGACCTGTATGCCTGGGGATAAAAATATATGTTTATAAAAATAAAAAACTAAATAAAAAAAAAAATTCCTGGGGGGAAAAAAAAAACCAAAAACAAAAACACATTGAGATACCACCATACACTAGTTAGAATAGCCAAAATTAACAATTAACAAAATTAACAACATAATGTGTGCTGGAGAGGATGTGGGGAAAGGGGAACCTTCTTACACTATTAGTGGGAATGCAAGATGGTGCAGCGACTTTGGAAAACGGTGTGGAGATTCCTTAATAAATTAAAGCTAGAGCTTCCTTATGACCCTACAATTGCACTACTGGGTATTTACCCCAAAGATATAGATGTTGTGAAAAGAAGGGCCATCTGTACCCCGATGTTCATAACAACAACGGCCATGGTCGCCAAACTGTGGAAAGAACCAAGATGCTTTTCAACGGATGAATGGAGAAGGAAGATGTGGTCCATATACACTATGGAGATTTATGCCTCCATCATGAAGGATGAATACCCAACTTTTATATCAACATGGACGGGAATGGAAGAGATTCTGCTGAGTTAAATAAGTCAGTTATCATGCGGTTTCACTTATTTGTGGAGCATAAGAAATAACAAGGAGGACATGGGGAGATGGAGAGGAGAGAGGAGTTGGGGGAAATTGGAAGGGGAGATGAACCATGAGAGACAATGGACTCCAAAAAAAGAAAAAAAAAATCTGAGGTTTTGGAAGGGGCTGGGGTGGGAGGTTGAGTGAGCCTTCTGGTTGGTATAATGGAGGGCATGTATTGCATGGATCACTGGGTGTGGTACATAAACAATGATTTCTGTTACACTGAAAAGAAATTTAAAAAATAAGAAAAAATTTTTGGCAATCTAACTGCTGTAATGTGGTATCTCAATATGGTTTTGATTTGAATCTCCCTGATGCTTCGTGATGATGAACTTTTTCTCATGTGTCTGTTTCCATTTGTATGCCTTCCTTGGAGAAGTGTATGTTCATGTGTTCTTCCCATTTTTTTGATATGATTACCTGTTTTGTGTGTCTTGAGTTTGAGTAGTTCCTTATAGATCTTGGATATAAGCCCTTTGTCTGTACTGTCATTTGCTAATATCTTCTCCCTTTCCGTGGGTTGCCTCTTTGTTTTGCTGACTGTTTCCTTTGTGTGAAGAAGGTTTTGATCTTGGTGAAGTCCCAAAAGTTTATTTTCTCTTTTGGTTCTTTTGCCTTGGAGACACACCTTGAAAGAAGTTGCTATGGCCAATTTGAAGAGGTTACTGCTGATGTTCTCCTCTGGGATTATGATGGATTCCTGCCTCATATTGAGCTCTTTTATCCATTTCACATTTGTGTGTGTGTGTGTGTGTGTGTGTGTGTGTGTGTGTGTGTGTGTGTATGTATGGTGTAAGAGAATGGTTGAGTTTCATTCTTCTACACATAGCCATCCAATTTTCCCAGCACCATTTATTGAAGAGACTGTCTTTTTTCCACTGTATATTTTCTCTTGCTTTGTTGAAGATTATTTGGCCATTGAGTTGAGGGTCCATTTCTGGGCTCTCTACTCTGTCACTGGTCCATGTGTCTGTTTTTTTCCCAGTACCATGCTGTCCGCTGATCACACCTTTGTAGTAAAGCCTAGAATCAGAAAACATGATGCCCATATTTTTGTTTTTTGTTTTTAACATTTCCTTAGCAATTTGCAGTCTCTTCCTATTTCATACTAATTCTAGGATTGTTTGCTCCAGCTCTTTGAAACATACCAGTGGAATTTACATTGGAATGGCATTGAAAGTATAGATTGTTTTAGGCATTATAGACATTTTAAAAAGGTTTATTCTTCTGATCCATGTGCATGGAATAGTTTTCCATCTATTTGTGTCTTCTTCCATTTCTTTCATGAGTGTTCTGTAGTTCCCTGAAAACATATCTTTTACTTCTGTGGTTAGGTTTATTCCCAGGTATTTTACAGTCCTTGGTGCTATAGTAAATGGAACTGATTCTCTAATTTCCCTTTTCATTGTTACTGTGTAAGAAAAGAACTAATTTCTGTACATTGATTTTTATCCTGTCACATTACTGAATTGCTGTATGAGTTCTAGTAGTGTGGGGGTGGAGTCTTTTGGGTTTTCCATAAAAAGTATCATCTCATTTGCAAAGAGAGGTAGTCTAATTCTTCATTGCCAATTTGAATACCTTTTGTTTCTCTTTGTTGTCTGATTGCTGTTGCCAGGACATTTAACACTATGTTGAACAAGAGTGGTGAGAGTGGCCATCCTTGTCTTCTTCCTGATCTCAAAGGGATGGCTGTCAGCTTTTTCTTATTGAGGATAATATTCACTGGGGGTTTCATAGATAGATTTTATCAAGTTGAGGAATGTTCCCTACAGCTCTGTACTTTGAATTATTTTAATCAGGAAATAATGCTGAATCTTGTCAAAAGATTTTTCTGCATCAGTTGAGAGGACCATTTGGTTCTTCCTTATCCTCTTATCAACTTGTTCTATTACATGATTGATTTGCGAATGTTGAGCCACCCTTGCAATCCAGGGATACATCCCACTTGGTCATGGTGGATAATCTTTTTTTTAAAGATTTTTATTTATTTATTTGATAGACAGAGAGAGATCACAAGTAGGCAGAGAGGCAGGCAGAGAGAGAGGGGGAAGCAGGCTCCCCGCTGAGCAGAGAGCCCGATGTGGGGCTAGATCCCAGGACCCTGAGATCATGACCTGAGCTGAAGGCAGAGGCTTAAACCACTGAGCGACCCAGGCGCCCCATGGTGGATAATCATTTTAATGTACTGTTGGATCCTTAGCTAGGATCTTGTTGAGAATCTTAGCATCCATATTCATCAGGATTATTGGTCTGAAATTCTCCTTTTTGGTGGGGTCTTTACTTGGTTTGGGGATCAGGTTAATGCTGGGTTCATAGAAAGAGTCTGGAAGTTTTCCTTCTGCTTAAATTTTTTGAAACAACTTCAGGAGAATAGGTATTATTTCTTCTTTGAAAGTTTGGTAGAATTCTTCAAGTAATCAGTCAGGTCCTAGGTCCTCTTGTTTTTGGGGAGGTTTTTGATCACTGATTCAATCTCGTTACTAGATATTGGTCTATTCAGGTTGTGTATTTCTTTCTGATTCATTTATGGAAGTTTTTAGGTTTCCAGGAACACATCCATTTTTTCTAGGTTGCTTAACTTATTGGCATATAGCTATTGATAATAATTTCAGATGATTGTTTCTCTTTCCTAGGTGTTAGTAGTGATCTCCCCTATTTCATTCATAATTTTATTAATTTGTGTCTTTTCTCTTTTCTCTTGTATTAGTTTGAACAATAATTTTTTGATCTTACTGATTCTTTTAAAAATAACAGCTTCTAGTTTTGTTTATGCATTCTACTGTATATCTAGTTTCTATCTTCTTGATCTCTGCTCTAATCTTGATTATTTCCTTTCTTGTGCATGGTGTTGGTTTAATTTGTTGTTGATTTTCCAGTCCTTTAAGGTGTAAAGCGAGCTGGTGCATTCTGGATTTTTTATTTTTTTTGAGGGACGCTTTGATGGTTATGTACTTCCCCCTTCGGACTGCTGTATCCTATAAGTTTTGGACTGAAGTGACTTCATTTTAATTGGTTTCCATCAAGTGTTTAAGATCCTCTTTGATTTCCTGGTTGATTCAAGCATTCGTAAGAAAGATGTTCTTTAATTTCCAGGTGTTTGAATTCCCTCTAAACTTCTCTTGTGGTTGAGCTCCAGTTTTAAAACATTGTGATCTAAGACTATGCAGGGAATAATCTCAGTTATATGGTACTAGTTGAGTCCTGATTCATGACCCTGATTCATGTGGTCTATTCTGGGGAAAGTTCCATATGCACTTGAGAAGAATCAGCATTCTGTTGTTTTAGGGTGGAATGTTCTGTATATATCTATGAGGTCCATCTGGTCCAATGTGTCATTCAATGCTCTTGTTTCTTTATTGATTTATGCTTGGATGATCTGTCTATTACTGAGAGTGGCATGTTAAGATTCCCTACAATTAATGTATTCATATCAATATGACTCTATTTTGATTAATAGTTTTCTTATGTAATTTGCTGCTACCATGTTGGGGGCATAAATATTTACAATTGTTAGTTCTTTTTGATACACAGACACTTTAAGAAGGATGTAGTGTTCTTCTGTATCTCTGTCTATAGTCTTTAGTTTAAAATCTAATTTATCTGATATGAGAATATCTATCCCAATCTTCTTTGGACGCCCATTGTCATGAAAGATGGTTCTCCATTCTTTCACTTTCAGTCTGGGTATATCCTTAGGTTCAAAATGGGTGTCTTGTAGACAATATATGGATGGCTCCTATCGTTTTGCCCAGTCTGCAACCCTATGACATGTTATGGGATGGTTAGGCCACTCACACTGAGAGTGATTATTGAGAGATACACTTTATTGACATCGTTTTTCCTGTCAAGTCTTTGTTTCTATAGATTGTCTCCATAAATTTCTGTTCAGTGACACTCTTGGGTTCTCTCTTCTTTTCCAGAACCTCCCTTAAAATATCTTGTAGTGCCGGCTTGGTGGTTACGGACTCTTAAACCCTGCCAGTCTTGGAAGTTTTTTTTTTTTTTTTTTTTTTTTTAATCTCTCCATCCATTTTGAATGTCAGTCTTGCTGTATAAAATATTCTTAGCTGCATGCTCTTCTCATTTAGTACTTGAATACATCTTGTGAGCCTTTTCTCGCTTAGCAGGTTTCTGTGGACAGGTCTGATGTTATTCTGATGGACCTTCCTCTGTACATAAGGAATCTTTTCCCCCTAGCTGCTTTCAAGAGCTCCTGTCTACAGTTATGATTCATCATTTTAACAATCAGGTTTTTCTAGGTTTTTCTAGATTCTATGATATTGGGGCCAGACCTTTTTGCCTCTAGGACACGAACTCTGGTTCCATTCCCCAGACTGGGAAATTTTTCATGGAGAATTTGTTCAACTACCTCTTCTAGTGTTCTTTCTTTCTCCTCCCCCTCAGGGTTCTCAATAATTCTGACACTGGAACTTTTCACTATTTCATTTATTTCCCTAATTCTGTTTTCTTGGCTTCTAAGCTGTTTGTTCCAGGCCTCCTCCTGATCCCTTTTCTCTATCAGTTTGTCTTCCAGATCACTAATTCTATCTTCTGACTCTACCTTTTAGAGAATTTAGATTATATTGGAACTCACAGAGAGCATTGTTAACATTATCCTGGTGGCTTTCACTTCTGCCCTAATCGATTCCATGTTGTCATTAATAGTTTTCCCCAACCTAGCCATTTCCTGAATGATTTTTACCCAAAATTCCCTTTCTCACATACTGTTTATGCCCATTTACAATAGCTCTGATGGAGAGGGCACAGTATCTGAATTTTTCCTCTGTTGACATTCCTAGCAGTTTTGGAGTGGAGTCTTTTGGGTTTTCCACATATAGTATCATATCATCTGTGAAGAGTGATAATTTGACTTCTTCTTTGCCGATTTGGATGCCTTTAATTTCCTTTTGTTGTCTGATTGCTGAGGCTAGGACCTCTAGTACGATGTTGAATAGCAGTGGTGATAATGGACATCCCTGCCGTGTTCCTGACCTTAGTGGAAAAGCTTTCAGTTTTTCTCCATTGAGAATGATATTTGCGGTGGGTTTTTCATAGATGGCTTTGATGATATTCAGGTATGTGCCCTCTATCCCTACACTTTGAAGAGTTTTGATCAGGAAGGGATGTTGTACTTTGTCAAATGCTTTTTCAGCATCTATTGAGAGTATCATATGGTTCTTGTTCTTTCTTTTATTGATGTGTTGTATCACATTGACTGATTTGCGGATGTTGAACCAACCTTGCAGCCTGGAATAAATCCCACTTGGTCGTGGTGAATAATCTTTTTAATGTACTGTTGAATCCTATTGGCTAGTATTTTGTTGAGTATTTTCGCATCTGTGTTCATCAAGGATATCGGTCTATAGCTCTCTTTTTTGGTGGGATCCTTGTCTGGTTTTGGGATCAAGGTGATGCTGGCCTCATAAAATGAGTTTGGAAGTTTTCCTTCCATTTCTATTTTTTGGGCATTCCTCCTCCTGGTCATTTTGGTGAGGGAAGGCAGAAGGGATGTGTAGCTGAATGTATCAACTGTGATCCAGGGAAGGTGCATTCTGGAACACTTCTGAGAAATTGGGAGTCCCCACAAAAAAGAGAGAAAAAGTTTAAAAGAGAGAGAGAGAGAGAAGGGGAGAGACAGGAGCGAAAAAGGGGAGAGAGAGAAGACACAGCCCAAAAGGGCCCTGATGGTAAGATTTATAAAGTATACAAACAAAAACAGACAAACAGAAAGACCAACAAAATTAAATGACAAGAAAAAAAAAAGGACCTAGTCAAAATAAACCCCAAGTATAAGATTTATAAACTATCAGAACAAAAGCAAATACATAGACACACTGATAGAAGAAAAAAGGAGAGTGGTTATAAACTCTCAGTGTGGGTGAGGAAGTTGATTTTGACTCTTCCTGGGTGTATCTTGGGGTATGACTTTTCAATGGGTCCCCTCAGGTGGCTCCCTCCCCCTTTTGTTTATCTTCTGATACATGACGTTCTCACTCTGCTTTGCCTGTCCACTGGTGTCTTCTGCACTCATAGAGATCCATAAGTGTATAATCCTACATCTCATGTTGCTTTAAAGTGTATTCAGAGTGATTTGGTAGATAACCATCTCACTTTAGGGGACCAGTTGAAACAGCATCTCCTACTTCTCTGCCATCTTCTCTCCCTCCCTCATAAGACACTTTTAATCTTGAGAAACAAACTTAGGGTTGCTGGAGGATGGGGAATAGGGATATGGTGTCTGGGTTATGGGCATTGGGGAGGGTATGTGTTATGGTGAGTGCTGTGAATTGTGTAAGACTGCTGATTCACAGACCTGTATCACTGAAGCAAATAATACACCATATATATATATATATATATATATATATATATGCACAGACACATCCACACATACATACATACATACACAGAGGAGGGGTAAGATGGCAGAGAAGAAGGAGACCCTATTTTTTTTAAAGATTTTATTTATTTATTTGACAGACAGAGATCACAAGCAGGCAGAGATGCAGGCAGAGAGAGAGGAAGGGAAACAGTCACCCTGCTGAGCAGAGGGCCCGATGCGGGGCTCAATCCCAGGACCCCGGGACCATGACCCGAGCTGAAGGCAGAGGCTTTATCCCACTGAGCCACCCAGGCACCCCAAGGAGACCCTATTTTAATTGGTCCCCTAAAGTGAGCTAAATATCTACCAGAACACCCTAAACACTCATGAAATCAGCCTGAAATGTAAGATTATACACTTCTGGATCTCTACGGGGACAGAAGACATCAGTGGAGAGTTATAGCAGCAAGGGAAAACTTGGACTGATATCAGAGGATAAACAGAAGAGGGAGGAAGCCACCAGAAGCAACTCAGTTGAAAGTAATACCCTAATATGAAAGTACCCTGTGGTTAGGGACGAGCATCAACTTGGAGACTGGTTAAAAGCACTACATGAGAGCAAAAGATCTTTAGGGGCTACTGATGGAATGGGCAGTCATGGGCATGGGCCTAAGTCAGGGACCCAGGATGGTCACCACTGGTGACCACCCATGCCAGAGAGAGTCCAGTGTGGGGGGGTCTATTCTGTGATCCCTGAGCCCACAGTTTTCTGCTGCACCACTCAGGCTGGGCACACTCCTGCCCACTCCTGAGAGGACCCCTCATGAACACCAATCATGATCCTTTCAGGCCCTGTAATCTTCCACAACCTGCACAACTCTTGGGTCTGAATGGACCCATCCCACGCCTGAAAGAATCCAAGGAAAACTGTTTGGGAAATTCTGGCTCACGGTTTCTGGGAACTGCCTTTCCATCAGGGGTGACTAAACCAGGTGTGGGTGTGGACCCCCAGACACTATTCTTGACAACAGCAGTTACCTGGGTTTGGGCTCTCCTGAAAAAATATTGCCAGTGATTTTAGTGGCACAGGGGTGCAGAGACAAGTGGGGAACTTTGGCAACCACTGAGTCTGTGGCTGGGGGTACACAATACCTGTGGGAGGCTGCAGTGTTAAGCAGAGTTTGCAAAGTAGGCATTGTGTGTTCTGGACCACCCAGGGGGGAACAGATTGAAACTTCTTTCTGAATTGGAGGTGTGGGATCAGACATTCTTTGCCCTGACCCTCTGAAAAACCACAAAAAGCCACCAAAGAACAAAAACTTCCAGAAAACAAAAGCCTGAAAAACCGGTTTCCATAGACCTCAGCTCCTTGACTGGGTGCAGGGCAACTCAGCCCAAGCAGTACTGACTGAAAAAAAATAGGACAGGCCCCTCCCCCAAAAGACAAGCCAAAAGAACAAGAGGACAACCACCATAGGGTCTCCATAAAATGGTAAAACCCCATCAGGAGAAAACAATATATATTAAGCTCCCAGTATTGCCCCAAAACCTGTATATTTCAGAGTTACAACTTTTCATTTTTCATTTTTTTTAATGTGTTCTCACAATTCTTGTTCTTTTATTTTTTTTAACCTATTTACTATTACAACTAGAGGTTTAATACAAGATATTCCATAATAACTTTTTAACTTCAAATTTTTTTATTCATATACCTGCTTTTGTTTGTTTTTTATTTTTTTTATACATACATATACATATAAGCTTCAAGGTAATCCTTTTTCCCTATTCAATACTGCTCCTGTATATAAAAGAGTTTTATTTTTCTTGTATCTCTGGAAAGTTGAGTCCTTTAACAAACATAAGAAGATTCACCCAGGAAGAACAGAAATAATCTTCCTTGCCCACACTGAGGGTTTATAACCATCTTCCTGTCCTATTCTTCTGTTAGTGTTCTGTGTATTTGTTTTTCTTTTTTACTACATACATCTTATTCTTGGGTTCATTTTGGCTGAGTTTTCTTTATTTCTTGTCTTCTATTTTTGTTGGTCATTCTGGGTTTTTTTTTTTTTCATTTTTATTTATGCACCTATAAATCTTACTTTGGGGCTCATTTTGGCTAAGTTTTCTATTTTTTCCCTCTTTTTCTCTCACTCATTTCTTTTTTTCTTTCTTTGTGGTGCTGACATCCGAATGCTCTGAAACATACCAGGGTTCAACTTGCCTGAATAGTGAGTGATATTTTCACCCTCAGATCCCCTCAACCACCTCTCACCAAAATGAGTAGGAGGAGGAACACCCAACAGAGGAAAAAAAATTAGAGACTGTGCCCTCTGTCACAGAACTATTGGATATGGACACAAACAATATGTCAGAATGGGAATTCAGGGTAATATTTATCCAGGCAATGGCTAGGTTGGGGAAGACCATTATGACAACATAGAAACCCTAAGGGTGGAAATAAGGGCTGATCTAGCAGTACTAAAAATGTTATCAGTGACATCCAATCCAATCTAAATATTGTAACAGCTAAGGTAAACAAGGCAGAAGATTGAATTAGTGATGTAGAAGATAAACTGATAGAAAAGAAGGATCAAGAAAAGGACTGGAACAAACAGCTTAGAAGCCATGAAAACAGAATTAGGAAAGTAAATGAAACCATGTAATGTTTCAATGTCAGAATTATTGGGATCCCTGAGGGATTGGATAAAGAGAGAAGACTAGAAGATATAGTTGAACAAATTGCAGATGAAAATTTCCCTAGTCTGGGAAATGGAACAAATATTCATGTCCTAGAGGCATAAAGGGCACCCTCTGAAGATGAACAAATCTCGAAAGATCTCCAGACACTTAATTGTGAAATTCATGAACCACAATTTTAGACAAGAGGTCCTAAGGGCAGCTAGAGGGAAGAGATTCCTTACATACAGAGGAAGGACTATCAGAGTAACAGCAGACCTATCCGCAGAAAACTAACAAGCCAGAAAGGGCTGACAAGACATATTCAGGACACTAAATGAGAAGAACATGCAGCTAAGAATACTTTATCCAGCAAGGCTGATAGTCAAAATCAATGGAGAGATGTGTAACTTCCAAGACTGGCAACCGTTTAAAAGACTATGTGACCACCAAGATGACAATACAAGAAATATTAAGGGGGGGGGTTGGTAAAAGAATAAAGGACCCAAGAGTGACATTAGAACAGAAATTTACAGAGAAAATCTATAGAAACAAGATCTTGTCAGGAAAATGATGTCAATAAAAATTATATTTCAATAATCACTCTCAAAGTGAATGGCCTAAATGTTCCCAAAAATGTGAAAGGGTTTCACATGGATAAAAGTACAGGACCCATCCATATGCTGTTTAGAAGAGACACATTTGGAACCTAAAGATACATCCAGAGTGACAGTAAAAGGATGGAGAAGCATCTCTCATGACAATGGGCCTCTAAAGTAGGTTGGGGTAGTGGTTCTCATTTTAGGAAAATTAGATTTTAAGCTAAAAACTTTAGTTAAAGACACAGAGAAATACTAAATAATTCTTTTTTTATTAATTAATTTATTTTCAGAAAAACAGTATTCATAATTTTTTCACCACACACAGTGTTCCATGCAATCAGTGCCCTCTATAATACCCACCACCTGGTACCCCAACCTCCCGGCCCCCCGCCACTTCAAACCCCTCAGATTGTTTTTCAGAGTCCATAGTCTCTCATGATTCACCTCCCCTTCCAATTTACCCCAACTCCGTTCTCCTCTCTAACACCCCTTGTCCTCCATGATATTTGATATACTCCACAAATAAGTGAAACCATATCATAATTGACTCTCTCTGCTTGAATTATTTCACTCAGCATAATCACTTCCAGTCCTGTTCATGTTGCTACAAAAGTTGGGTATTCATCATTTCTGATGGAGGCATAATACTCCATAGTGTATATGGACCACATCTTCCTTATCCATTCGTCCGTTGAAAGGCATCTTGGTTCTTTCCATAGTTTGGGGACACTGGCCATTGCTGCTATAAACATTGGGGTACAGATGACCCTTCTTTTCATGACATCTGTATCTTTGGGGTAAATACCCAGGAGTGCAATGGCAGGGTCATAGGGAAGCTCTATTTTTAATTTCTTGAGGAATCGCCACACTGTTCTCCAAAGAGGCTGCACCAACTTGCATTTCCACCAACAGTGGAAGAGTGTTCCCCTTTCTCCACATCCTCTCCAACACATGTTGTTTCCTGTCTTGTTAATTTTGGCCATTCTAACTGGTATAAGGTGATATCTCAATGTGGTTTTAATTTGAATCTCCCTGAGGGCTAGTGATGATGAATATTTTTTCATGTGTCTGATAGCCATTTGTAGGTCTTCATTGGAGAAGTGTCTGTTCATATATTCTGCCCATTGTTTGATATGTTTGCCTGTTTGATGTGTGTTGAGTTTGATTTCATTATAGACCTGGATATCAATCTTTTGTCCGTATGGTCATTTGCAAATATCTTCTCCCATTCCGCGGGTTGCCTCTTTGTTTTCTTGACAGTTTCCTTTACTGTGCAGAAGCTTTTGATTTTGATGAAGTCCCAAAAGTTTATTTTCTCTTTTGTATCCTTTGCCTTTGGAGACATATCTTGAAAGAAGTTGCTGTGGCTGATATAGAAGAGATTACTGCATATGCTCTCCTCTAGGATTCTGATGGATTCCTTTCTCATACTGAGGTCTTTTATCCATTTTGAGTTTATCTTTTTGGACAGTGTAAGAGAATGGTCGAGTTTTATTCTTCTACTTATAGGTGTCCAGTTTTTCCAGCACCATTTATTGAAGAGACTGTCTTTATTCCAGTGTATTTTTTTCCAGTTTTGTCGAAGATTAATTGACCATAGAGTCAAGGGTCCATATTTGGGCTCTCTACTCTGTTCCACTGGTCTATGTGTCTGTTTTTATGCCAGGACCATGCTGTCTTGGTGATCACAGCTTTGTAATAAAGTTTGAAATAAGATAATGTGATGCCCCCAGTTTTATTTTTGTTTTTCAACATTTCCTTAATGATTCAGAGTCTCTTCTTATTCCATACAAATTTTAGGATTATTTACTCCAGCTCTTTGAAGAATACTGGTGGAATTTTGATCAGGATGGCATTAGATTGCTCTAGGCAGTATAGACATTTTAACAATGTTTACTCTTCTGATCCGTGAGCATAGAATGGTCTTCCATCTATTTGTGTCTTCTTCAATTTCTTTCATGAGTGTTCTGTAGTTCCTCGAGTACAGATCCTTTACCTCTTTGGTTAGGTTTATTCCCAGGTATCTTGTGGTTCTTGGTCCTATAGTAAATGGAATCTATTCTCTAATTTCCCTTTCTGTATTTTCATTGTTAGTGTATAAGAAAGCCACTGATTTCTGCACATTGACTTTGTATCCTGCCACGTTGCTGAATTGCTGTATGAGTTCTAGTAGTTTGGGGGTGGTGTCTTTTAGGTTTTCCATATAAAGAATCATGTCATCTGCGAATAGAGAGAGTTTGACTTCTTCATTACCAATTTGGATACCTTTTATTTCTCTTTGTTGTCTGATTGTTGTTGCTAGGACTTCTAATACTATGTTGAACAAGAGCGGTGTGAGTGGGCATCCTTGTCGTGTTCCTGACCTCAACTGGAAGGACGCAAGCTTTTTCCCATTGAGGATGATATTTGCTGTGGGTATTTCATAGATAGATTTGATGAGGTTCAGGAATATTACCTTTATCCCTATACTTTGATGCGTTTTAATCAGGAACAGATGCTCGATTTTGTCAAATGCTTTTTCTGGATCAATTGAGAGGACCATGTGGTTCTTCTCTGTTCTCAGATTAATTTGTTGTATCACATTGATTGAATTGCGAATGTTGAACCATCCTTGTAGACCAGGGATGAATCCCACCTGATCATGGTGGGTAATCTTTTTAATGTGCTGTTGGATCCTGTTGGCTAGGATTCTTGTTGAGAATCTTAGCATCCATATTCATCAGTGATATTGGTCTGAAATTCTCTTTTTTGGTAGGGTCTTTGCCTGGTTTGGGGATCAGGGTAAAGCTGGCTTCATAGAAAGATTCTGGAAGTTTTCCTTCTGCTTCCATTTTTTGAAACAGCTTCAGGAGAATAGGTGTTATTTCTTCTTTGAAAGTTTGGTAGATTTCCCCATGGAATCCATCAGGTCCTGGGCTTTTGTTTTTTGGGAGGTTTTTGATCACTGCTTCAATCTCATTATTAGATATCGGTCTATTCAGGTTGTCGATTTTTTCCTGGTTCAATTTTGGTAGTTTATAGTTTTCCAGGAATGCATCCATTTCATCTAGGTTGCTAAGCTTTTTGGCATATAACTGTTGATAATAACTTCTGATCATTGTTTCTACTTCCTTGGTGTTAGTTGCGATCTCTCCCTTTTCATTCATAATTTAACAAATTTGGGCTTTCTCTCTTTTCTTTTGGATTAGTGTGGCCAATGGTTTATCGATCTTATTGATACTTTCAAAAACATCAGATTCTAGTTTCATTGATACATTCTACTGTATGTCTGGTTTGACCTCATCAATCTCAGCTCTCATCTTAATTTTTTCCCTTCTTATGTGTGGAGTTGGTTTGATTTGCTGTTGATTCTCCAGTTCTGTAAGTTGTAGAGACAGCTGGTGTATTCTGGATTTTTCAATTTTTTTGAGTAAGGCTTAGATGGCTATGTATTTCCCCCTTAGGACTTCTTTTGCTGTGTCCCATAGATTTTGGACTGAACTGTTTTCATTCTCATTGATTTCTGTGAATTGTTTCATTTCTTCTTTGATCTCCTGGTTGATCCAAGCATGTCTAAGCAAGGTGGTCTTTAGCTTCAAGTTGTTTGAGTTCCTTCTGAACTTTTCCTTGTGATTGAGCTCCAGATTCAAAGCATTGTGATCTGAGAATATGCAGGGAATAATCTCAGTCTTTTGGTATCGGTTGAGTCATGATTTGTGACCCAGTATGTGGTCTATTTTGGAGAAGGTTCCATGTGCACTTGATAAGAATGAGTATTCTGTTGTTTAAGGTGGAATGTTCTGTATATATTTATGAGGTACATCTGGTCCAATGTGTCATTCAATGCTCTTGTTTCTTTATTGATTTTCTGCTTCGATGATGTGTCTATTTATGAGAGAGTCATGTTAAGATCTCCATACATTAGTTATTCATATTAATATGACTCTTTATCTAGAAAAACGGTTTTCTTAAGTAATTGATTGCTCCCATATTGGGGCATAGAGATTTACAATTGTTAGATCATCTTGGAGGATAGCCCCTTTAAGGATTACGTAGTGTCCTTCTCTATCTCTGACTACAGTCTTTAGTTTAAAATCTAATTTATCCGATATGAGAATCGCTACCCCTGCCTTCTTTTGAGGCCCATTGGCATAAAAGATGCTTCTCCAACCCTTCACTTTCAGTCTGGGTGTATCTTTAGGTTCAAAATGGGTCTCTTGTAGACAACATATGGATGGGTCCTGTGTTTTTATCCAATCTGCAACCCTGTGGCATTTTATGGGTGCATTTAGGTCATTTACATTGAGAGTGATTATTGATAGATACATTTTTGTTGACATCGTGTAACCTTTGAAGTCTTTCTTTCTGTAGACTGTCTCTATATTTCTCTTCAATGCTATTCTTAGGATTTTTCCTCTTTTATAGAACACCCCTTAATATTTTCTGCAGTGTCGGCTTGGTGGTTGCATAGTCTTTTAAGCCTTGCCGTTCTTGGAAACTCTTTATCTCTCCATCCATTTTGAACGTCAGTCTTGCTGGATAAAGTATTCTTGGCTGCATGTTCTTCTCATTTAGTTCCCTGAATATATCTTGCCAGCATTTTCTGACTTGCCAGTTCTCTGTGGACAGGTCTGACGTTATTCTCATGGGCTTCCCTCTGTAAGTAAGGAGCCTCTTTGCCCTGGCAGCTTTCAAGGGATTATACCTATAATTATAATTCCTCAATTTGACTATCAAGTGTCATGATGCTTTTTTTTGGGGGGGATCTATAATCTTGTGTGGAGACCCTTCAACCTCTGGTACAAGCACACTGGTTCCATTCGCTAGATTGGGAAAATTTTCATAAAGGACTTGTTCTACTATATCTTCTAGACTTCTTTATTTCTCCTTCCCTTCAGGGATTTCAATAATTCTGACGTTGGAAGGCTTCATGGCATCATTTATTTCCCTGATTCTGTTTTCGTGGTTTCTAAGCTGTTTGTTCCAGGCTTCCTCCTGATCCTTTCTCTCTATCTGTTTGTCTTCCAAATCACTAATTTTACCTTCTGTCTCAGTTACCCTTGCTTTGAGAGAGTTTAGATTAGATTGGAACTCATTGAGAGCATTGTTAACCTCCTCCCTGGTAGCTTTAAGCTCTGCCGTAACATTGTGAACATCCTGTCTGGTCGCTTTCAGTTCGGCCCTAATCAATTCCGTTTGGTTATCCATGACTTTCTCCAACCTAGCTATTGCCTGGTTAATTGTTAGCCTGAATTCTCTTTCCGACATATTGTCTATGTTGATAGCTGTTAGCTCTGTTGCTGAAGGTCCATCCTCTGTATTTTTCTTCTATTGGGCATTCCTACTCCTAGTTATTTTGGTAAGAGATGACTGAACAGATGTAGTTGGATGTATCAACTGTGGTGCAGTCAAGGTGCACCCTGAAACACTTCTGAGCAATCAGAATTCCCCACTCAAATGGAGACAAAAGAAAAGAAAATGTAAATGAAAAGAAAAACAGAGAGAGAGAGAGAGAGAGAGAGGCAAGAAAGGGAAGATGAAAGAGAAGGTTCAGCCCAGTTGGGCACCAGGGTAAGGTTTATGAAGTAAACAAACAAAAAGAGACAAAAAGACTATACAAGTATATGACAAGAGAAAAAAAAATATATATGCAAATAAAGAACCTCGTCAAAAAGAACCCCAAGTGTAAGATTTATATGCTATCAGGACAAACACAAAAACACAGAAACACTGGTGGAAGAAGAAGATGGGAGAGTTCTTATAAGTTCTCAGTGTGTGCGAGGAAGGTTGTTTTGATTCTTCCTGGATGTATCTTGATATCTTTGTTAAAGGACTCAACTTTCCTAAGATAAAGGGGATTAAATATTGGTTTACCTATAGGGTTAGTATTGATTGGGGAAAGGGGATTATTTTGAAGTTTACTCTATATGAATATTAAAGGATAAAAATAAAATAAATAAACTAGACTAAACTAGACTAAAATTAAAAAAAATTCAGAAAATAAAAATGCAAAAGAAAAACATAGGTGTATGTATCAAAAAGTTCAGGTTAGAAAGGTATTATGGAATCTGTTGTACTGTACCGCTCGCTGTGATGGTTAAATAGGTTTTAAAAAATTACCTATGTGTAAAAAAAATGAACCAGAATATTGGGACGAGTGAACAATACAAGTTTTCCTATGAAGTAGTAGTTGTTCTCTTGTAGTTTTTTTTTTCTTTTTTTTTTTTTCTTTCTTGGTTTGTTTTCTGGGGGAGGGGCCTGCCACATGAGTTGTCAGTCAATGATGTTTCTTTAGTTGAGTCCTCCCACCCCCCTCAAAGGGTGGGCTCTGAGGAAACTGTTTTTTTTCAGGCTCTTGTTCTCTGGCGGTTTTTATGTTTGTCCACTTTTTTTTTCTCTCACCTTGACCGCTTTTGATGGTTTTTGTAGTTTTAGAGGAAAACAAACCGCACCCTGATCTCCCTCTCAGAGAGAAGCCTCAGTCTGGGTGCAGAGCCTAAATAAGTTCCTCCTTGGCCGCTGGCAGAGCACGTTCCAAGTTGCATACCCTGGGGCACAGGATCTTTTGCTTGTACCCAAAACAAGGCAGTGGCGGCTGTCTGGGAGCTCCAGACTGCCAGAGAGGTTCCAAGCAGCAATCAAACACTGAGATTTTGCTGCTGGCCCGTGCTGCGAGTGCCTGTTCTTGCTGGGTCTAAGAGTACCCGGCTTGCACACACCTCTTTCAGGGGCGGCTATGGGCTGCACGCACGTCTCAGGCACTGAGAATGGGGCGCAGGTCCGAAAGCACCAAGCTGGGCTTTTGCACATTTAAGTCAGGGGAGAGTTTGGGGCTCGCGGCTTAGACTTTCAAACTTGGAGCACATCAAAAGCACTGGCCGGGCCTTTGTAACTCTCTCAGGGGAGCATGAGGGATGCGCGCACATCTCACGCTTTGTAGCAGGGCTCGCGTGTTCTGCTGACAAGCGTGGCTCTCATCTTCTCACCAGATCCAGAACCCACGGATTTTCTGGGGCAGGGTGGCTTAGGGACCAAGACCTGGTTTCTCCTCTGCACTCTCTCTGCCTCAGCACTGGGGAGGCTGTCCTGGGACCAGGGACTTAAGCCCCAGTCCCTAGCCGCCCGATTCCCACAATTTCCCCCTGCGATCCTTTGCTCTTTTGGAGTGCTTTCAACCAGTCTCCAAGTTAATGCTGGTCCCCAGACACAGGGCACTCTCGCTCATATTGGGGTATTACTTTCCAACCAGTCGACTCTGGTGGCTCCCTCCCCCTTTTGTTTATCTTCCGATATCAGTCCACCTTCCCACTCCGCTTTACCTGCCCACTGGTGTCTTCTGCCCCTGTAGAGATCCAGACGTGTATAATTCTGATCTCAGACTGATTTCATGGGTGAATGGAGTTCTTTGGTAGGTAATCAGCTCCCTTTGGGGTACCAGCTGAAAAGGCGCCTCCTCCTACTCCCCCGCCATCTTGTCCCCCCTAAATATTTCTTAAATGGTCTATCCACGAAGAATATCTAACTATTTCAAATATTTATGCCCTCAATATGGGAGCAGCCAACTATACAGGACAACTGTTAGTCAAAATAAAGAGTCATATTGATATAAATATATTTATAGTAAGGGATCTTAACACACCACTCTGAGTAATAGACAGATCATCCAAACAGAAAATCAATAAGGAAACAAGAGCTTTGAATGACACATTGGACCAGATGGACCTCATAGGTATATACAGAAGATTCCAACCTAAAAGAACAGAATACTCATTCTTCTCAAGTGCACATGGAACTTTCTCCAGAATAGACCACATACTGTGTCACATTCAGGGCTCAACCAATACCAAAATATTGATATTATTTCCTGCGTATTATCAGACCACATGGCCTTGAACCTGGAACCCAACCATTAGAAAAAGTTTGGAAGGAATTCAAACATTTGGAAGTTAAAGACAACCCTGTGTAAGAATGTTTGGATCAACCAAGAAACCAAAGAAGAACTTAAACAATTAAGGGAAAACAATGAGAATGAAGATATTTTGGTCCAAAATCAATGGGATATGGCAACGGCGATCCTAAGGGGGAATAACATAGCCAACCAAGCCTCACAGCACCAACACCAACAACAACAAAAAAAAAAAAAAAAAAAAAAAAAAAAGAAAAGAAAAGAAGAAGAAGAAAAGAAAGAAAGAAAGAAAGAATCCCAAACACAACAACTCTCTTTACACATTAAAAAATTGGAAAATCAACAACTAAGCCAACCCCATGCAGAAAAAGGTAAATAATCAAGATTATAACAGAGATCAATAAGTTAGAAACTAGAGATACAGTAGAACACATCAATGAAACTGGAAGCTTGTTCTTTGTAGGAATCAATAAGGTCAATAAAACAAAGCCCAAACTAATCCAAAAGAAAAGGAAGAAGTTGGGAGACAAGATGGCGGGGAAGTAGGAGGAGGTGCCATTTCAACTTGTACCCTAAATTGAACTGATTACCTACCAAAGAACTCCGATCACCCATGAAATCAGGCTGAGATCAGAATTATACACGTCTGGATCTCTACAGGGGCAGAAGACAGCAGTGGGCAGGTAAAGTGCAGTGGGAACATCAGACTGATATCAGAAGATAAAAAAAAAGGGGAGGGAGCCACCAGAAGCGACTGATTGGAAAGTAATACCCCTAATACGAGAGTGCCCTGCATCTGGGGACCAGCATTAACTTGGAGACTGGTTGAAAGCACTCAAAAAGTGCAAAGGATCATGGGTGGGGGAAATTGTGGGAAATGGAATGGCTCGGGACAGGGGCTTAAGTCCCCCAAACCAGGACAGCCTCCCCTGGCGCTGAGCCAGAGAGAGTGTGGCGGAGAAAACAGGTCTTGGTCCCTGAGCCATCAGCATACCCAATATCAAGTGGGTCCAGCTCCTGTGAGGGGCTGGGAGCCTTGCCAGATGGCAGAATACCAAGCCGTGCTATAGAGCCTGAGATGTGCATGCCCCTCACCCTCCCCTGAGAGAGGTGTGTGAAGGCCCAGCCTGACGCTCTTAGACCCGTACCATTGTATCAGACTGTGAGAAATGCATGAGCCCCAAACTCTCCCCTGAGAGAGGTGAGCGAAGGACCAGCCTTGTACTCTTGGACACATGCCCTGCTATCACAGCCTGAGACACGCATGTGACCCACAGCCACCGCTGAGAGAGGTCTGCACAAGCCCGGTGCTCTTAGACCCAGAAACACCAGGCACTCACAGCAGGGGCCAGTGGGAAAACCTCAGTGTGCAATTGCAGCTTGGAAGGTCTCTGGCGGTCTGGAGCTCCCCAGACAGCCCCCGCTGCCATGGTTTTGGGTACAAGCAGAAGATCTTGCATCCCCAGGGTCCGTGACTCAGAAGATGGTCTGCCAGAGTGGCCAAGTGGGGATTATCTGGGCTCTGCAGCACCCAGAGGGGACCAGGCTTAGACTTTTCTCTGAAAGGGAGGTCAGGGTGCAGTTTGCTTTCCTCTAAACCTACAAAAACCGTCAAAAGCGGTCAAGGTGAGAGGAAAAAAAAAAAAAGGATGAACAAACATAAAAACCTCCAGAGAACAAAAGCCTGAAGAAACTGGTTTCCTCAGAGCCCACCCCCTTGAGGGGGGTAGGAGGACTTAACTCAGGGAGCATCATTGACTTAAAACCCACGTCACAGGTCCCTCCTCCAGAAAACCAACCAGGGGGGGAAAAAAAAAAAAAGACTACAGGAGAACAACCACCACTACGTCACAGGACAACTTTTATTTTTAACTGAAATCCACTATTCTGGTTCATTTTTTTATACAGATAATTTTTAACCTATTTACCATCACAGTGAGATGTCCAGTACATCAAATTACATAATAACCATCCAACCTGAACATTCTGATACAAACACCAGTGTTTTTCTTTTGCATTTCTATTTTTTTAAATTCTAGTTTAGTATAGTTTATTTTATTTATTTTATTTTTATTTTCTAATATTCATATAGTTAAACTTCAAGGTAATCTTTCCCCAATAAATGCTACCCCTATAGCTAAACCAATTGTTAATCCCCCTTTATCTTAGGAACGTTGAATCCTTTAACAAAGATATCAAGATACATCCAGGAAGAATCAAAACAACCTTCCTCACCCACACTGAGAATTAACAACCACTCTCCCATCTTTTTCTTCCACCAGTATATCTCTGTTATTGTGTTTGTCCTGATAGGGTTCTTTTTGATGAGGGTTTTCCTTTATTTGCATATATATAAATGTATATACATATATATATATATAATTTTATTCTCTTAACATATACTTTTATCAGTCTTTTTGTCTGTATCTGTTTGTATACTTCAAAAATCTTACCTTGGGGCCCATTTGGGCTGAACCTTCTCTTTTATCTCACCTTTCTTTCTTGTCTCTCTCTGTCTCTCTTTTTGTCTTTTCCTTTTCTTTTTCCTCTCATTTGGGTGGGGAACCCTGGTTGATCAGAAGCATTCCAGGGTGCACCATGACTGTACCACAGTTGATATACCAAGCTACACACATTCAGCCATCTCTCACCAAAATGACTAGGAGGAGGAATGCCCAACAGAAGAAAATACAGAGGATGGACGTTCTGCAACAGAGCTGATGGCTATCAACACAGACAATATGTCTGAAAGAGAATTCAGGCTAATAATAATCCAAGCAATAGCTAGTTTGGAGAAAGCCATGGATGACCAAATGGAACTGATTAGGGCCAAACTGAAACGACCAGAGATCATGTTTTCAATGTTAAGGAAGAGCTGAAAGCTACCAGGGATGAGCTACACAATGCTCTCAATGAGTTCCAATCTAATCTAAATTCTCTCAACACTAGAGTAACTGAGACAGAAGATAGAATTAGAGTTCTGGAGGAGAAACAGATACAGAGAAAGGATCAGGAGGAAGCCTGGAACAAACAGCTCAGGAGCCTCGAAAACAGAATAGGGTAATATTGGAATCCCTGAAGGGGAGGAGAAATAAAGAAATCTAGAAGATATAGTAGAAAAAGTTCTTCATGAAAATTTCCTAAATCTCGTGAATGGAATCAGCGTTCATGTACTAGAGGCCGAAAGGTTTCCCCCCAAGATTACAGATTATCGAAAGTCCTCAAAACACGTAATAGTAATAATGAAGAATTATAATTGTAGGCAGATACTCTTGAATGCAGCAAGGACAAAGAAGATCCTTACATACAGAGGAAAGCCCATCAGAATAACGTCAGACCTGTCCACAGAGACCCGGCAAGTCAGAAAGGGCTGGCAAGATATATTCAGGGCACTAAATGAGAAGAACATGCAGCCAAGAATACTTTATCCAGCAAGACTGATGTTCAAAATGGATGGAGAGATAAAGAGTTTCCAAGACCGGCAAGGCTTAAAAGACTATGCAACCACCAAGCAGAAACTGCAGGAAATATTAAGGGGGCTCCTTTAATGGAGGAAAAAGCCCAAGAATAGAACTGAACAGAAATATAGAGACAATCTACAGAAAGACTTCAAAGGTAACTCGATGTCAATAAAAATGTATCTATCAATAATTACCCTCAATGTGAATGGCCTAAATGCACCCATAAAATGGCACAGGGTTGCAGATTAGATAAAATGAGAGGACCCATCCATATGTTGTCTACAAGAGACCCATTTTGAACCTAAAGATAAACCCAGACTGAAAGTGAAGGGATGGAGAAGCATCTTTCATGCCAATGGGCCTCAAGAGAAGACTTGGGTAGCGATTCTCATATCAGATAAATTAGAATTTAAACTAAAGATTGTAGTGAGAGATACAGAAAGACATTACATCATTCTTAAAGGGACTATCCACCAAGATGATATAACAATTGTAAATATCTATGCCTCCAATATGGGAACAGTCAATTACATAAGAAAACTGTTAATCAAGATAAAGAGTCATATTATATGAATACAGTAATTGTTGGAGATCTTTACACGCCACTCTCAGAAATAGACAGATCATCCAAGCAGAAAATCAATAAAGAAACAAGAGCATTGAATGATACACTGGACCAGATGGACCTCAGAGATATATACAGAACATTCCATCCTAAAACAACAGAATACTCATTCTTATCAAGTGCACATGGAACCTTCCCCAGAATAGACCAGATACTGGGTCACAAATCAGGACTCAACCGACACCAAAAGACTAAGATGATTCCCTGCACATTCTCAGATCAAAATACTTTGAAACTGGACATCAATCACAAGGAAATGTTCTGAAGGAACTCAAACACCTGGAAGCTAAAGCTCAAACACCTTGCTTAAGAATGCTTGCATCAACCAGGAGATCAAGAAAAAACTGAAACAATTCATGGAAACCAATGACAATGAAGACATTTCGATCCAAAACCTATGGGATACACCAAAGGCGGTCCTAAGGGGGAAATACATAGCCATCTAAGTCTCACTCAAAATAATTGAAAAATCCAGAACACAGCAGCAGTCTCTACTCCTTAAAGAACTGGAGAATCAGCAACAAATCAAACCATCTACACACATAAGAAGGGAAATAATCAAGATTAGAGATGAGATCCATCAGGTAGAAACCAAAGATAGAGTAGAACATATCAATGAAACTAGAAGCTGGTATTTTGAAATAATCAATAAGATCGATAAACCATTGGCGACACTAATCCAAAAGAAAAGAGAGAAAGCTCAAATACATAAAATTATGAATGAAAAGAGAGAGATCACAACGAACACCAAGGAAGTAGAAACAATCATCAGAAGTTATTATCAACAGTTATATGCCAATAAGCTAAGCAACCTAGATGAAATGGATGTATTCCTGGAAAACTATAAACTCCCAAAATTGAACCAGGATAAAATTGACAACCTGAATAGACCAATATCTAGTAACCATATTGAAGTGGTGATCAAAAACCTCCCAAAAAACAAAAGCCCAGGACCTGATGGATTCCATGGGGAATTCTACCAAACTTTCAAAGAAGAAATAACACCTATTCTCCTGAAGCTGTTTCAAAAAATGGAAGCAGAAGGAAAACTTCCTGACTCTTTCTATGAAGCCAGCATTATCCTGATCCCCAAACCAGGCAAAGATCCTACCAAAAAGGAGAATTTTAGACCAATATCACTGATGAATATGGATGCTAAGATTCTCAATAAGATTCTAGCAAACAGGACCCAAAAGCACATTAAAAGATTATCCACCATGACCAGGTGGGATTCATCCCAGGGATATAAGGTTAGTTCAACATTCGCAAATCAATCAATGTGAAAGAACAAATTAATCTGAGAAGAGAGAAGAACCACATGGTCCTCTCAATTGATGCAGAAAAAGCATTTGACAAAATCCAGCATCTGTTCCTGATTAAAACGCTTCAAGTATAGGGATAGCGGAAACATTCCTGAACTTCATCAAATCTAACTATGAAAGACCCACAGCAAATATCATCCTCAATGGGCAAAAGCTTGCGTCCTTCCCGTTGAGATCAGGAACACGACAAGGATGCCCACTCACACCGTTCGTGTTCAACATAGTATTAGAAGTACTAGCAACAGCAATCAGACAACAAAGAGAAATAAAAGGTATCCAAATTGGTAATGAAGAAGTCAAACTCTCTCTATTCACAGATGACATGATTATTTATATGGAAAATCCAAAAGACTCCAACCCCAAATACTGGAACTCATACAACAAATCAGCAACGTGGCAGGATACAAACAATGTGCAGAAATCATTGGCTTTCTTATACATTAACAATGAAAATACAGCAAGGGAAATTAGAGAATCAATTTCATTTACTAAAGCACCAAGAACCATAAGATACCTGGGAATAAACCTAACCAAAGTGGTACAGGATCTGTACTTAAGGAACTACAGAACACTCATGAAAGAAATTGAAGAAGACACAAGAAGATGGAAGACCATTCCATGCTCTTGGATCGGAAGAATAAACATTGTTAAAATGTCTATACTGCCTAGAGCAATCTATAATTTTAATGCTATTCCTATCAAAATTTCACTGGTATTCTTCAAACAGCTGGAGCAAATAATCCTAAAATTTGTATGTAATTAGAAGAGACCCCGAATTGCTAAGGAAATGTTGAAAAACAAAAATAAAACTGGGGGCATCATGTTACCTGATTTCAAGCTTTACTACAAAGCTGTAATCACCCAGACAGCATGGTCCCATCATAAAAACAGACACATAGACCAGTGGAACAGAGTAGTGAGCCCAGATATGGACCCTCAACTCTATGGTCAAATAATCTTCGACAAAACAGAAAAAAATATTCAGTGGAAAAAAGACAGTCTCTTCAATAAATGGTGCTGGGAAACCTTGACAGCTATATGTAGAAGAAAGAAATTTGATCATTCTCTTACACCGAACACAAAGATAAACTCAAAATGGATAAAAGACCTCAATGTGAGACAGGAATTCATCAGAATTCTAGAGGAGAACATAGGCAGTAATCACTTTGATATCAGCATAGCAACTTCTTCAAGATTTATCTCCAAAGGGAAAGGAAACAAAAGCGAAGATGAACTTTGGGACTTCATCAAAATCAAAGCTTCTGCACAGGCAAGGAAACAGTCAGGAAAACAAAGAGGCAACCCACGGAATGGGAGAAGATGTTTGCAAATGACAGTACAGACAAAAGGTTGATATCCAAGATCTATAATGAACTCCTCAAACTCAACACACAGAAAACAGACAATCATATTAAAAAATGGGCAGAAGATATGGACAGACCCTTCTCCAATTAAGAATTAAGAATGGCTATCAGACACATGAAAAAATGTTCATCATCACTAGCCATCAGGGAGATTCAAATGAAAACTACATTGAGATATCACATTACACCAGTTAGAAGGGCCAAATGAACAAGACAGGAAACAACATGTGTTGGAGAGGATGTGGAGAGAGGGGAATCCTCTTACACTGTTGGTGGGAATGCAAGTTGGTGCAACCTATTTGGAGAACATTGTGGAGATTCCTCAAGAAATTAAAAATAGAACTTCACTAGGACCCTGCCATAGCATTACTGGATATTTACCCCAAAGATACAGATGTAGTGAAAAGAAGGGTCATCTGTACCCCAATGTTTATAGCAACAATGGCCATGGTCGCCAAACTGTGGAAAGAAACAAGATGCCCTTCAATGGATGAATGGTTAAGGAAGATGTGGTCCATATACTCTATGGAGTATTATGCCTCCATATAAAAGGATAATTACTCAACATTTTAGCAACATGGACGGGACTGGAAGAGATTATGCTGAGTGAAATAAGTCAAGCAGAGAGAGTCGATTATCATATGGTTTCACTTATTTGTGGAGCATAACAAATAGCATGCAGGACAAGAAGAGTTAGAGAGGAGAAGGAAGTTGAGGGAAATTGGAAGGGGCGGGTGAACCATGAGAGAGTATGGACTCTGAAAAACAATCTTAGGATTTTGAAGTGGTGGGAGGTGTGAGGTCCTGGTATCACTTGGTGGGTATTATAGAGGGCACGGATTGCATGGAGCACTGGGTATGGTGCAAAAATAATGAATACTGTTATGTGAAATTAAAAATAAATTTAAAAAAGAAGGGAAATCATCAAGATTAGAGCTGAGATGAATGAGGTAGAAACCAGAGATACAGTAGAACGTAACAATGAAACTAGAAGCTGGCTTTTTGAAAAAATCAATAAGATCAATAAACCATTGGCCACACTAATCCAAAATAAAAGAGAGAAAGCCCAAATTAACAAAATTATGAATGAAAACTGAGAGATCACAACTAACATCAAAGAAGTAGAAACAATCATCAGAAATTATACGAATAGTTATATGTCAATAAGCTAAGCAACCTAGATGAAATCGATGCATTCCTGGAAAACTATAAACTCCCAAAATTGAACCAGGAAGAAATTGACAACCTGAATAGACCAATATCTAGTAACGAGATTGAAGCAGTGATCACAAACCACCCAAAAAACAGGAGCCCAGGACCTAATGGATTCCCTGGAAATTCCACCATCATTTCAAAGAAGTAACACCTATTCTCTTGAAGCTGTTTCAAAAAATTGAGGCAGAAGGAAAACTTCCAGACTCCTTCTATGAAATCAGCATTATCCTGATCCCCAAACCAGGCAAAGACCCTACCAAAAAGGAGAATTTCAGACCAATATCACTGATGAATATGGATACTAAGATTCTCAACAAGATCCTAGCAAACAGGACCCAAAAGGACATTAAAAGATTATCCACCATGACCAGGTGGGATATATCCCTGGGATACAAGGATGGTTCAACATTTGCAAATCAATCAATGTGGTAGAACAAATTAATAAGAGAAGAGAGAAGAGTCATATGGTCCGCTCAATTGATGCAGAAAAAACATTTGACAAAATCCAGCATCCATTCCTGATTAAAATGCTTCAAAGTATAGGGATAGAGAGAACATTCCTGAACTTCATCAAATCTATCAATGAATGACTCACAGGAAATATCATCCTCAATGGGAAAAAGCTTGCAGCCTTCCCGTTGAGATCAGGGACATGACAAGGATGCCCACTCTCACCACTCTTGTTCAACATAGTATTAAAAGTCCTAGCAACAGCAATCAGACAACAGAGAGAAATAAAAGGTATCCAAATTGGCAATGAAGAATTCAATCTCTCTCTCTTAGCAGATGACACGATTCCTTATATGGAAAACCCAAGAGTCCACCCCCAAACTTCTAGAACAGCAATTCAGTAGCATGGCAGGATACAAAGTCAATGTACAGAAATCAGTGGCTTTCTTATACACAAACAATGAGAATACAGAAAAAAAAATGGAGAATTGATTATATTTACTATAGCACCAAGGACCAGAAGATACCTGGGTATAAACCTAACCAAAGAGCTAAAGGATCTGTACTCAAGGAACTACAGAACACTCATGAAAGAAATTGAAGAAGACACAAAAAGATGGAAGACCATTCCATGCTCTTGGATAGGAAGAATAAACATTGTTAAAAAGTCTATACTTTCTAGAGCAATCTATACTGTTAATGCCATTCCAATCAAAATTCCACAGGTATTTTTCAAAGAGCTGGAGCAAATAATCCAAAATTTTGTATGGAATCAGAAGAGAACCCTAGGGGACAAGATGCCGGGGATGTAGGATGAGATGCCTTTTCAACCTGTACCCTAAAGTGAGCTGATTACCTACCAAGGAACTTCTATCACCCATGAAATCAGCTTGAAATCAGAATTATACACGTCTGGGTCTCTAGAGGGGTAGAAGACACCAGTTAGCATGTAAAGCAAAGTAGGAATGGTGAACTGATATCGGAAGATAAACAAAAGGGGCAGGGAGCCACCAGAGGTGACTGGTTGGGAAGTAATACCCCAATCCGAGAGTGCCCTGCGTCTGGGGACCAGCATTAACTTGGAGACTGGTTGAAAGCACTCAAAAAAGAGCAAAGGATCATGCTGGGGGGGGGGTGTGAAGTGTAGGAATGGAGGCAGCTAGGGACAAGTCCCTGTTCCCAGGACAGCCTCCCCTGGCGCTGATCCATAGAGAGTACAGCAGAGAAACCAGGTCTTGATCCCTAAGCCGCCAGTACACCCGAGAATGTGTGGGTTCTGGCTCCTGTGAGGGGATGGGAGCCACGCCTGATGGCAGAAAGCGCGAACCCTGCTACAAAGCCTGATACAGGAGCGTGAGTCCCTCATACTCCTCTGAGAGAGTTACAAAGGACCGTTTGGTGCTCTTTGACCCACGCCATTGTTTCAGAGCCTAAGACGCTCATCCCAATCCCTCCCCTGACAGAGGTGTGCAAAAGCCCAGCCTGGTGCTTTCGGACCTGCACTCCGTTCTCAGTGCCTGAGACATGCGCACGCGACCCATTGCTTCCCCTGAAAGAGGTGCGTGCAATCCAGGCACTCTTAGACACAGAAAGACCAGGCACTCCCAACCCAGGCCAGCGGGAAAATTTCAGTGTGTGATCGCTGCTTAGAACCTCTTTGGCGGTCTGGAGCTCCCAGACTCCCTCCGCTGCCGTGATTTGGGGTACAAGCAAAATATCCTACTTCCTCTGAACCTGCTCTGCCAGCGGCAAAGGGGGAACTCATCTGGTCTCTGCAGTCAGACTGAGGCTTCTCTCTGAGAGGGAGGTCAGGGTGCAGTCTGTTTTCCTCTAAAACTACAAAAACCATCAAAAGCATTCAAGGTGAGAGAAAAAAAAAAAGTGAACAAATATAAAAACCACCAGAGAAAAAAAGCCTGAAAAAAAACCCAGTTTCCTCAGAGCCCACCCCCTCGAGGGGGGCAGGAGGACTTACTTAACTCAGGGAACATCATTGACTGAAAACCCACATGGCAGACACCTCCCCCAGAAAACAAACCAAGAAATGGGAAAAAAAAAAAAAAGACTGCAAGAGAACAAACACCACTACTTCATAGGACAACTTTTATTTTCAACTCATTCCCACAATTCTGGTTCATTTTATTTTTATAGATAATTTTTTAACCTATTTACCATCACAGTGAGCTGTCCAGTACATCAAATTCCATAATAACCTTCCAACCTGAAATTTTTGATACATACACCTGTGTTTTTCTTTTACATTTCTACTTTTTGAATTTCTTTTTTTTTTAGTTTAGTTTAGTTTAGTCTAGTTTATTCCTTTTTATTTTTATTTTCTAATATTCATATAGGGTTAAACTTCAAAGTAATCCCCTTTCCCCAATCAATACTATCCCTATAGGTAAACCAATTTTTAATCCCGCTTTATTGTAGGAAAGTTGAGTCCTTTAACAAAGATATCAAGATACATCCAGGAAGAATCAAAACAAACTTCCTCACCCACAATGAGAATTTATAACCACTCTCTCATCTTTTTCTTCCACCACTGTTTCTGTGTTTTGTGTTTGTCTTGATAGAATATAAATCTTATACATGGGATTCTTTTTGACGAGGTTCTTCCTTTATTTGCATATATATTTTTTTTCTTGTGTCATATACTTTTATCAGTCTTTTTGTTTGTTTGTTTTTGTTTATATACTTCATAAATCTTACATTGGGGCCCATTTGAGCTGAACCTTCTTTTTCATCTTCCCTTTCTTTCCTATCTCTCTCTTTTTTCTTTTTCTTTCCTTTTGACTCTTGTTCGGGTGGGGAATCCTGATTACTCAGAAGTGTCCCAGGGTGCACCTTGACTGCACCATGGTCGATACATCCAGCTACATCTGTTCAGTCATCTCTCACCAAAATGACTAGGAGGAGGAATGCCCAACAGAAGAAAAACAGAGAGGATGGACCTTCTGGAACAGAGCTAACAGCTATCAACATAGACAATATGTCGGAAAGAGAATTCAGGCTAACAATTATCCAGGCAATAGCTAGGTTGGAGAAAGCCATGGATGACCAAATGGAAATGATTGGGGCCAAACTGAAAGTGACCAGACAGGATGTTCACAATGATAGGGCTGAGCTGAAAGCTACCAGGGCTTAGGTACACAATGCTGTAAATGAGTTCCCATCGAATCTAAACTCTCTCAAAGCTATGGTAACTGAGGCAGAAGACATAATTAGTGATCTGGAAGACAAACAGATAGAGAGAAAGGATCAGGAGGAAGTCTGGAACAAACAGCTTAGAAACCACGAAAACAGAATCAGGGAAATAAATGATGCCATGAAGCGTTCCAACGTCAGAATTATTGGAATCCCTGAAGGGGAGGAGAAATAAAGAAGTCTAGAAAATATAGTGGAACAAGATCTTCATGAAAATTTTCCCAATCTTGCAAATGGAACCAGAATTCATGTTCCAGAGGCTGAAAGGTCTCCACCCAAGATTATACATTCCAAAAAAACACCAAGGCACTTGATAGTCAAATTGAGGAATCATAATTGTAGGTATAATCTCTTGATAGCTGCTAGGACAAAGAGGCTTTTTACTTACAGAGGAAAGCCCATCAGAATAACGTCAGACCTGTCCACAGAGGCCTGGCAAGCCAGAAAGGGCTGGCAAGACATATTCAGGGCATTAAATGAGAAAAACTTGCAGCCAAGAATACTTCATCCAGCAAGACTGACATTCAAAATGGATGGAGCGATAAAGAGTTTCCAAGACCGGCAAGGCTTAAAAGACTGTAGACAGCCACTGACCCAGCTAGAGATGAGGGATCAGGCCAGGCCCTGACTTGTGCCTCCCGAATATCAGTTGAGCTGTGCTTGAGAAAAAGCCTGAGCTGACTTGTGCCTCCTGAATATCAGTTGATCTGCGCTTGAGAAACGGCCTGACCTATGGATCCTAAGACTCTCTGACGTGACTGCCTGTATGTATTAAGAGGCAAAACTGGGTTGTATATTTAACTGTTACAAGATTACCCTGTATTTGCATGGATTATAAATTGCACCATTGTAAGCTCATGAAATGCTAGTTAAAGATTAGCTAAGTAGACAAAAGTTATTGGCGCCACAAGATCCGCTACCAGCGCTTGGGAAATGGGTTTCCTAAAAGCTTAAGGGGCTTCATGTAAATGTTACCTGTGAATGAGCAATCAATGGAGAATAGATACTTCCTTATAATTGTTTCTGTTAACTATATAATGCCTCACAGCCTTGAATAAAGTTGGCACTGCTTGGACACCATCCACTGTGTCCCTCCTGTCCTCATTTCTTTACAAGTCTTACTCTTTCTCCATTCTCTTACCCTCTCGATCCTGCTCATGTCGTCACACCAGCCACAACAAAAGACTATGCAACCACCAAGCTGACAATGCAGGAAATATTAAGGGGGGTTCTATAAAAGAGGAAAAATCCTAAGAATACTATTGAACAGAAATATAAAGACAATCTACAGAAAGAAAGACTTCAAAGGTAACACTATGTCAATAAAAACATATCTATCAATAATCACTCTTAATGTGAATGGCCTAAATGCGCCCATAAAATGGCACAGGGTTGCAGATTGGATAAAACGACAGGACCCATCCATATGTTGTCTACAAGAGACCCATTTTGAACCTAAAGATACACCCAGACTGAAAGTGAAGGGATGGAGAAGCATCTTTCATGCCAATGGGCTTCAAAAGAAGGCTTGGGTAGTGAATCTCATATCAGATAAATTAGATTTTAAACTAAAGACTGTAGTCAGAGATACAGAAGAACATCACATCATTCCTAAAGGGACTATCCACCAAGATGATATAACAATGGTAAATATCTATGCTCCCAATATGGGAGCAGCCAACTACATAAGAAAATTGTTAATCAAGATTAAGAATCATATTGATATGAATACACTAAGAGTAGCAGATCTTAACACACCTTTCTCAGAAATAGACAGAACATCGAAGAAGAAAATAAATAAAAAATCAAGAGCATTGAATAACACACTGTACCAGATAGACCTCATAGATATACACAGAACATCCACCCTAAAACAACAGAATACTCATTCTTCTCAAGTGCACAGGGAAACCTTCTCCAGAATAGACCACATACTGGGTCACAAATGAGGACTCAACCATTACCAAAACACTGATATGAATCCCTGCATATTATCAGATCACAGTGCTTTGAAACTAGAGCTCAATGACAAGGAAAAGTTCAGAAGGAACTCAACCACCTGGAGGCTAAAGACCACCTTGCTTAAGAATGCTTGCATCAATCAGGAGATCAAAGAAGAACTGAAACGATTCATGGAAACCAATGAAAATAAAGACACTTTGGTCCAAAACCTATGGGATACACCGAAGGCGGTCCTAAGGGGAAATACATAGCCATCCAAGCCTCCCTCAAAAAAATTGAAAAATCCAGAACATAGCAGCTGTCTCCATACCTTAAAGAACTGGAGAATCAACAAAAAATCAAACCAACTCCACACATAATCAGGGAAATAATGAAGATTAGAGCTGAGATCAATGAAGTAGAAACCAGAGATAAAGAAGAACGTATCAATGAAACTAGAAGCTGTTTTTTTTTTTTTAAGATTTTATTTATTTATCTGACAGACAGAGATCACAAGTAGGCAGAGAGGCAGGCAGAGAGAGAGGAGGAAGCAGGCTTCCCGCTGAGCAGAGAGCCCGATGCGGGACTCGATCCCAGGACCCTGAGATCATGACACGAGCTGAAGGCAGCGGCTCAACCCACTGAGCCACCCAGGCGCCCCTAGAAGCTGTTTTTTTGAAAGAATCAATAAGATAGATAAACCATTGTCCACATTAATCCAAAAGAAAAGAGAGAAAGCCCAAATTCATAAAATTATGAATGAAAAGGGAGAGATCACAATGAACAAAACAGAAATAGAAACAATCATCAGAAATTATTATGAACAGTTATATGCCAATAAGCTAATCAACCTAGAAGAAATGGATGCATTACTGGAAAACTATAAACTCCCAAAATTGAACCAGGAAGAAATTGACAATTTGAATAGACTGATATCTAGTAATGGGTTGAAGCAGTGATCAAAAACCTCCCAAAAAACAAGAACCCAGGACCTGATGGATTCCCTGGGGAATTCTACCAAACTTTCAAAGATGAAATAACACCTATTCTCTTGAAGCTGTTTCAGAAAATTGAAGCAGAAGGAAAACTTCCAGACTCTATCTATGAAGCCAGCATTACCCTGATCCCCAAACCAGGCAAAGATCCTACCAAAAAGGAGAATTTTAGACCAATATCACTGATGAATATGGATACTAAGATTCTCAACAAGATCCTAGCAAACAGGATGCAACAGCACATTAAAAAGATTATCCACCATGACCAGGTGGGATTCATCTCTGGGCTATAAGGATGGTTCAACATTCGCAAATCAATCAATGTGATACAACAAATTAATCTGAGAAGAGAGAAGAACCACATGGTCCTCTCAATTGATGCAGAAAAAGCATTTGACAAAATTCAGCATCCGTTCTTGAATAAAACGCTTCAAAGTAAAGGGATAGAGGGAACATTCCTGAACCTCATCAAATCAATCTATGAAAGACCCACAGCAAATATCATCCTCAATGGGAAAAAGCTCGAGGCCTTCCCGTTGAGATCAGGAACATGACAAGGGTACCCACTCTCACCAATCTTGTTCAACATAGTTTTAGAAGTCCTAGCAACAGCAATCATACAACAAAGAGAAATAAAATGTATCCAAATTGGAAATGAAGAAGTCAAACTCTCTTCGCAGATGACATGATTCTTTATATGGAAAATCCAAAAGAATCCACCCCCAAACTACTAGAATCCACCCCCAAACTACTAGATCTCATACAGCAATTCAGCAACATGGCAGGATACAAAGTCAATGTACCGAAATCAGTGGCTATCTTATTCAATAACAATGAAAATACACTCATGAAAGAAATTGAAGAAGACATAAAAAGTTGGAAGACCATTCCATAGTCTTGGATAGGAAGGATAAACATTGTTAAAATGTCGATACTGCCTAGAGCAATCTATACTTTTAATGCTTTTCTGATTAAAATTCCACCGGTATTCTTCAAAGAGCTGGAGCAAATAATCCTAAAATTTGTATGGGATCAGATGAGACCCCGAATCGTTAAAGAAATGTTGGAAAACAAAAATAAAACTGGGGACATCAATCTACCTGATTTCAAGTTTACTAGAAATCTGTGATCATCAAGACAGAATGGTATTGGCATAAAACCAGACACATAGACCAGTGGAACAGAGTAGAGAGCCCAGATGTGGACCCTCAACTCTATGGGCAAAAAATCTTTGACAAAACAGGAAAAAATATACAGTGGAAAAAGGACAGTCTCTTAAAAAAATGGTGCTGGGAAAACTGGAAGCCTATATGTAGAGAATGAATCTGGACCATTCTCTTACACAGTACACAAAGATAAACTCAATATGGAAAAAAGACCTCAATGTGAGACAGGAATCCATCAGAATACTAGAGGAAAACATAGGCAATAATCCCTTGGATATCAGCCACAGCAACTTCTTTCAAGAAATGTCTCCAAAGGCAAAGGAAACAAAGGCAAAAATAAACTTTTTGGGCTTCATCAAAATCAATAGCTTCTGCACAGCAAATGAAACAGTCAAGAAAACAAAGAGGCAACCCACAGAATGGGAGATGATATTTCCAAATGACAGGACAGACAAAAGGTTAATATACAGGATCTATCAAGAACTCCTCAAACTAAACATGGATAAAAGATCTCAACATGAGACCAGAATCCATCAGAATTCTAGAAGAGAACACAGGCAGTAACATATCCGATATCAACCACAGCAAATTCTTTCAAGATATGTCTCCATAGACAAAGGAAAAACAAGTGAAGATGAACGTTTGGGACTTCATCAAGATCAAAAGTTTCTGCACAGCAAAGTTAACAGTCAAAAAACAAAACAAAACAAAACAAAACAAAACAAACAAACAACAACAACAAAAAAAAAAACAAAGAGGCAACCCACAGAATGGGAGAAGATATTTGCAAGTGAAAGTACAGACAAAAGGTTGATATCCAGGATCTATCAAGAACTCCTCAAACTCAACACGTGCAAGACAGACAATCATATCAAAAAATGGGCAAAAGGTAGGAACAGACACTTCTGCAATGAAGACATACACATAGCTATCAACTACATGAAAAAATGTTCATCATCACTAGCCACCAGGGAGATTCAAATTAAAACCACATTGAGATACCACCTTACCCCAGTTATAATGGCCAAAATGAGTAAAACAGGAAAAAGCATGTGTTGGAGAGGATGTGGAGAAAGGAGAACACTTTTACACTGTTTGTGGGCATGCAAGTTGGTGCAGTCTCTTTGGAGAACAGTGTGGAGATTCCTCAAGAAATTAAAAATAGAACTTCCCTATGACCCTGCAGTTGCACTCCTGGGTTTATACCCCAAAATTACAGATGTAGTGAAAAGATGGGCCATCTGTATCCCAATGTTTATAGCAGCAATCGCCACTGTCCCTATACTGTGGAAAGAACCAGGATGCCCTTCAATGGACGAATGGATAAGGAAGATGTGGTCCATTTACACTATGGAGTATTATGCCTCCATCAGAAAGGATGAATACCCAACTTTTGTATCAACATGGACGGTACTGTAAGATATTATGCTGAGTGAAATCAGCGAAGCAGAGAGAGTCAATTATCATATGGTTTCACTTATTTGTGGAGAATAACAAATAGCATGGAGAACATGGGGAGTTAGAGAGGTGAAGGGAGTTGGGGGAAGTGGGAAAAGGAGGTGAACCATGAGAGATTATGGACTCTAACAAACAATATGAGGGGATTGAATTGACGGGTGGGTAGGAGCATGGGGTACCAGGTGGTGGGTACTATAGAGGGCACGAATTGCATGGAGCACTGGGTGTAGTGAAAAAATAATGAATATTGTTCTGCATAATATAAATAAATTAAAAAAAAGGAAAAGAGACCCAGAATCGCTAAGAAAATGTTGAAAAACAAAAATAAAACTGGGGGCAACACGTTTTCAGATATCAAGCCTTACTACAATGCTGTGATCACCAAGACAGCCTGGTACTGGCATAAGAACAGACACGTAGGCCTGTGGAACAGAGTAGAGATCCAAGATATGGACCCTCAACTCTATGGTCAAATAATCTTTGACAAAAGAGGAAATAAATATACAGTGGAAAAAAGGCAGTCTCTTCAATAAATGGTGCTCGGAAAACTGGGCAGCTATATGTAGTAGAATGAAACTCGAATATTCTCTTATGCCATACACCAAGATAAACTCAAAATGGATAAAAGATCTCGACATGAGACAAGAATCCATCAGAATCCTAGAAGAGAAAAAGGCAGTAACCTGTCCGATATCAACCACAGCAACTTCTTTCAAGATATGTCTCCATAGACAAAGGAAACAAAAGTGAAGATGAACTTTTGGGACTTCATCAAGATCAAAAGTTTCTGCACAGCAAAGGAAACTGTCAAAAAAAAAAAAAAAAAAAGAGGCAACCCAGAGAATGGGAGATGATATTTGCAAGAGAAAGTACAGACAATAGTTTGATACCCAGGATCTATCAAGAACTCATCAAACTCAACAAGTGCAACACAGACAATCATATCAAGAAATGGGCAGAAGGTATGAACAGACACTTATCCAATGAGGACATAAAAATAGCTATCATATACATGAAAAAATGTTCATCATCACTAGCCATCAGGGGGATTCAAAAAAAACCACATTGAGATACCAGCTTAGCCCAGTTATAATGGCCAAAACTAACAAAAAATGAAACAGCATGTGTTGGAGAGGATGTGGAGAAAGGAGACCCTTCTTACACTGTTTGTGGACATGCAAATTGGTGTAGCCTCTTTGGAGAACAGTGTAGAGATTACTCAAGAAATTAAAAACAGAACTTCCCTATGACCCTGCAATTGCATTCCTGTGTTTTTACCCCAAATACTGATGTAGTGAAAAGAAGGACTATCCGTACCCCAATGTTTATAGCAGTAATCACCACGGTCCCTAAACTGTGGGAAAAAACAGGATGCCCTTCAAAGGGCGAATGGATAAGGAAGATGTGGTCCATATACACTATGGAGTATTATGCCTCCATCAGAGAGGATGAATACCCAACATGGCTGGGACTGTAAGATATAATGCTGAGTGAAATCAGTGAAGCAGAGAGAGTCAATTATCATATGGTTTCACTTATTTGTGGGGTATAACAAATAGCATGGAGAACATGGGGAGTTAGAGAGGAGAAGGGAGTTGGGGGAGGTGGGAAGGGGAGGTGAACCATGAGAGACTATGGACTTAAAAATCAATCTGAGCAGTTTGAATTGACAGGTGTGTGGGAGGTTGGGGTACCAGGTGGACTGTATTAGAGAGGGCACAAATTGCAAGGAGCACTGGGTGTAGTGAAAAAATAATGAATATTGTTATGCAGAAAAGAAATAAATTTTAAGAAAAGAAGAAGAGACCAGAATCGATAAGGAAATATTGAAAAACAAAAATTAAACTGCGGGCATCACGTTTCCTGATATCAAGCCTTACTACAAAGCTGTGATCACCAAGACACCATGGTACTGGCATAATAACAGACACGTAGACCAGTGGAACAGAGTAGAGAGCCAAGATATGGACCCTCAACTCTATGGACAAATAATCTTTGACAAAACTGGAAAAAAATAACAGTGGAAAAAAGGCAGTCTCTTCAATAAATGGTGCTCGGAAATCTCGGCAGCCATACGTAGTAGAATGAAACTCGACCATTCTCTTATGCCATACACCAAGATAAACTCAAAATGGATAAATGATCTCAACATGAGATAAGAATCCATCAGAATCCTAGAAGAGAACACAGGCAGTAACCTGTCCGATATCAACCACAGTAACTTCTTTCAAGATATGTCTCCATAGACAAAGGAAACAAAAGTGAAGATGAACTTTTGGGACTTCATCAAGATCAAAAATTTCTGCACAGCAAAGGAAACAGGTATAAAAAACAAAAAGGCAACCCAAGAATGGGAGAAGATATTTGCAAGTGAAAGTACGGACAAAAGGTTGATATCAATGATCCATCAAGAACACCTCAAACACAACACATGCAACACAGACAATCATATCAAAAAATGGGCAGAAGGTATGAACAGACACTTCTCCAATGAAGACATACAAATAACTATCAGATACATGAAAAAATGTTCATCATCACTAGCCATCAGGGAGATTCAAATTAAAACCACATTGAGATACCACCTTACCCCAGTTATAATGACCAAAATTAGTAAAACAGGAAACAGCATGTGTTGGAGAGGATGTGCAGAAAGTAGAACCCTCTTACACTGTTTTGGGCAAGCAAGTTATTGCATCCTCTTTGGAGAGCAGTCAGAGATTCCTCAAGAAATTAAAATTAGAACTTCCCTATGACCCTGCAATTGCACTCCTGTGTTTTTACCTCAAAGATGAAGATGTAGTGAAAAGAAGGGCCATCTGTACCCCGATGCTTATAGCAGCAATCGCCACGGTCCCTATACTGTGGAAAGAACCAGGATGCCCTTCAATGGACGAATGGATAAGGAAGATGTGGTCCATATACACTATGGAGTATTATGCCTCCTTCAGAAAGACAAATACCCAACTATTGTATCAACATGGACGGGACTGTAAGATATTATGCTGAGTGAAAATTGACAAGCAGAAAGAGTCAATTATCATATGGTTTCACTTATTTGTGGAGTACAACAAATAACATGGAGAACAAGGGGAGTTAGAGAGGAGAAGGGAGTTGGGGGAAGTGGGAAGGGGAGGTGAACCATGACAGATTATGGACTCTCAAAAATAATCTGACTGGTTGGAATTGACGGGTGGGTGAGAGCTTGGGGAACGAAGTGGTGGCGATTATAGAGTGTACGAATTGCATGGAGCACTGGGTGTAGTGAAAAAATGATGAATATTGTTCTGCAGAAAATAAATAAATTTAAAAAAAAGAAGAAGAGACCCAGAATCGCTAAGGAAATGTTGAAAAACAAAAATAAAACTGGGGGCACACGTTTCCAAATATCAAGCCTTACTACAAAGCTGTGATCACCAAGACAGCATGGTACTGGCATAAGAACAGACACATAGGCCTGTGGAACAGAGTAGAGAGCCAATATATGGACCCTCAACTCTATGGTCAAATAATCTTTGACAAAACAGGAAATAAATATACAGTGGAAAAAAGGTCGTCTCTCCAATAAATGGTGCTGGGAAAACTGGGATCTACATGTAGTAGAATGAAACTCGAGCATTGTCTTATGCCATACACCAAGATAAACTCAAAATGGATAAAAGATCTCAACGTGAGACAAGAATCCATCAGAATCCTAGAAGAGAACACAGGCAGTAACCTGTCCAAAATAAACCACAGCTACTTCTTTCAAGATATGTCTCCATAGACAAAGGAAACAAAAGTGAAGATGAACTTTTGGGACTTCCTCAAGAACAAAATTTCTACACAGCAAAGGCAACAGTCAGAAAAAAACAAAGAGGCAACACAGAATGGGAGAAGATATTTGCAAGTGAAAGTACAGACAAAAGTTTGATATCCAGGATCTATCAAGAACTTCTCAAACTCAACACGTGCAAGACAGACAATCACATCAAAAAATGGGCAGAATAGGGGTGCCTGGGTGGTTCAGTGGGTTAAAGCCTCTGCTTTCGGCTCAGGTCGTGATCCCAGGGTCCTGGGATCGAGCCCCACATCGGGCTCTCTGCTCAGCAGGGAGCCTGCTTCCCCCTCTCCCTCTGCCTGCCTTTCTGCCTACTTGTGATCTCTGTCTGTCAAATAAATAAATAAAATCTTTAAAAGAAAATTAAAAAAAGGGGCAGAATATATGAAGAGACACTTCTCCAAAGAAGACATACTAATGGCTTAAGAGATATGAAAAAATGTTCATCATCACTAGCCATAGGAAAGATTCAAATTAAAACCACATTGAGATACCACCTTACCCCAGTTATAATGGCCAAAATTAGCAAAACAGGAAACAGCATGTGTTGGAGAGGATGTGGAGAATGGAGAACCCTCTTACACTGTTTGTGGGCATGCTATTTGGTGCATACTCTATGGAGAACAATGTGGAGATTCCTCAAGAAATTAAAATTAGAACTTCCCTAAGACCCTGCAATTGCACTCCTGGGTTTATATCCCAAAGATACAGATGTAGTGAAAAGAAGGGCCATCTGTACCACAATGTTTATAGCAGCAATGGCCACGGTCCCTATACTGTGGAAAGAACTGGGATGCCCTTCAGTGGACGAATGGATAAGGAAGATGTGGTCCACATACACTATGGAGTATTATGCCTCCTTCAGAAAGATGAATACCCAACTTTTGTATCAACATGGACAGGACTGCAAGATATTATGTGAGTGAAAATTGACAAGCAGAGAGAGTCAATTATCATATGGTTTCACTTATTTGTGGAGTATAACAAATAGCATGGAGAACATCAAGAGTTAGAGAGGAGAAGGGAGTTGGGGAAAGTGGGAAGGGGAGGTGAACCATGAGAGATTATAGACTCTCAAAACAATCTGACTGGATGGAATTGACGGGTGGGTGAGAGCTTGGGGTATGAAGTGGTGGGTTTATAGAGAGCACGAATTGCATGGAGCACTGGGTGTGGTGAGAAAATAATGAATATTGTTATGCAGAAAATAAATAAATTTAAAACAAGGAAGAAGAGACCCGGCATCGCTAAGGAAATGTGGAATAACAAAAATAAAACTGGGGGCATTACGTTTCCTGATATCAAGCCTTACTACAAAGCTGTTATCACCAAGACAGCATGGTACTGGCATAAGAAAAGACACGTAGACCAGTGGAACAGAGTACAGAGCCAACATATGGACCCTCAACTCTATGGTCAAATAAGCTTCGACAAAACAGAAAAAAATATATATAATGGAAAGAAGGCTGTCTCTTCAATAAATGGTGCTTGGAAAACTGGGCAGTTATATGTAGTAGAATGAAACTCGACCATTCTCTTATGCCATACACCAAGATAAACTCAAAATGGATAAAAGATCTAAACGTGAGACAAGAATCCATCAGAAACCTAGAAGAGAACACAGGAAATAACCTGTCTGATATCAATCACAGCAACTTCTTTCAAATATGTCTCTATAGACAAAGGAAACACAAGTGAAGATGAACGTTTGGGACTTCCTCAAGATCAAAAGTTTCTGAACAGCAAAGGAAACAGTCAAAAAAAAAAAAAACAAAAAACAAAAAAACAAAGAGGCAACCCACAGAATGGGAGAAGATATTTGCAAGTGAAAGTACAGACAAAAGTTTGATATCCAGGATCTATCAAGAACTCAAACTCAACACGTGCAACACAGACAATCATAACAAAAAATGGGCAAAAGGTAGGAACAGACACTTCTCCAGTGAAGACAAACAAATAACTATCAGATACATGAAAAAATGTTCATCATCACTAGCCACCAGGGAGATTCAAATTAAAATCACATTGAGATACCACCTTAGCCCAGTTATAATGGCCAAAATTAGGGAAAAAGGAAAAAGTATGTGTTGGAGAGGATGTAGAGAAAGGAGACCACTCTTACACTGTTTGTGAGATGCTAGTTGGTGCATCCTCTATGGAGAACAATGTGCAGATTCCTCAAGAAATTAATATTAGAACTTCCCGGGGCGCCTGGGTGGCTCAGTGGGTTAAGCCGCTGCCTTCGGTTCAGGTCATGATCTCAGCGTCCTGGGATCGAGTCCCGCATCGGGCTATCTGCTCAGCGGGGAGCCTGCTTTCCCCTCCCTCTCTATCTGCCTGCCTCTCCATCTGCTTGTGATTTCTTTCTGTCAAATAAATAAACAAAATCTTAAAAAAATATATTAGAACTTCCCTAAGACCCTGCAATTGCACTCCTGGGTTTTTACCCCAAAGATACAGATGTAGTGAAAGAAGGGCCATCTGTACCCCAATGTTTATAGCAACATTCGCCACGGACCCTAAACTGTGGAAAGAACCAGGATGCCTTTCAGTGGACGAATGGATAAGGAAGATGTGGTCCATATACACTATGGAGTATTATGCCTCCATCAGAAAGGATGAATACACAAGTTTTGTTCCAACATGGACATGACTGTAGAGATTATGCTGAGTGAAATCAGTCAAGCAGAGAGAGTCAATTACCATATGGTTTCTCTTATTTGTGTAGTATAACAAATAGCATGGAGAACATGGGGAGTTAGAGAGAAGGGAGTTGAGGGAAGTTGGAAGGGAAGGTGAACCATAAGAGACTATGGGCTCTAAAAAACATTCTGAGCGGTTTGAATTGACGGGTGGGTGGGAGGTTGGGATACCAGGTGGTGGGTATAGGAGAGCACACGAATTGCATGGAGTACTGGGTGTAGTAAAAAAATAATGAATATTGTTCTGCAGAAAATAAATAAATTAAAAAAAAAGAAGAAGAAGAGACCCAGAATCGCTAGGAAATGTTGAAAAACAAAATAAAAACTGGGGGCATCACGTTTCCTGATATCAAGCCTTACTACAAAGCTGTAATCACCAAGACAGCATGGTTCCAGCATAAGAACAGACACGTAGACCAGTGGAACAGAGTAGAGAGCCAAGATATGGACCCTCAACTCTACGGTCAAATAATCTTTGACAAAACAGGAAATAAATATACAGTGGAAAAAAGGCTGTCTCTTCAATAAATGGTACTAGGAAAACTCGGCCGCTATATGTTGTAGAATGAAACTCGACCATTCTCTTACGCCATACACCAAGATAAACTCAAAATGGATAAAAGATCTCAACGTGAGACAGGATTCCATCAGAATTCTAGAAGAGAACACAGGCAGTAACCTGTCCGATATCAACCACAGCACTGCTTTAAAGATATGTCTCCGTAGGCAAAGGAAACAAAAGTGAAGATGAACTTTTGGGACTTACAAGATCAAAAGTTTCTGCACAGCAAAGGAAATAGTCAAAAACAAAACAAAACAAAACAAAAGAGGCAACCCACAGAATGGGAGAAGATATTTGCAAGTGAAAGTACAGACAAAAGGTTGATATCCAGGATCTATCAAGAACTCCTCAAACTCAACACGTGCAACACAGACAATCACATTAAAAAATGGGCAGAAGGTATGAACAGACACTTCTCCAATTAAGATATACAAATAACTATCAGATACATGAAAAAATGTTCATCATCACTAGCAATCAGGGAGATTAAAATTAAAACCACATTGAGATACCACCTTACCCCAGTTAAAATTTCCAAAATTTGTAAAAGAGGAAAAAGCATGTGTTGGAGAGGATGTGGAGAAAGGCGAATTCTCTTACACTGTTTGTGGGAATGCTAGTTGGTGCAGCCTCTTTGGAGAACAGTGTAGAGATTCCTCAAGAAATTAAAAATAGAACGTCCCTAAGACCCTGCAATTGCACTCCTGGGTTTTTACCCCAAGGATACAGATGTAGTGAAAAGAAGGGCCATCTGTACCCCAATGTTTATAGTAGTAATCGCCACGGTACTTGAACTGTGGAAAGAACCAGTAAGCCCTTAAGGGACGAATGGATAAGGAAGATGTGGTCTATATACACTATGGAGTATTACGCCTCCATCAGAATGGTTGAAAAACCAACTTTTGTAGCAACATGGACGTGACTGTAAGAGATTATGCTGAGTGAAATCAGTCAAGCAGAGAGAGTCAATGATCATATGGTTTCACTTATTTGTGGAGTATATCAAATAGCCTGGAGAACATGGGTAGTTAGAGAGGAGAAGGGAGTTGGGGGAAGTGGGAAGGGGAGGTGAACCATGACAGATTATGGACTCTCAAAATCAATCTGAGTGGTTTGAATTGACAGGTGGGTGGGAGGTTGGGGTACAAGATGGTGTGTATTATAGAGGGCACGAATTACATGGAGCACTGGGTATAGTGAAAAAATAATGAATATTGTTCAGCAGAAAATAAATAAATAAATAAAAAAGAAGAGACCCAGAATCGCTAAGGAAATGTTTAAAAACAAAAATAAAACTGGGGGCATCACGTTTTCTGATATTAAGCCTTACTACAAAGCTGTGATCACCAAGACAGCATGGTACTGGCATAAGAACAGACCCGTAGCCAGGTGGAACAGAGTAGAGAGCCAAGATATGGAACCTCAACTCTATGGTCAAATAATCTCTGACAAAACAAGAAATAAATATACAGTGGAAAAATGCTGTCTCTTCAATAAATGGTGCTGGTAAAACTTGGCAGCTATATGTAGTAGAATGAAACTCGACCATTCTCTTATGCCATACACAAAGATAAACTCAAAATGGATAAAAGATCTCAACGTGAGACAGGATTCCATCAGAATCCTAGAAGAGAAAAAGGCAGTAACCTGTCCGATATCAACCTCAGCAACTTCTTTTAAGATATGTCTCCATAAACAAAGGAAACAAAAGTGAAGATGAACTTTTGGGACTTCATCAAGATCAAAATTTTCTCTACAGCAAAGGAAATAGTCAAAAAAAAAAAAAAAAAAAAAAAAACCAAAGAGGCAACCAACAGAATGGGAGAAGATATTTGCAAGTGAAAGTACAGACAAAAGTTTGATATCCAGGATCTATCAAGAACTCCTCAAACTCAACACGTGCAACACAGGCAATCATATAAAAAAATGGGCAGAAGGTATGAACAGACACTTCTCCAATGAAGACATACAAAAGCTATCAGATACATGAGAAAATGTTCATCATCACTAGCCAACAGAGAGATTCAAATTAAAACCACATTGAGATATCACCTTAGCCCAGTTATAATAGCCAAAATTAACAAAACAGAAAACAGCATGTGTTAAAGAGGATGTGGAGAAAGGAGAACACCTTTACACTGTTTGTGGGATGCAAGTTGGTGCAGCCTCTTTGGAGAACAATGTGGAGATTCCTCATAAATTAAAAATAGAACTTCCCTAAGATCCTGCAATTGCTCTCCTGGGATTTTTACCCCAAAGATACAGATGTAGTGAAAAGAAGGGCCATCTGTACCCCAATGTTTATAGCAGCAATCGCCACGCTCCCTAAACTGTGGAAAGAACCAGGATGCCCTTCAATGGACGAATGGTTAAGGAATATATGGTCCATATACTTATGGAGTATTATGCCTCCATCAGAAAGGATGAATACCCAACTTTTGTCTCAACATGGATGGGACTGTAAGATATTATGCTGAGTGAAATCAGTCAAGCAGAGAGAGTCAATTATATGGTTTCACTTATTTGTGGAGTAGAACAAATATCATGGAGAACATGGGTAGTTAGAGAGGAGAAGGGAGTTGGGGAAAGTGGGAAGGGGAGGTGAACTATGAGAGATTATGGACTTTCAAAAACAATCTGACTGGTTGGAATTGACGGGTGGGTGGGAGCTTGGGGTACGAAGTGGTAGGGATTATAGAGGGCAAGAATTGCATGGAGCCCTGGGTGTAGTGAAAAAATAATGAATATTGTTATGCAGAAAAGTAATAAATTTTAAAAAGGAAGAAGAGACCCATAATCGCTAAGGAAATGTTGAAAAACAAAAATAAAACTGGGGGCATCACGTTTCCTGATATCAAGCCTTAAAATAAATCTGTGATAACCAAGACAGCATGGTACTAGCATAAGAACAGACACGTAGACCAGTGGAACAGAGTAGAGAGCCAAGATATGGACCCTAAACTCTATGGCCAAATAATCTTTGACAAAACAGGAAATAAATATACAGTGGAAAAAAGGCAGTCTCTTCAGTAAATTGTGCTGGGAAAACTCAGCAGCTATATGTAGTAGAATGAAACTCGACCATTCTCTTATGCCATACACCAAGATAAACTCAAAATGGATAAAAGATCTCAACATGAGACAAGAATCCATCAGAATTCTAGAAGAGAACACAGGCAGTAACCTGTCCCATTTCAATCACAGCACTTCTTTCAAGATATGTTTCCATAAACAAAGGAAACAAAAGTGAAGATGAACTTTTGGGACTTCCAAGATCAAAAGTTTTTGCACAGCAAAGGAAATAGTCACCAAAAACAAACAAACAAACAAAAAACAAACAAACAATAAAAAAAAAAAAACAAAGAGGCAACCCACAGAATGGGAGAAGATATTTGCAAGAGAAAGTACAGACAAAACGTTGATATCCACGATGTATCAAGAACTTTTCAAACTCAACACGTGCAACACAGACATTCACATTAAAAAAAGGGCAGAAGGTATGAACCGACACTTCTCCAATTAAGACATATAAATGGCTATAAGAGACATGAAAAAATGTTCATCATCAGTAGCCATCAGAGAAATTCAAATTAAAACCACATTGAGATACCATCTTACCCAAGTTATAATGGCCAAAATTAGCAGAACAGGAAACAGCATGTGTTGAAGAGGATGTGGAGAAAGGAGAACCCTCTTACACTGTTCTTGGGCATGCTAGTTGGTGCAGCCTCTTTGGAGATCAGTGTGGAGATGCCTCAAGAAATTAAAAATAGAACTTCCCTATGACCCTGCAATTGCACTCCTGTGTTTTTACCCCAAAGATACAGATGTAGTGAAAAGAAGGGCCACCTGTACCCCAATGTTTATAGCAGCAATCGCCACGGTCCCTAAACTGTAGAAAGAACCAGGATGCCCTTCAATGGACAAATGGATAAGGAAGATGTGTTCCATATACACTGTGGGGTATTTTGCCTCCACAAAAATAATGATATCCAACTTTTGTATCAACATGGATGGGACTGTAAGAGATTATGCTGAGTGAAATCAGTCAAGCAGAGAGATTATCTTATGGTTTCAGTTATTTGTGGAGTATAACAAATAGCATGGAGAACATTGGGAGTTAGAGAGGAGAAGGGAGTTGGAGGAAGTTGGAATGGGAGGTGAACCATGAAAGACTATGGACTCTAAAAGACAATCTGAATGGTTTGAATTGACGGTGGGGTGGATGGTTGGTGTACCAGGTGGTTGGTATTATAGAGGGCACGAATTGTATGTAGCACTGGTTGTAGTGCAAAAATAATGAATATTGTCCTGCAGAAAATAAATAAATAAATAAATAAATAAATAAATAAATAAAAGAAGAGGAGACCCAGAATCACTAAGGAAATGTTGAAAAACAGAAATAAACCTGGGGGCATCACGTTTCCTGATATCAAGCCTTACTACAAAGCTGTGATCACCAAGGCAGCATGCTACTGGCCTAAGAACAGACACGTAGACCAGTGGAACAGAGTAGACAGCCAAGATATGGACCCTCAACTCTATCGTCAAATAATCTTTGACAAAACAGGAAAAAAATATACAGTGGAAAAAAGGCAGTCTCTTCAATAAATGGTGCTGGCAAACCTGGGCAGCTATATGTAGTAGAATGAAACTCGAGCATTCTCTTACGCCATACACCAAGATAAACTCAAAATGGATAAAATATCTCAACGTGAGATAAGAATCCATCAGAATCCTAGCAGAGAACACTGTCAGTAACCTGTCCGATATCAACCACAACAACTTCTTTCAAGATATGTCTCCATAAACAAAGGAAACAAAAGTGAAGATGAACTTTTGGGACTTCATCAAGATCAAAAGTTTCTGCACAGCAAAGGAAAGAGTCAATAAAAACAATGAGGCAACCCACAGAATCGGAGGAGCTATTTGCAAGTGAAAGTACAGACAGAAAGTTGATATCCAGGATCGATCAAGAACTCCTCAAACTCAACACGTGCAACACAGACAATCACATCAAAAAATGGGCAGAATCTTTGAACAGACCCTTCTTCAATGAAGACATACAAATGGCTATAAGACACATGAAAAAATGTTCATCATCACTAGCCATCAGGGATATTCAAATTAAAACCACATTGAGATACTACCTTACACCAGTTAGAATGGCCAAAATTAGCATGACAGGAAAGAGCATGTGTTGGAGAGGATGTGGAGAAAGGAGAACCCTCTCACGCTGTTTGTGAGAATGCAAGTTGGTATAGGCACTTTGGAGAACCGTGTGAAGATTCCTCATGAAATTAAAAGTAGAGCTTCCCTATGACCCTTTAATTGCACTACTGGACATTTACCCCAAAGATACAGATGTAGTGAAAAGAAGGGCCATCTGTACCCCAATATTTATAGCTGAAATGGTCACTGTGGCCAAAGTGTGGAAAGAACCAGGATGTTCTTCAATGGACAAATGGATAAGGAAGATATGGTCCATATATACTAGGGAGTATTATGCCTCCATCAGAAAGGATGAATACCCATCTTTTGTAGCAACATGGACGGGACTGGATGAGATTATGCTGAGTGAAATAAGTCAAGCAGGGAAAGTCAATTATCATATGGTTTCACTTATTTGTGGAGCATAACAAATAGCATGGAGGCCAAGGTGAGATGGAGAGGAGAAGGGAGTTCAGGGAAATTGGAAGGGGCGGTGAACCATGAGAGACTTGGACTCTGACAAACAATCTGAGGGTTTTGAAGGGGCAGGGTTGGGAGGTTGGAGGAACCAGGTGGTGGGTATTAGAGAGAGAGGGCAAGGATTGCATGGAGCACTTGGTGTGGTGCAAAAGCAGTGAATACTTTTAGGATGAAAAGTAATTTGAAAAAAGGGAGAATGAAAAGGGAGAGGTCCCACATTAATAAAAGTATAAATGACAAGGGATAGATCATGACTAACATCAAGGAAATAGAAACAATCATCAGGAGTTATTATCAATAGCTATATGCCAATAAGTTAAGCAACCTAGAAGAAGTTGATGCATTCCTGGAAACCTGAAAACTTTCATAACTGAATCAGGAAGAAATTGACAACATGAATAGACCAATATCTAGTAATGAGATTGAAGCAGTAATAAAAAACCGCACAAAAACAAAACAAAACAAAACAGGAATTGAGGACCTAATGGATTCCCTGGGGAATTCTACCAAACATTGAAAGATGAAATACTACCTACTCTCCTGAAGTTGTTTCAAATAAGGACACAGAAGGAAAAATCCCTGACTCTTTCTTTGAAGTCAGCATTACCCTGATCCCCAAACCAGGCAAAGACCCCATCACAAAGGAGCATTTCAGACCAATATCCCTGATGAATATGGATTCCAACCAAGATTCTCAACAAGATCCAGCTAATATGACCCAACAAGACATTCAAAAGATTATCCACCATGATGAGTTGGAATTTATCCCTGGGATGCAAGATTGTTTCAACATTTGCAAACCAGTGAGTATGATAGAACACATCAACAAGAGAAGAGAGAAGAACCACATGGTTTTCTAAATTGATGCAGAAAAAAACACTTGACAAAATACAGCATCCTATCCTGATTAAAACTCTCCAGAGTATAGGGACATAGGGAATATTCCTTAACTTCATAAAAAATCCATACATGAAAAACCTAAAGTGAATATCATTCTCAAAGGTGATAAACTGACAGCCTTCTCTACTGAGATCAGGAACATGACAAGGATGCCCACTCTCACCACTCTTGTTCAACACAGTACCAGACGTCTTAGCAGCATCAATCAGACAACAAAAGAAATAAAAGATATTCAAATTGGTGAAGAAGTCAAACACTCTCTCTTCACAGATGACATGATTCTTTATATGGACAATGCAAAAGACTCCACCCCCAAGCTACTAGAACTCATACAGTGATTCAGCAATGTGGCAGGATACAAAATCAATGCACAGAAATCGGTTGCTTTCCTATACACTAACAAGGAAAATATAGAAAGTGAAAATAGGCAATAGATTCCATTTACTATAGCACCAAGAACCAAAAGATACCTGGGAATAAAGCTAATAAAAGAGGCAAAGGATCTGTACTCGAGGAACTACAGAAACTTCATGAAAGACATTGAAGAAGACTCAAAAAGACGGAAAAGCACTCTATGCTCATGCACTGGAAGAATAAACATTGTAAAAACATCTATACTGCCTAGAGAAATCTACATTTTCACTTCCATCCTGATGAAAACTCCACCAAGGACTCAGGACCCATTGGTTAGTCATGCTGTTATATATTTCCTTTCCTAGCCCAGTGGCACCTTTAATTATTAATTCTATTTATCAGAGGTCCTCTTCTGGTGGCTCTTCCAAGACTTCCTTACAGCAGGTAAAAGGGGGAACTTTAAGACAATTTCCCTACTCAAGACTCAACACCAGACACTTCCAGATGTCTAGCCTTTTACTCTTACAACATTCCCAAGCCCTAGACTCCAAAAAATAATTTCCAGAAGTTAAATAATTCAGTCAATCATTAGGACATAACCAAAGTTTTCACAACACTGACAGGAAGAATTATTGTAACTACCTTGTTATGCCTTTCATAAGTAGGTGTCTGAAAGTTATGTGGGTGTGTATGATATATTTCTCTTGACATTGCTCCTATGATTAGGTTATTCTATAAGAAGAGAGTGAAGTGAGTGAACCAATATAATTTAGAACCCAAAATCTAAGGAAACTTCAAGTTATCTAAGGTAGATTATCTTGAGTTGGTTTGTCTTAACCAGTTGGTAGACCTTTAAAAGAGGACGTAGGCTTTTCCTTAGGGAACAGACTCTCCTGCTGGCCTTGAAAAAGTAAGATAATGAGTTTTTTGGGTGCAAATAAATGAATTATTTCAACAGCCCTGTGAGCTTGAAAGATGACCCTGAGCCTCAGATGTAACTGCAGATTCAGCCAATACCTGGATTGCCACTTTATGTTACCTTAAACAGAATACCCAGGTCAACCATGCCAGAATTCCTACCTATGTATACTGGGGCTTAATCAAGAGTTGTTATTTAAAGCTGCTGAGTTTGTGCTCATTTGTTACACAGAATGAAAAGGTAATTCAGTTTCATTTCATTCAGCTTCAAAACAATAGAGTTTTAAGAAATAGTTAAAATTCAGATAGTGGTTGTTCTTCATAAAACCAAAGAATCCCCAGAATTGCACTACATTTCATATAAATATTACATGACTATTTATAGTGATGTCACACATGACATGTGATTTATTAAAAAAAAAACAGATTTTAGAAGCCTAAACTGTTCTATTTATAAAATTGATCACATTTCCTTGTACTAATTATAGTACATAAACCATATTTAGTGGAAATTAATTTAATTTAATTTAATTTAATTAGTTTAATTAATTTAGTAAGTAAATTAATTAACTAAATTAGTACAAATTTTCCACATTTCCATGTACTAATTATAGTACACAAGCCCTATAATGATTAAGACATTTAAACATGAAAAGACTTTGAGGAATCACATTTAAGTCTCCCATGTGAAAGGCTGATGTCTGTAGAAAAACAAAATAAATAGGATTTCCATAATCTTCTGATATTCTGAAGGAGGACAATGTCCATCACAAGGTAGACTCAATATGCCTAATCATCAATCTGATGCTGCTTTTCCCTATCTAGGCAAAGTTTATTAATTTTTATAATAATCTTATAAATCTATAACTTGGTATATAATTAAGTTAATTTTTCACTTTAAAAAATGATCTATCCAAGTTATGATATTGGACTCTGGAGAATGTTTTGATTGGCCAAATGTAAAACTACAACATATTTTTTTTTAAGTTTATCAGTGCCATGTATTATTATAGTATTATGTGGTGTTGTGATTGGCAAATATATCTCTGTTATTAGCTGGTACTGCATAAGACAGACTATAAATTGTGCATATTATCTTACAGCAAATATTTACCTATAGCCATACTTTGAAGTTTCCATAACAAAAGAAATACAATATTTGAACAAAAATGCATGTGGATAGTTTTTCACTTTCTAACTGTTGAGTGCTTGTCTATAAAACTATTATACAAAGATAGGTAAATAGTGGGTGCTGAATTGTACTAGTTGAATACATAAATTTCAATGTAAAGCAAAGAAGATTTTTAAAAAAGTTAATTAGGTAATTTGCTCCCCAGACTTGCTCTTCCCCAACACCTTCATGAATGCTCTGGCTACTTCCTTGTTGTGAAGGCTGTAGATGAGGGGATTTAGCATGGGAGTAAGGATGGTATAGAAGGCTGACACCATCTTGTCCTGGGTGGGGGAAAGATCAGAAACAGGCCGTATATATATAAACATAGCTGCTCCATAGTACATCCCTACCATCATGAGGTGGGAGGAACAGGTAGCAAAAGCTTTTTGGCGACCCTTTCCAGATGCCATGTGAATGACAGTCATAGTAACATGAACATAGGAAGCAATGATTACTACAGCAATGATTACTAGCAATGATTGCTACAGGAAAGAGAAGCATCATTACACAACAAATAAACATTAGTCTTTCAAATAGTAATATATTAGTGCATGAGAGAATGAGAAGGGCAGGGACATCACAGAAAAAGTGGGGTATTTCTTGGACACCACAATATGGGAAGGACAGTGCAACTGCAATGACAATTATACCATCAAGAAACCCAACAATCCAGGAAGAAACAACCATAACAGATTTTCTGGTTCATGAGAACTGAGTATCGTAATGGGTAACAAATGGCTACATAATGGTCATAGGCCATGGCAGCCAACAGGAAACATTCTGCTCCAAGCAAGGACCCATATAAGAATATCTGGGCTCCACAACCCACCAGAGAGATGGACTTCCTTCCAGACTAGTAATTGAAAGCCATCTTGGGTACAGTGGTGCAGATGTGCATGAGGTCCATGAGGGATAGTTGGCTGAGGAGAAAATATATGGGTGTGTGAAGCTGGTTGTCCAGGTAGATGAGGAGAATCATGACAGTATTACCAATGAAGGCCTTTTAAGATGTCCAAGACCAGAGAGAAGAGGACGATGTGGATGGGGCTGCGATTGAAGATTCCCAATAAGATGAATTCCGAATTGAAGGTCTTATTCCCCCATTCCATGATAAATATATTCACTGTAGAGAATACAACATGTGAAATGGTAGAGACTGACATGGAACTATTAAGGACTTCTAGCTTAAGCCACCACACCTACATTTTTACATATGGAAAAAATATTTCTCTGAGCATATTTTTTAGTTTACAAACTAGAAATATTAAAGTTTATTGTTAACTCAATGTGATTTTTAAAAAGTAAATGTAGATTACACACATAATACGTTTCATCATTACAACATAGGTTTTCCAAGACACATATAATCTAATTTTAACAACTAGTCAACTCAAATGTGTAATGTGGATTATCACTTCAGAAATACATTAAGAGTCACAGAAGGCTCATGAATTTCTGAGAAGTCAGTGAGATTTTCCACTGAATTTATCATATCACCCTATGATACTAATTTTGTCTACCAAAGTGTAGAAGACATCATGTGCTAGTGGAAAACATATGGGATTACTCAAACACCAAGTAAACACAAGACATTAAGAAATCATCAGTTAAAAGTACTTTATGTAATACTTATTACATAAGTGTACACCCATGAGATATTCTGGTATGGGTCATTCTACTGGAAAAGTAACCTAGAGTATTGTGAAAAAGCATAGATAAAAGGCTCAAACACTATTTTTCCCTGTAATCTTAGATAATTAATTTCTTCAAGTCTCATTTTCCACTCTGTAAACTTTAGTATTTGTGAATATTGACATTGCAGGGTGCTATTAAGACAAATCAGATCACATTTATAATGTGAAAACATAACTTTGAATATAGTTTGTAACACATTATTTATTTATTTATTTGATTTTTTTTGTGTTCCAAGATTTATTGTTTATGCACCACACCCAGTGCTCCATGCAATACATGCTCTCCTTAATACACTTTAAAAATAAATACTATTGAAGAAAAGAGAGATGACTCCTAGTTTATCTTTAGACTATTTTCCCTTGTATAAAATTAATCTATCTCATTTCCTTAGTGAAAATCTTGCAGGAGATTTTTTCACCCTATGTCACCGATTTTTTATTTTCTACCTTCACAATGATTTTTTTTAATTCTCTTGTTGTTCTCTTCAATGGTCAAGGAAAATTCTTCCTTTCTTTCTATTTTTTGTGGGGCTTATAACCTCTGGGAATCATTTAAAGAAGTGTGCTTGATGTTTTAGTTTGAATATTTGGAAAATGATCTCTTTCCATGGTTCTGCCAAATTTACTAAAAATGTACATTTTATTTGACAAAAAATGTGATTTAAAATGTGATTTTACTATTCATTGTTTTACCTGTTTTGTAAATTTTTTAACTTTAAGTGGAACTTTAATAACTTAGGGTGTGATTTAGGACTTAAAGCTTTAATGGTCTAGACAATAGGAATGGAGAGAAGTGAAGAGACCTGTTACCTGTTTTGTATTAAGGTCTAGCAAAAACAGCTCTGTTAGCTTAATACCACTAAAAGAGCCCTTTTACTATTTTTTTAAGATTTCACTTATTTATTTTGTTATTCATTTATTTGAGAGAAAGAGACAGAGAGTGAGGGAGAACATGAACACAATAAGAAGGAGAAATAGGCTCCCTGCAGAACAAATGTTACCTGGAATCATGACCTGAGCCAAAGGCAGATTCTTAACCAACTGAGCCATGTTGGTGACACTAAAAGGTCCCATTTTGACTTAAAATAAATGGAAAAGCCAGGAAATTATATAAATTGATAAGGAAGCAGAGGAAGAGGAACCCCCCTACACTGTTGGTGGAAATGCAAGCTGGTTCCGCCACTCTGGAAAACAGTATGTAGTTTCCTCAAAAAGTTGAAAATAGAGCTACTCTAGGACCCAGCAATTGCACTACTGGGCATTTACCCCAAAGAGAAAAATGTAGTGTCCTAAAGGGGCACATGAACCACAATGTTTATAGCAGAAATGTCCACAATATCTGGACTATTGAATGAGTGAATAATGTCCATCAACAGAAGAATGGATAAGGAAGATGTAGTTTCTGTATATCTATAACTGTATGTATATCATCTATATCTGTGTATACACAAAATGGAATATTATGCAACCTTCAACAAATAGAAATCTTGCCATTTGCAACAATGTGGAGGGAACTAGAGGGTATTGTGCTAAGCAAAATAAGTCCATCAGGGAAGAACAATTATCATGTGATCTCACTTATATGTGGAATTTAAGGAAAAAGGCAGAGGATCATTGGGGAAGAGACAATAAATAAAACAAGAAAAAAACAGGGAGAAAAACCATAAGAGATTCTTAATCTTAGGAAACAAACAAAGGGTACCTGATGTGCAGGAGTGAGGGAGAGATGGGGTAGCTGGGCAATGGACATTGGTAAAGGTATGTGCTATATGACGAGTACTGTAAATTGTGTAAGACTGATGAATCACAGACCTGTACCCCTGAAACAAGTAAAACATTACATATTAATATATATATATTTACATATATATAAATTATTAAAAATAAAATATATTTAAAAATGATGAACATGTGGCATGCAAAATAAGGGAAAAATGTTAAAATTAAGATCACTGATTTTTCAATGAACTCAAAAATTTTTTTATTTATTTTTTATTTTCAGCATAACAGTATTCATTATTTTTATACCACATCCAGTGCTCCATGAAATCCGTGCCCTCTATAATACCCAACACATGGTACCCCAATTTCCCACACCCCTGCCCCTTCAGATTGTTTTTCAGAGTCCATAGTCTCTCATGGTTCACCTCCACTTCCAATTTCCCCCAAATCCCTTCTCCTCTATATCTCCCCATGTCCTCCATGCTATTTCTTATGCTGCACAAATAAAAAGTTGGGTATTCGTCCTTTCTGAAGGAGGCATAATATTCCATAGTGTATATGGACCACATCTTCCTTATCCATTTGTCTGTTGAAGGGCATCCTGGTTCTTTCCACAGTTTGGCGACCGTGGCCATTGCTGCTATAAACATTGGGGTACAGATGGCCCTTCTTTTCACTACATCTGTATCTTTGGGGTAAATATCCAGTAATGCAATGGCAGGGTCATAGGAAGTTCTATTTTTAATTTCTTAAAAATTAAAATTTTTTAATTTTGAAAATTAAAATTTTTAATTTTAATTAAAATTCCCACCAACAGTGGAAGAGGGTTCCCCTTTCTCCACATCCCCTCCAACACATGTTGTTTCCTGTCTTGCTAATTTTGGCCATTCTAACTGGTGGAAGGTGATATCTCAATGTTGTTTTAATTTGAATCTCCCTGATGGCTAGTGATGATGAACATTTTTTCATGTGTCTGATAGCCATTTTTAAGTCTTCATTGGAGAAGTGTCTGTTCATACCTTCTGCCCATTTTTTGATATTATTGTCTGTGTTGCACGTGTTGAGTTTGAGGAGTTCTTGATAGATCCTGGATATCAACCTTTTGTCTGTATTGTCATTTGCAAATATCTTCTGTCATTCCGTGGAATGCCTCTTTGTTTTATTGACTGTTTCCTTTGCTATGCAGAAGCTTTGATTTTGATGAAGTCCCAAAAGTTCATTTTCGCTTTTGTTTCCTTTACCTTTCAAGACATATCTTGAAAGAAATTGCTGTGGCTGATATTGAAGAGATTACTGCCTATGTTATCCTCTAGAATTCTGAAGGATTCCTGTCTCACATTGAGGTTTTTTATCCATTTTGAGTGTATCTTTGTGTACGGTGTAAGAGAATGGTCGAGTTTCATTCTTCTACATATAGCTGCCCAGTTTTCCCAGCACCATTTATTGAAGAGACTGTCTTTTATCCACTGTGTATTTTTTCCCGTTTTGTCAAAGATTATTTGACCATAGAGTTGAGGGTCCATATCTTGGCTCTCTACTCTGTTCCACTGGACAATGTGTCTGTTTTTATGCAAGTACCATGCTGTCTTGGTGACCATAGCTTTGTAGTAAAGCTTGACATCAGATAATGTGATGCCCCCCCTCCCGGTTTATTTATGTTTTTCAACATTTCCTTAGTGATTCGGGGTCTCTTCTGATTCCATACAAATTTTAGGATTATTTCCTCCAGCTCTTTGAAAAATACGGGTGGAATTTTGATTGGAATGGCATTAAAAGTATAGATTGCTCTAGGCACTATAGACATTTTAACAATGTTTATTCTTCTGATCCAAGAGCATGGAATGGGATTCCATCTTTTTGTTTCTTCTTCAATTTCTTTCATGAGTGTTCTGTAATTCCTCGAGTACAGATCCTTTACCACTTTGGTTAGGTTTATCCCCAGGTATCTTATGGTTCTTGGTGCTATAGTAAATAGAATTGATTCTCTAATTTCCATTTCTTTATTTTTATTATTAGTGTATAAGAAAGCCAGTTATTTCTGTACGTTGACTTTGTATCCTGCCACATTGCTGAATTGCTGTATGAGTTCTAGTAGTTTGGGGGTAGAGTCTTTTGGGTTTTCCATATATAGAATCATGTCATCTGCGAAGAGAGAGAGTTTGACTTCTTCATTGCCAATTTGGATAACTTTTATTTCTCTTTGTTGTCTGATAGCTTGCTAGGACTTCTAATACTATGTTGAACAAGAGTGGTAAGAGTGAGCATCATTGTCGTGTTCCTGATCTCAATGGGAAGGCTGTGAGCTTTTTCCCATTGAGGATGATATTTGCTGTGGGTCTTTCATAGATAGTTTTGAAGAAGTTCAGGAATATACCCTCTAACCATATACTCTGAAGCGTTTTAATCAGGAATGGATGCTGGATTTTGTCAAATTCTTTTCTGCATCGATTGAGAGTACCATGTGGTTCTTCTCTCTTCTTAAATTAATTTGTTCTATCACATTGATTCATTTGAGAATGTTGAACCATCCTTGTAGCCCAGGGATGAATCCCACCTGGTCATGGTGGATAAACTTTTTAATGTACTGTTGGATCCTGTTGGCTAGGATCTTGTTGATAATCTTAGCATCCACATTCATCAGTGATATTGGTCTGAAATTCTCCTTTTTGGTAGGATCTTTCCTGGTTTGGGTATCAGGGTAATGCTGTCTTCATAGAAAGAATCAGGAAGTTTTCCTTCTGCTTCAATTTTTTGAAACAGTTTCAGAATAGGTGTTATTGAGGAGGGGACAAAATGGCGGGGGAGTAGGAGAAGGATCCTTTTCAGCTGGTACCCCAAAGTGAGCTGATTACCTACCAAAGAACTCTGATCACCCATGAAATCAGACTGAGATCAGAATTATACACGTCTGGATCTCTACAGGGGCAGAAGATGCCAGTGGGCAGGTAAAGTGGAATGGGAATGGCGGACTGATATCAGAAGATAAACAAAAGGGGGAGGGAGCCACCAGAGGTGACCGGTTGGAAAGTAATACCCCAATATGAGCGACAGTGCCCTGTGTCTGGGGACCAGCATTAACTTGGAGACTGATTGAAAGCACTCCAAAAGAGCAAAGGATGGGGTTGAGAATTGTGGGAATCGGGGTGGCTAGGGACAGGGGCTTACATCCCTGGTCCCAGGACAGCCTCCTCGGCACTGGGGTAGAAAGAGTTCGGCAGAAAAACCAGCTTTTGTTCCCTAAGCCGCCAGCGCGCTTGAAAATGTGTGGGTTCTAGTTCCTGTGAGGGGATGGGAGCCAAGCCAGTTGGCAGAACGCGGGAGCCTTACCACAAAGCTTGAGATACGCGCGCACATCCCTCATGCTCCCCTGAGTTACAAAGGCCCAGCTGGTGCTCTTTGAGCTGTGCCATTGTTTCAAAGCCTAAGCTGTGCACCCCAAACTCACCCCTGACAGAGGTGCGCAAAAGCCCAGCCTGGTGCTTAGGGACCAGCGCCCCATCCTCAGTGCCCTAGACTCGCTCAGGATCCATAGCCACCTCTGAAAGAGGTGCACGCAAGTCGGGGACTCCCAGCCAGGGCCAGCAGCAAAATCTAAGGGTGCGATGGCTGCCTGGAACTTCTCTGGCGGTCTGGAGCTCCCAGACAGCTGCCACTGCCTTGGCTTTGGGTATAAGCAAAATATCCTGCACACCCAGGGTCTGCAAATTGGAACCTGCTCTGCCAGCGGCCAAGGGGGAACTTATTTAAGCTCTGCACCCAGACTGAGGCTTCTCTCTGAGAGGGAGATCAGGGTGCGGTTTGTTTTCCTCTAAAACTACAAAAACCATCAAAGGCGGTCAAGGTGCAAGAAAAAAAAAAGTGAACAAGCATAAAAACCACCAGAGAACAAAAGCCTGAAACCAACTAGTTTCCTCAGAGCCCACCCCCTTGAGGGGGGCGGGAGGACTTAACTCAGGAAATATCATTGACTGACAACCCATGTGGCAGGCCCCTCCCCCAGAAAACAAACCAAGAAAGAAAAAAAAAAGAGGAAAAAAAAAAAGGACTACAAGAGAGTAACCACTACTTCGTAGGAAAACTTGTATTGTTCACTCGTTCCCACTATTCCGGATCTTTTTTTTTTTTTACACATAGGTAATTTTTTAAACCTATTTACCAACACAGTGAGTTGTACACTATATCAAATTCCATAATACCTTTCCAACCTGAACTTTTTGATACATAAACCTATGTTTTACTTTTACATTTTTATTTTTTGAATACCTTTTTTAAAATTTTAGTTTAGTTTAGTCTAGTTTATTCCTTTTTATTTTTATCCTCTAATATTCATATAGAATTAAGCTTCAACGTAATCCCCTTTCCCCAATCAATACTACCCCTATACATAAATCAATTTTTAATCCCCTTTATCTTAGGAAAGTTGAGTCCTTTCACAAAGATATCAAGATATATCCAGGAAGAATCAAAACAACCTTCTTCGCACACACTGAGATTTTATAAGAACTCTCCCATCCTCTTCCACCAGTGTTACTGTGTTTTTTGTGTTTGTCCTGATAGCATATAAATTTTACACTTGGGGGGTTCTTTTTGACGAGGTTCTTTCTTTATTTGCATATATATATATTTCTCTTGTCATGTACTTCTATCAGTCTTTTTATCTCTTTTTGTTTGTCTACTTCATAAATCTTACCTTGGGGCCCATCTGGGCATTTCATCTTCCCTTTCTTTCCTGTCTCTTGCTATCTCTCTTTTTTTTTTTTCTTCTTCTTCTTTTTTTCTTTTTCTTTTCTTTTGTCTCTCCTTTGGGTTGGGAATCCTGATTGCTCAGAGTGTTCCAGGGTGCACCTTGACTGCACCACAGTTGATACATCCAGCTACATCTGTTCAGTCATCTCCAACCAAAATGATTAGGAGGAGGACTGCCCAACAGATCAAATACAGAGGATGGACCTTCTGAAACAGAGCTAACTGCTATCAACATAGACAATATGTCGGAAAGAGAATTCAGGCTAACAATTATCCAGGCAATAGCTAGGTTGGAGAAAGCCATGGATGACCAAACAGAATTGATTAGGGCTGAACTAAAAGCGACCAGACAGGATGTTCACAATGTTAGGGCGGAGCTTAAAGCTACCAGGGAGGAGGTTCACAATGCTCTCAATGAGTTCCAATCTAATTTAAACTCTCTCAAAGCTAGGGTAACTGAGACAGAAGATGGAATTAGTGATCTGGAAGACAAACATAGAGAGAATGGATCAGGAGGAAGTTTGGAACAAACAGCTTAGAAACCACGAAAACATAATCAGGGAAATAAATGATGGCATGAAGAATTCCAACGTCAGAATTATTGGAATCCCTGAAGGGTAGGAGAAAGAAAGAGTTCTAGAAGATATAGTGGAACAAGTCCTTCATGAAAATTTTCCCAATCTCGTGAATGGAACCAGAGTTCATGTACTAGAGGCTGAACGGTCTCCACCCAAGATAATACATTCCAAAAAAACATCAGGAGACCTGATAGTCAAATAGAGGAATTATAGTTGTAGGTATAATTTCTTGAAAGCTGCCAGGGCAAAGAAGCTCCTTACTTACAGAGGGAAGCCCATGAGAATAACGTCAGACCTGTCCACAGAGAAGTGGCAAGCCAGAGAGGCTGGCAAGATATATTCAGGGCACTAAATGAAAAGAACATGCAGCCAAGAATACTTTATCCAGCATATTGACATTCAAAATGGATGGAGAGATAAAGAGTTTTCAAGACCGGCAAGGCTTAAAAGACTATGCAACCTCCAAACCGACACTGCAGGAAATATTAAGGGAGGTTCTATAAAAGAGGAAAAATCCCAAGAATAGCATTGAACAGAAATAAAGAGACAGACTACAGAATTAAAGACTTCAAAGGTAACTCGATGTCAATAAAAACGTATCTATCAATAATCACTCTCAATGTGAATGGCCTAAATGCACCCATAAAATGGCACAGGGTTGCAGACGTGATAAAACGACAGGACCCATCCATATGTTGTCTACAAGAGACCCATTTTGAACCTAAAGATACACCCAGACTGAAAGTGAAGGGATGGAGAAGCATCTTTCATGCCAATGGGCCTCAAAATAAGGCTGGGGTAGCGATTCTCATATCAGGTAAATTAGACTTCAAACAGAAGACTGTAGTCAGAGATACAGAAGGATACTACATAATCCTTAAAGGGACTATCCACAAAGATGATCTAACAATTGTAAATATCTATGCCCCCAAAATGGGAACAGCCAATTACTTAAGAAAACTGTTAATCAAGATAAAGAGTCATATTGATATGAATACATTAATCATAGGAGATCTTAACACGCCTCTCTCAGAATTAGACAGATCATCGAAGCAGAAAATCAATAAAGAAACAAGAGCATTGGATGACACATTGAACCACATGGACCTCATAGATATTTACAGAACATTCCACCCTAAAACAACAGAACATTCTTCTCAAGTGCACAGGGAACCTTCTCCAGAATAGACGACATACTGGGTCACAAATCAGGACTCAACCCATACGAAAAGACTGAGATGATTCCCTGCATATTCTTAGATCACAATGCTTTGAAACTGGAGCTCAATCACAAGGAAAAATTCAGAAGGAACTCAAACACCTAGAAGCTAAAGACCACGTTGCTTAAGAATGATTGGGTCAACCAGGAGATCAAAGAAGAACTGAAACAATTGGTGGAAACCAATGAGAATGAAGACACTTAGGTCCAAAACGTATGGGATACAGCAAAGGTGGTCCTAAGGGGAAAATACATAGCCATCCTAGCTTCCCTCAAAAAATTGAAAAATTCAGAACAAACCAGCTGTCTATACACCTCAAAGAACTGGAGAATCAACAACAAATCAAACCAACTCCACACATAATCAGGGAAATCATCAAGATTAGAGCTGAGATCAATGAGGTAGAAACCAGAGATACAGTAGAACGTATCAATGAAACTAGAAGCTGGTTTTATGAAAGAATCAATAAGATCGATAAACCATTGGCCACACTAACCCAAAATAAAAGAGAGAAAGCCCAAATTCATAAAATTATGAATGAAAACGGAGACATCACAACTAACACCAAGGAAGTAAAAACAATCATCAGAAGTTATTATCAAAAGGTATATGCCAATAAGCTTAGCAACCTAGATGAAATGGATGCATTCGTGGAAAAATATAAACTACCGAAATTGAACCAGTAAGAAATCGACTACCTGAATAGACCGATATCTAATAACGAGATTGAAGCAGTGATCAAAAACCTCCCAAGAAACAAGAGCCCGGGACCTGACAGATTCCCTAGGGAATTCCACCAAATCTTCAAAGAAGAAATAACACCTATTCTCCTGAAGCTGTTTCAAAAAACTAAAGCAGAAGGAAAACTTCCTGACTCTTTCTATGAAACCAGCATTACCCTGACACCCAAACCAGGCAAAGACCCTACCAAAAAGGAGAATTTCAGACCAATATCACTGATTAATATGGATGCTAAGATTCTCAACAAGATCCTAGCCAACAGGATCCAACAGCACATTAAAAATATTACCCACCATGATCAGGTGGGATTCATCCCTGGGCTACAAGGATGTTTTATATTCCCAAGTTAATCAAAGTGATAGAACAAATTAATATGAGAAGAGAGAAGAAACACATGGTCCTCTCATTTGATGCAGAAAAAGCACTTGACAAAATCCAGCATCCATTCCTGATTAAAACACTTCAAAGTATAGGGATAGAGGGAACATTCCTGAACCTCATCAAGTCTATCTATGAAGACCCACAGCAAATATCATCCTCAATGGGAATAGCTTGCAGCCATCCCATTGAGATCAGGAACAAGACAAGGATGCCCACTTTCACCACTCTTGTTCAAAATAGTATTAGAAGTCCTAGCAACAGCAATCAGACAACAAAGAGAAAAAAAACGTATCCAAATTGGTAATGAAGAAGTCAAACTTTCTCTCTTCGCAGATGACATGATTTTTTAAATGGAAAACCCAAAAGACTCCACCCCCAAACTACTAGAACTCATACAGCTATTCAGCAACGTGGCAGGATACAAAGTCAATGTGCAGAAATCAGTGGCTTTCTTATACACTAACAATGAAAATACAGAAAGGGAAATTAGAGAATCGATTCCATTTACTATAGCACCAAGAACCATAAGATACCTGGGAATAAATTTAACCAAAGAGGTAAAGGATCTGTACTCGAGGAACTACAGAACACTCATGAAAGTCATTTAAGAAGACACAAATAGATGGAAGACCATTCCATGCTCTTGGATCAGAAGAATAAACATTGTTTTAATGTCTATACTGCTTAGAGCAACATATACTTTTAATGCCATTCCTATCAAAATTCCATCAGTATTCTCTAAAGAGCTGGAGGAAATAATCCTAAAATTTGTATGGAGTCAGAAGAAACCCTGAATCACTAAGGAAGTGTTGAAAAACGAAAATAAAGCTGGGGGCATCACGTTACCTGATTTCAAGCTTTATTACAAAGCTTTGATCACCAAGACAGCATGGTATTGCCATAAAAACAGACTCATAGACCAGTGGAACAGAGTAGAGAGCCCAGATATGGACCCTCAACTCTATGGTCAATTAATCTTAGACAAAGCAGGAAAAAGTATAGAGTGGAAAAAAGATAGTCTCTTCAATAAATGGTGCAGGGAAAACTGGGCAGCTATATGTAGAAGAATGAAACTCGACCATTCTGTTACACCATACACAAAGATAAACTCAAAAGGGATAAAAGACCTCAATGTGAGACAGAAATCCATCAGAATCCTAGAGGAGAACATAGGAAGTAATCTCTTCGATATCAGCTACAGCAACTTCTTTCAAGATATGTCTCCAAAGGCAAAGGAAACAAAAGCGAAAATAAACTTTTGGGACTTCATCAAAATCAAAGGCTTCTGCACAGCAAAGGAAACAGTCAAGAAAACAAAGAGTCAACCCACGGAATGGGAGAAGATATTTGCAAATGACAGTACAGACAAAAGGTTGATATCCAGGATCTATAATGAACTCCTCCATCTCAATACACACAAAACAGACAATCATATCAAAAAATGGGCAGAAGATATGAACAGACACTTCTCCAATGCAGACATATAAATGGCTATCAGACACATGAAAAAATGTTCATCATCATTAGCCCTCAGGGAGATTCAAATTAAAACCACATTGAGATATCATTTTACACCAGTTAGAATTGCCAAAATTAACAAAACAGGAAACAATATGTGTTAGAGAGGATGTGGAGAAAGGGGAAAACTCTTTCACTGTTGGTGGGAATGCAAGTTGGTGCAGCCTCTTTGGAGAATAGTGTGGAGATTCCTCAAGAAATTAAAAAATAGAACTTCCCTATGACCCTGCCATTGCACTCCTGGGTATTTACCCCAAGGATACAGATGTAGTGAAAAGAAGGGCCATCTGTACCCCAATGTTTATAGCAGCAATCGCCACGGTTGCCAAACTATGGAAAGAACCAACATGCTCTTCAATGAATGAATGGATAAGGAAGATGTGGTCCATATACACTATGGAGTATTATGCCTCCTTAAGAAAGGATGAATACCCAACTTTTGTAGCAACATGAACGGGACTGGAAGAGATTATGCTGAGTGAAATAAGTCAAGCAGGGAGAAACAATTATCATATGATTTCACTTATTTGTGGAGTATAACAAATATCATGGAGGACAAGGGTGTTAGAGAGGAGAATGGAGTTGGGGTAAATTGGAAGGGGAGGTGAATCACGAGAGACTATGGACTCTGAATAACAACTTGAGGGGTTTGAAGTGGCTGGGGGGTGGGAGGTTGGGGTACCAGGTGGTTGGTATTATAGAGGGCACGGAATGCACGGAGAACTGGGTGTGGTGAAAAAATAATGAATACTGTTTTTCTGAAAATAAAAAATTGGAAAAAAAAAGGAATTGGTGTTATTTCTTCTTTGAAATTTTGGTAGAATTCCCCAGGGAATCCGTCAGGTCCTGGGCTCTTGTTTTTGGGGAGATTTTATCACTGCTTCCGTCTCGTTCCCAGATATTGGTCTATTTAGGTTGTTGATTTATTTCTTCCTGGTTCAGTTTTTGGAGTTTATAGTTTTCCAGGATTGTAACCATTTCATCTACGTTGCTGAGCTTATTGGCATTTAACTGTTGATAATAATTTCTGATGATTGTTTCTACTTCCTTGGTGTTAGTTGTGATGCCTCCCCTTTCATTCATAATTTTATGAATTTGAGCTTTCTCTCTTTTCTTTTTTGAATAGTGTGGCCAATTGTTTATCAATCTTATTGATTCTTTCAAAAACCAGCTTCTAGTTTCATCAATACATTCTCCTCTATCTCTGGTTTCTACCTCATCGATCTCAGCTCTAATCTTGATGATTTCCCTTCTTATGTGTGGAGTTGGTTTGACTTGTTGTTGATTCTCCAGTTCTTTAAGGTGTATAGAGAGCTGCTGTGTTCTGGATTTTTCAATTTTTTTGAAGGAGGCTTGGATGGCTTTGTATTTCCCCCTTAGGACTGCCTTTGCTGTATCCCATAGGTTTTGGATCAAAGTATCTTCATTCTCATTGGTTTCCATGAATTGATTCTGTTCTTCTTTGTTCTTCTGGATGATGCAAGCATTCTTAAGCAAGGTGGTCTTTAGGTTCTAGGTGTTTGAGTTCCTTCTGAACTTTTCCTTGTGACTGAGCTCCAGTTTCAAAGCACTGTGATCTGAGAATATGCAGGGATTAATCCCAGTCTTTTGGTATCAGTTGAGTCCTGATTTGTGACCCAGTATGTGGTCTATTCTGGAGAAGGTTCCATGTGCACCTGAGAAGAATGAGTATTCTGTTGCATTAGGGTGGAATGTTCTGTATATATCTATGAGTTCCATCTGGTCCAATGTGATATTCAGTGCTCTTGTTTCTTTATTAATTTTTTGCTTCGATGATCTATCTATTTCTGAGAGAGGCATGTTAAAATATCCAACGATTGGTGTATTCACATCAATATGACTCTTTATCTTGATTAACAGTTTTCTTATGTAATTGGCTGCTCCCATATTGGGGGCATACATATTTACAATTGCTAGATCATCTTAGTGGATAGCACCTTTAAGAATGATGTATTGTCCTTGTGTATCTCTGACTACAGTCTTTAGATGAAAATCTAAATTGTCTGATATGAGAATTGCTACCCCAGCCTTCTTTTGAGGCCCATTGGCATGAAAGATGCTTCTCCATCCCTTCACTTTCAGTCTGGGTGTATCTTTAGGTTCAAAATGGGTCTCTTGTAGACAACATATGAACGGTTCCTGTCGTTTTATCGAGTCTGCAACCCTGTGCCTTTTTATGGGCACATTTTAGGCCATTCACATTGTGGGTGACTATTGATAGATACGTTTTTATTGATATTGTGTTACCTTTGAATTCTTTCTTTCTGTAGATTGTCGTTATATTTCTGTTCAATGCTATTCTTGGGCTTTTTCCTCCTTTAAAAATCCCCCTTAATATTTCCTTCAGTGTCGGCTTGGTGGTTCCAGTCTTTTGAGCCTTGCTGTTCTTGGAAAATCTTTATCTCTCCATCCATTTTGAATGTCAGTCTTGCTGGATAAAGTATTCTTGGCTGCATGTTCTTCTCATTCAGTGCCCTGAATATATCTTGCCAGCCCTTTCTGGCTTGCCAGGTCTCTGTGGACAGGTCTGACATTATTCTGATGGGATTTCCTCTGTATTTAAGGAGCTTCTTTTTCCTGGATGCTTTCAAGAGGGTCTGTCTACAGTTATAATTCCTCATTCTTACTATTAGGTGTCTCGAGGACTTTCGAGAATTCGTAATTTTGGGGGGAAACCTTTCGGCCTCTAGTATATGAACACTGGTTCAATTCACGAGATTCGGAAAATTTTCATGATGATCTTGTTCCACTATATCTTCTAGACTTCTTTATTTCTCCTCCCCTTCAGGGTTTCCAATAATTCTGACGTTGGAATGTTTCATGGCATCATTATTTCCATGATTCTGTTTTCCTGCCTTCTAAGCTGTTTGTTCCAGGCTTCCTCCTGATCCTTTCTCTCTATCTGTTTATCCTCAAGTTCACTAATTCTATCTTCTGTCTCAGTTACTCTAGCGTTGAGAGAATTTAGATTAAATTGGAACTCATTGAGAGCATTGTGAAGCTCATCCCTGGTAGTTTTCAGCTCTTCCTTATCATTGAAAACATGATCTTTTTTCATTTTCATTTTGGCCCTAATCAATCGTTTGGTCACCCTTGGCTTTCTCCAACCTAGCTATTGCTTGGATAATTGTTAGCCTGAATTCTCTTTCAGACATATTGTCTGTGTTGATATCCATTAGCTCTGTTGCAGAAGGTCTATCCTCTGTATTTTATTTCTGTTGGAAATTTTTCCTCCTATTCATATTGGTGAGATATGGCTGCTTGGGTGTATCTGGATGTATTGACTGTGGTGCAGTCAAGGTGCACCCTGGAACGCTTCTGAGCAATCATGGTTCCCCAACCAAATGAGAGGAAAAAGAAAAGGAAAAGAAAAAAGAGAGAGGGAGAGAGACAGGAAGGAAAGTTAAAAGAGAAGGTTCAGCCCAAATGAGCCCCAAGTTAAGATTTATGAAGTATACAAACAAAAACAGGCAAACAAAAAGACTGATAAAAGTATATGACAAGAGAAAAAATAATATATATATTTGCATATGTATATATACAAATAAAGGAAAAATCTCGTCAAAAATAACCCTGAGTGTAAGATTTATATACTATCAGGACAAACTAAAACTACAGAAATACTGGTGGAAGAAAAAGATGGGAGAGTGGTTGTAAATTCTCAGTGTGGGTGAGGAAGGTTGTTTTGATTCTTCCTGGATGTATCTTGATATCTTTCTTAAAGCATTCAACTTTCCTAATATAAATGGGGATTAGGATTTGGTTTACCTATCGGGGTGGCATTGATTGGGGAAAGGGGATTACCTTGAAGTTTAACTCTATATGAATATTAGAAAATAAAAATTAAAAAATGGAATAAACTAAACTAAACTAAAAATTAAAAAAAAAGAAATTTAAAAAATAGAAATGCAAAAGGAAAGCACAGGTTTATATATCATAAACTTCAGGTTAGAAAGTTATTATGGAATTTGATGTACTGGACATCTCACTGTGTCGGTAAATAGGTTAAAAATTATCAATATAATAATAAAAATTATCGGGGGGGGGAGTCAAGATGGCGGAGAAGTAGCAAGCTGAGACTGCTTCAGCTAGCGGGAGATCAGCTAGATAGCTTATCTAAAGATTGCAAACACCTGAAAATCCATCGGCAGATCGAAGAGAAGAACAGCAATTCTGGAAACAGAAAAAAAACCACTTTCTGAAAGGTAGGACCAGCGGAGAAGTGAATCCAAAGCGACGGGAAGATAGACCCCGGGGGGAGGGGCCGGCTCCCGGCAAGCAGCGGAGCAACCGTGCACAAAATCAGGACTTTTAAAAGTCTGTTCCGCTGAGGGACATCGCTCCAGAGGCTAAACCGGGGCGAAGCCCATGCAGGGTCAGCGTGGCCTCAGGTCCCGCAGGGTCACAGAAGGATCGTGGGTGTCTGAGTGTCTCAGAGCTTGCGGGTATTGGAACGGGAAAGCAGGCTACAGAGACAGAGCCGACAGTAAGCTCGCAGCTCTGTGTTACCTTGAACCGGTCGCAGACTCTGTGAGCTCGGAGCGCGGCCGGAGGTCAGGCAGACAGGAGTAACTGGGCGCTGTTCTCTGAGGGCGCACTGAGGAGTGGGGCCCTGGGCTCTCGGCTCCTCCGGGCCGGAGACCAGGAGGCCGCCATTTGTATTCCCGTCCTCCGGAACTCTACGGAAAGTGCTCAGGGAACAAAAGCTCCTGAAAGCAAACCCGAGCGGATTACTCACCCCGGCCCGGGTAAGGGCGGTGTAATTCCGCCTGGGGCAAAGACACTTGAGAATCACTACTCCAGGCCCCTCCCCCAGAAGATCAACAAGAAATCCAGCCGAGACCAAGTTCACCTACCAAGGAGTGCGGTTTCAATACCAAGGAGAGCAGCGGAATTCCAGAGGAGGGGAAAGCCAAACACGGAACTAATGGCTTTTTTCCTGTGATTTTTTTTAGTCTTGCAGTTAATTTAATTTTTTCTTTTTCATTTTTTTTTCTCGCCTTTGGGTAAAATTTTTTTTTAACTGTCACCTTTTTCGTTTTTAATGATTTTTTACTAGTTTATCTGATATATATATATATATATATATATTTATTTATTTTAATTTTTTATTTTTTATAAACATATATTTTTATCCCCAGGGGTACAGGTCTGTGAATCACCAGGTTTACACACTTCACAGCACTCACCAAATCACATGCCCTCCCCAAGGTCCATAATCCCTACCCCTTCTCCCAAACCTCCTCCCCCCGGCAACCCTCAGTTTGTTTTGTGAGATTAAGAGTCACTTATGGTTTGTCTCCCTCCCAATCCCATCTTGTTTCATTTATTCTTCTACCCACTTAAGCCTCCATGTTGCATCACCACTTCCTCATATCAGGGAGATCATATGATAGTTGTCTTCCTGTGCTTGACTTATTTCGCTAAGCATGATACGCTCTAGTTCCATCCACGTTGTTGCAAATGGCAAGATTTCATTTCTTTTGATGGCTGCATAGTATTCCATTGTGTATATATACCACATCTTCTTGATCCATTCATCTGTTGATGGACATCTAGGTTCTTTCCATAGTTTGGCTATTGTGGACATTGCTGCTATAAACATTCGGGTGCATGTGCCCCTTTGGATCACTACATTTGTATCTTTAGGGTAAATACCCAATAGTGCAATTGCTGGGTCATAGGGCAGTTCTATTTTCAACATTTTGAGGAACCTCCATGCTGTTTTCCAGAGTGGCTGCACCAGCTTGCATTCCCACCAACAGTGTAGGAGGGTTCCCCTTTCTCCACATCCTCGCCAGCATCTGTCATTTCCTGACTTGTTGATTTTAGCCATTCTGACTGGTGTGAGGTGATATCTCATTGTGGTTTTGATTTGTATTTCCCTGATGCCGAGTGATATGGAGCACTTTTTCATGTGTCTGTTCGCCATCTGGATGTCTTCTTTGCAGAAATGTCTGTTCATGTCCTCTGCCCATTTCTTGATTGGATTATTTGTTCTTTGGGTGTTGAGTTTGCTAAGTTCTTTATAGATTCTGGACACTAGTCCTTTATCTGATATGTCGTTTGCAAATATCTTCTCCCATTCTGTCAGTTGTCTTTTGATTTTGTTAACTGTTTCCTTTGCTGTGCAAAAGCTTTTGATCTTGATGAAATCCCAGTAGTTCATTTTTTCCCTTGCTTCCCTTGCCTTTTGCGTTGTTCCTAGGAAGATGTTGCTGCGGCAGAGGTCGAAGAGGTTGCTGCCCGTGTTCTCCTCAAGGATTTTGATGGATTCCTTTCGTACATTGAGGTCCTTCATCCATTTTGAGTCTATTTTTGTGTGTGGTGTAAGGAAATGGTCCAATTTCATTTTTCTGCATGTGGCTGTCCAATTTTCCCAGCACCATTTATTGAAAAGGCTGTCTTTTTTCCATTGGACATTCTTTCCTGCTTGTCGAAGATTAGTTGACCATAGATTTGAGGGTCTATTTCTGGGCTCTCTATTCTGTTCCATTGATCTATGTGTCTGTTTTTGTGCCAGTACCATGCTGTCTTGATGATGACAGCTTTGTAATAGAGCTTGAAGTCCGGAATTGTGATGCCACCAACGTTGGCTTTCTTTTTCAATATCCCTTTGGCTATTCGAGGTCTTTTCTGCTTCCATATAAATTTTAGCATTATTTGTTCCATTTCTTTGAAAAAGATGGATGGTACTTTGATAGGAATTGCATTAAATGTGTAGATTGCTTTAGGTAGCATAGACATTTTCACAATCTTTATTCTTCCAATCCAGGAGCATGGAACATTTTTCCATTTCTTTGTGTCTTCCTCAATTTCTTTCATGAGTACTTTATAGTTTTCTGAGTATAGATTCTGTGTCTCTTTGTTTAGGTTTATTCCTAGGTAACTTATGGTTTTGGATGCAATTGTAAATGGGATTGACTCCTTAATATCTCCTTCTTCTGTCTTGCTGTTGGTGTAGAGAAATGCAACTGATTTCTGTGCATTGATTTTATATCCTGACACTTTACTGAATTCCTCTATAAGTTCTAGCAGTTTTGGAGTGGAGTCTTTTGGGTTTTCCACATATAGTATCATATCATCTGCGAAGAGTGATAATTTGACTTCTTCTTTGCCGATTTGGATGCCTTTAATTTCCTTTTGTTGTCTGATTGCTGAGGCTAGGACCTCTAGTACGATGTTGAATAGCAGTGGTGATAATGGACATCCCTGCCGTGTTCCTGACCTTAGCGGAAAAGCTTTCAGTTTTTCTCCATTGAGAATGATATTTGCGGTGGGTTTTTCATAGATGGCTTTGATGATATTGAGGTATGTGCCCTCTATCCCTACACTTTGAAGAGTTTTGATCAGGAAGGGATGATGTACTTTGTCAAATGCTTTTTCAGCATCTATTGAGAGTATCATATGGTTCTTGTTCTTTCTTTTATTGATGTGTTGTATCACATTGACTGATTTGCGGATGTTGAACCAACCTTGCAGCCCTGGAATAAATCCCACTTGGTCGTGGTGAATAATCTTTTTAATGTACTGTTGAATCCTATTGGCTAGTATTTTGTTGAGTATTTTCGCATCTGTGTTCATCAAGGATATCGGTCTATAGCTCTCTTTTTTGGTGGGATCCTCGTCTGGTTTTGGGATCAAGGTGATGCTGGCCTCATAAAATGAGTTTGGAAGTTTTCCTTCCATTTCTATTTTTTGGAACAGTTTCAGGAGAATAGCAATTAGTTCTTCTTTAAATGTTTGGTAGAATTCCCCCGGGAAGCCGTCTGGCCCTGGGCTTTTGTTTGTTTGGAGATTTTTAATGACTGTTTCAATCTCCTTACTGGTTATGGGTCTGTTCAGGCTTTCTATTTCTTCCTGGTTCAGTTGTGGTAGTTTATATGTTTCTAGGAATGCATCCATTTCTTCCAGATTGTCAAATTTATTGCCGTAGAGTTGCTCATAGTATGTTCTTATAATAGTTTGTATTTCTTTGGTGTTAGTTGTGATCTCTCCTCTTTCATTCATGATTTTATTTATTTGGGTCCTTTCTCTTTTCTTTTTGATAAGTCGGGCCAGGGGGTTTATCAATTTTATTAATTCTTTCAAAGAACCAGCTCCTAGTTTCGTTGATTTGTTCTATTGTTTTTTTGGTTTCTATTTCATTGATTTCTGCTCTGATCTTTAAGATTTCTCTTCTCCTGCTGGGCTTAGGGTTTCTTTCTTGTTCTTTCTCCAGCTCCTTTAGGTGTAGGGTTAGGTTGTGTACCTGAGACCTTTCTTGTTTCTTGAGAAAGGCTTGTACCCGCTATATATTTTCCTCTCAGGACTGCCTTTGTTGTGTCCCACAGATTTTGAACCGTTGTATTTTCATTATCATTTGTTTCCATGATTTTTTTTCAATTCTTCTTTAATTTCCCGGTTGACCCATTCATTCTTTAGAAGGATACTGTTTAGTCTCCATGTATTTGGGTTCTTTCCAAACTTCCTTTTGTGGTTGAGTTCTAGCTTTAGAGCATTGTGGTCTGAAAATATGCAGGGAATGATCCCAATCTTTTGATACCGGTTGAGTCCTGATTTAGGACCGAGGATGTGATCTATTCTGGAGAATGTTCCATGTGCACTAGAGAAGAATGTGTATTCTGTTGCTTTGGGATGAAATGTTCTGAATATATCTGTGATGTCCATCTGGTCCAGTGTGTCGTTTAAGGCCTTTATTTCCTTGCTGATCTTTTGCTTGGATGACCTGTCCATTTCAGTGAGGGGAGTGTTAAAGTCCCCTACTATTATTGTATTATTGTTGATGTGTTTTCTTTGATTTTGTTATTAATTGGTTTTATATAGTTGGCTGCTCCCACATTGGGGGCATAGATATTTAAAATTGTTAAATCTTCTTGTTGGACAGACCCTTTGAGTATGATATAGTGTCCTTCCTCATCTCTTACTATAGTCTTTGGCTTAAAATCTAATTGATCTGATATAAGGATTGCCACTCATGCTTTCTTCTGATGTCCATTAGCATGGTAAATTCTTTTCCACCCCCTCACTTTAAATCTGGAGGTGTCTTCGGGCTTAAAAATGTGTTTCTTGGAGGCAACATATAGATGGGTTTTGTTTTTTTTTATCCATTCTGATACCCTGTGTCTTTTGACAGGGGCATTTAGCCCATTCACATTCAGGGTAACTATTGAGAGATATGAATTTAGTGCCATTGTATTGCCTGTAAGGTGACTGTTACTGTATATGGTCTCTGTTCCTTTCTGATCTACCACTTGTAGGCTCTCTCTTTGCTTAGAGGACCCCTTTCAATATTTCCTGTAGAGCTGGTTTGGTATTTGCAAATTCTTTCAGTTGTTGTTTGTCCTGGAAGCTTTTAATCTCTCCTTCTATTTTCAATGATAGCCTAGCTGGATATAGTATTCTTGGCTGCATGTTTTTCTCGTTTAGTGCTCTGAAAATATCATGCCAGCTCTTTCTGGCCTGCCAGGTCTCTGTGGATAAGTCAGCTGCCAATCTAATATTTTTACCATTGTATGTTACAGACTTCTTTTCCCGGGCTGCTTTCAGGATTTTCTCTTTGTCATTGAGACTTGTAAATTTTTACTATGAGGTGACGGGGTGTGGGCCTATTCTTATTGATTTTGAGGGGCATTCTCTGAACCTCCTGAATTTTGATGCTCGTTCCCTTTGCCATATTGGGGAAATTCTCCCCAATAATTCTCTCCAGTATACCTTCTGCTCCCCTCTCACTTTCTTCTTCTTCTGGAATCCCAATTATTCTAATGTTGTTTCGTCTTATGGTGTCACTTATCTCTCGAATTCTCCCCTCGTGGTCCAGTAGCTGTTTGTCCCTCTTTTGCTCAGCTTCTTTATTCTCTGTCATTTGGTCTTCTATATCACTAATTCTTTCTTCTGCCTCATCTATCCTAGCAGTGAGAGCCTCCATTTTTGATTGCACCTCATTAATAGCTTTTTTGATTTCACCTTGGTTAGATTTTAGTTCTTCTATTTCTCCAGAAAGGGCTTTTATATCTCTCGAGAGGGTTTCTCTAATATCTTCCATGCCTTTTTCGAGCCCGGCTAGAACCTTGAGAATTGTCATTCTGAACTCTTGTTCTTTAGTAAAATACTAAAAGTGTGGCAACAACCCCAGGAAAATATGCTTTAACCAAATTAGAAGAGATCCAAAATCGTGAGTGGGGATTTTACTTGCCCCTTCATTTACTCTTATCTGGACAAAATGACAAGACGTAAAAATTCAACACAAAAAAAAGAACAAGAGGCGGTACCGAAGGCTAGGGACCTAATCAATACAGACATCGGTAATATGTCAGATCCAGAGTTCAGAATGACAATTCTCAAGGTTCTAGCCGGGCTCGAAAAAGGCATGGAAGATATTAGAGAAACCCTCTCGAGAGATATAAAAGCCCTTTCTGGAGAAATAGAAGAACTAAAATCTAACCAAGGTGAAATCAAAAAAGCTATTAATGAGGTGCAATCAAAAATGGAGGCTCTCACTGCTAGGATAGATGAGGCAGAAGAAAGAATTAGTGATATAGAAGACCAAATGACAGAGAATAAAGAAGCTGAGCAAAAGAGGGACAAACAGCTACTGGACCACGAGGGGAGAATTCGAGAGATAAGTGACACCATAAGACGAAACAACATTAGAATAATTGGGATTCCAGAAGAAGAAGAAAGTGAGAGGGGAGCAGAAGGTATACTGGAGAGAATTATTGGGGAGAATTTCCCCAATATGGCAAAGGGAACGAGCATCAAAATTCAGGAGGTTCAGAGAATGCCCCTCAAAATCAATAAGAATAGGCCCACACCCCGTCACCTCATAGTAAAATTTACAAGTCTCAATGACAAAGAGAAAATCCTGAAAGCAGCCCGGGAAAAGAAGTCTGTAACATACAATGGTAAAAATATTAGATTGGCAGCTGACTTATCCACAGAGACCTGGCAGGCCAGAAAGAGCTGGCATGATATTTTCAGAGCACTAAACGAGAAAAAAACATGCAGCCAAGAATACTATATCCAGCTAGGCTATCATTGAAAATAGAAGGAGAGATTAAAAGCTTCCAGGACAAACAACAACTGAAAGAATTTGCAAATACCAAACCAGCTCTACAGGAAATATTGAAAGGGGTCCTCTAAGCAAAGAGAGAGCCTACAAGTGGTAGATCAGAAAGGAACAGAGACCATATACAGTAACAGTCACCTTACAGGCAATACAATGGCACTAAATTCATATCTCTCAATAGTTACCCTGAATGTGAATGGGCTAAATGCCCCTGTCAAAAGACACAGGGTATCAGAATGGATAAAAAAACAAAACCCATCTATATGTTGCCTCCAAGAAACACATTTTAAGCCCGAAGACACCTCCAGATTTAAAGTGAGGGGGTGGAAAAGAATTTACCATGCTAATGGACATCAGAAGAAAGCATGAGTGGCAATCCTTATATCAGATCAATTAGATTTTAAGCCAAAGACTATAGTAAGAGATGAGGAAGGACACTATATCATACTCAAAGGGTCTGTCCAACAAGAAGATTTAACAATTTTAAATATCTATGCCCCCAATGTGGGAGCAGCCAACTATATAAACCAATTAATAACAAAATCAAAGAAACAC